>NC_142649.1:186931785-187257857 GCF_055504915.1 Nelumbo nucifera | reverse complement strand
CTGATTAAAGACCTAAGCCTCCCCTCTATCATAGAGGAAGGGCCGAAAGTATCGAGCTCCCTTCCCCAGGAAGTGGAGGCTCCGTTGCCGGAGGTCTCCTGGGCCCCCGGGCCCTGTTCCCAAGCTCCCCCCGAACTCGAGGGAGCATCATCACCCTGGCCACCGCCCTGGTGGCGACTATGGTACGGGTACCCAGACATGACTGATAGTGATCGAGACTCACTGAAAAGGATGGGATGAAGTAAAGTGAGGAACTCGAGTAGACTTGACAGATGTGCGACCTCAGAATCCGAAGACAGCAAGATGGCATGAGAGAGTGAGACCCAGAGGGCCCTCCTATTTATAGACTTCGTGCCTCCGAATCAACGGCCCAGATTAAGGCAGATCGGATGGTTCGCAGGTGTGCAGACCGCACGACTTCTGAAACCGAAAAGCGGTTGGCTACACGTCCCCCATGATTGAGGTAATGACGACTGCACGACATCCAGAGTTAAAAGCCACCTCAGCACACTTTCGGAATACAAAAAGCTCAAAAAATCTCTCGATTCCCGTGAACGCATTTAATGTGAGCAGTCAATCAAGGTTGAATTTTGGTCAAATCAGTCCATCATACTTCATGAACTCTTTGCGCTAAGGCAACACTCTTAGCTCGAGGAGTGGGGGGAAATTGATGGAGGATGATTTGACCCGACCTATGAAATGATGACACGTGGACCTGACTCAGCATGGGCAATAGCTAGCATCATAGCCTGACGACGGCTAAGTAACGAGCCCATAAAGCAGCTCGCTATATCATAGTTCGTTGTAGGTGTTCGCTACAACACGAGCTCCGGGTTCCCCGAGCTACCCAGAAGGGGATACTCCAAGACTGCTTTAGCTCGCGTACTAGGGAAATCAGCTCGCTCCAGCCCCCGAGCGGATAAGTCACCCCAGAGAACAACCTTAGTAAGGGTAACCTCAAAGTATTCCTAAGCTCGCTACAAAGTAGCTCGCGAGTGAGCGGCACGGACGTTTCTCAGGAAGCTTCTACCTGACAAACTGTATCGATCAGTCTGTGCCACGTTTCTTAACTGACAGTGCAGTCCCTGTCCTTTCATCAGTCTGCACCCACGTCTCTTAGTAGGCGGAAGCGTGCCTGCCCCTTTAAGACGTGTCACTCATCCGAGCAAGAGATATGTTGCAAAGATCACCTGCGCAACCCTGGCAGGTAACGGCTACGGCAGGGGCCCAGTGGCGGTTACACTCGATTTGACAGTACCTTCCCTATAAAAGCCCATGAGGCAAAAGAGAAGCTCTCTCTCTGACTTTTGAATACTTCAGCACTCATATCCTAAACCTGAGTCTTTACCTACTCGCGAGCTAATCTCTTGAGCACATTGATAAAGTGCGACCTACACTCTTAGCTTTTGCACTCTCTTTTTTCTCCTTCCCCAGCGTTCTGACTTAAGCTTCGGAGTATTCACACCGGGTAAATCCCCGGGAATCCTTCTTTCCATCTTCTCAGGTGCCATCCGTTGCCAACAAGGAGCCAGTCAGCAGCCAGCTAGGAGTGCCCGGATCGTGCAGCATCAATTCCTATAAACTTTTTTATATTGTGGGTTTACAGAACTACGCAATCAGTTTTCTACTTTTGGATCTTCAACTAACTTAACTGGTTGTTCTGCATGTACAATATACTTAGCAAGTTCTTGTCTAATTTTTTTCTTGTGAATATCTAAATGTACCAAAACTAGTCCCCCTCCCAATTTGTGTTTGGGTTGTTTCTCTCCATTCATTTTTCTCTCGCTCATGTGTGAGCAAATGTCTACTCAAATGACCCGTACCTCCCTTGCTACAATAACTAAAGTCTTTCTTACATTTTTGGCAAACGGCCATTTTCCCCTTCCCCTCAATATTTTCTACTTTGAAAACTTTCCAAATTGGGCTACTCAACTTAGAAGCCCTCCTTTTCCCCCTAGTATCACTACTATCGGGGGTGAAAGTTACACTTCCATCGACATCAAACGCATTGGCATCAATGCTAACACTAATACTATCGTGATGCGATTGAATGTCATCCATGGTGAACATGTTGGGGAATCGATTTTGAGAAGGGCCGACCATTTTTTTTTAATTCTATAAAGATAAAAGTTAATATAATTCGACTTACCCGGATTGCCGGTTCAAAATCCCAACTTGATTTCAATGGTTGAAGCCTTTCAACGTCCTAGCCTCCCGAATTGAGATACTTGAGCTAGTTGAGCAAGCCTTCTTCTTGTTGAAAGTTAAAACTTTGATAAATTTGAGACTTGAGAATTGGAGAATGCAGAATCAGACAATCAACTAATCAGAATTTCTCAGATTGCAGATAATTGAGAATGTATGAGTATGAGAGAGAGAGAATTAAGAGAATTGTTGAATTGGTGTGATGAGAATGGTGGAGGATAGGGCTATTTATAGGAATTGAACATAATTCAATTGCCCAAAATACCCAAAAAACTATCTATTATTTAGTTTTTGGGAGGGGTATTTTGGTTATTGTAAAGTTACTTATAACTTTACCCAAAATGCCCCCCTAAACTAGTTATTATATAGTTGTTGGGGGCACATTTATGTCATTTTTTCAAGCCCTCATAAGCAAAATACAGAAGTACCCCCCAAATGTCTGTTTATAGTTATTGGGGGGTATTTCTGTAAACCTCCCCTAAAAGCTGAAACTAGCCGTTGGGAGCCCAACGGCTATATTCCCAAGTGGGCCGAACACGGCCCGTTATGGGCCTGGCAGGACATGCCATGCTGCGGGCTAGGCTGTACCGACATGCGGGCTGCGAGTGACATGGCACGTGCTGTTGTGCCGTGCCATGTCGGCCCATGGGCCTCAAACCCCGGCCCAGCATGGCACAAAGCTCCGTACCGGGCCTGGCATGGCCCGTTAGCGGTCGTGCCGGGCCGCCCGCGGCCCGGCCCGATTTACACCTCCAGAATTACGCTTGCGATAAAATAGCGTACAGTGCTCGTGTACTCGCGTTTCAAGCATATTTCTCTGGCCCACAATATCCACGCTGGGACCATACATCGTTGTGTTCCATTCGCCTACACGTGGCATCCTCCACCGTTGATTTGGCCAAAGGATGATAATACACCAAATTCCAGGTCTAGCAACTTCAATGGGGTTGCATCTTTTTAAAACACAGCCATGACTGGTAGCTCGGCCATCGGTCTGTTGATTGAAGCACCAAACCGCCAATAATAGCAGCTGAAGGTCATCCTAATTCCTTCAAATCTGAACATGCAAACCCTAACAGAAATTTCCTGATCTTTAAACTCAACTCCTTTCCGTCCAACTCTTCTGGATGCAAGTTTCTCGACTCGCTGACGAGTTCTACTAATTTTCTGTACTTCGCCATTCAACGATCGCGTATGTTCTTATGAAACCTTTCGAAAACGGTATGCAATTCGATATTTTTATGAGTCCTTACTGTGTACTAAATGGCAAAGAAGAGAGAAGAAAATATCAAAAGAGTATAAGTAATGATAACAAAATAATCTCTCTGTTGTAGCTGCTTGAAAATGTATTAGATCTGATAAACTTATCTCAAATGTTACTTTTTAGTACTATGGTTGTGCAATTTCCATTCCAAAGCTTTTGCTCAATAAAATGATCCTCAGTGCCGCTTCTCCTTAGAGGGCTAAATAGTTTTCTGCCTAGCATTTGTCATTATAGAATTCACGAGCTCAATTCAGTCCGACTATACACGTTTATTTTTTGAAAATTCTATATCCTTATGTTTTTGTGAAAAGTTTTGGATTTCTTTTACTGATTTTAAGTATTTATTGCTTGTTTTCCGCTTGAAGGAATGCTGACGGGTCATGCAATCGGTTTACGGGAACATAGTTCATCGAATCAGCTCCTACTTGCAGATCCTGTAGCTGATTTTGATGATGAAGAAGCAGAAATTCCTGGGAGGATTTTGTACAGAGCTTCGTTTGAGGAACTGGCGGAAAGCCACATGCAGTATGACACGGTAATATGGATCCTTATAGCGCTACTTCTTGTTTTAGCCTGGGGAGTTGGAATTATTATGCTTCTGTACCTGCCTGTTCGAAGATATGTACTTCAAAAGGATATTTTCTCAAGGAAGTTGTATGTTACACCTGACGAGATAGTTTATAAGGTACTTTTCTCATATATTTTATCTTTGTATTATCAGTTTGTAGTCTTCTTTTTGTGTTTAACATGATATGGAGCTAATGAAAGTACTTCTCTTAGGTTTCAAGACCTTCATTTTTGCCGTTTTGGGGAGTTATAAAGATTGAGAAGCACATACCTCTTGCCCTGGTGATTGACATCATTATTGAGCAAGGTACACGGCAAGACATTTGTGGTTAGATGTTTCCAAACCCACTGGCAGCTTCTGTGTTTTTGGCAGTTTTATCTTTGAACCACAAATGGACACATCAAATTTTCAGCTGCTACAAGCCTACAACACAAATGACAAAACAAAAGAAACCGTGGTTTTTAATTTTATATAAAAATTGGGAATGTAAAATGTCATGCACTGCAAATTCTGGTATGCGATTTGATGTGGAAGATATGAACATATTGTAGAACCTGTTTCTAGACTTCCTGAATTACTTCATTTTGTAGGGTGATTGAAGTGTATTATTTGAGAGTTTTATGAACTTTTTTTAGTTTTGAGGAACAAGATCAATTGATTCACTCATACTGATGACTAAATTGTTGAGGGAATAGTGGGGAGTTGCCAAACCCTAGGAGCTCTCACAAATGCGCAAGACGTACACACAAGAGTTGGACACCACCTCTAACCTAAAAGCTTAAGCTATTATGTTGTGGGCCAATCCTTGTATATAAGTCTCTTGCCTCTCTTATCCCTTTCCAAGGTGGGACACATTCACTCACATGTGAATCCTAACAAACCCCCCCTTTGTGTAAGCTTACAATCATTATAAGGAGCCCACACTCAACCACTAGTTGCCAAGGGAGAGAGTCATCCCCATTCAACCATGGGTGGGTTAGGCCATGGGAATCACCAACCACTCTTACGAACCACTCCCCAATTGCTCTCACCAACCTTGGTTCAAAGTATCAATACACCTAATACGCATGAATAGGTGTATCGAGTGTTTCGATACCTAATAACTTTTTTTTTAGTAGTTCTTTTCAAAATTGCTTTAGGGGGTCGGTTTTAGGCCCGCCTACCCCTTGAAACTGGTCAAAATCTGAAACACCCCTTATTTAGGGTTTTGGGGGTTTGTCGATATGATACAATACATACAATACAGGGCGTATCATGTTGAAATGTTGACCCTTGTCACCAACCACTCAACTAGGGGGAACTAGAAGAGGCATAGGAGTCATCACATGCATTCATTAAAACTTGTGCTCAACTGAACCATACTCTAATACCACTTGTTGGGGGCACCGAGGAGAGTCGCCAAAACCTGAGAGCTCTCACAATGTGTAAGACTTACACACAAGAGTTGGACACCACTTCTAACCCAAAAGATTAAGCTATTAAGTTGTGAGCTAATCCTTCTATATAAGTCCCTTGCTTCTCTTATCCCTTTACAATGTGGGAGACATCCACTCACATAGCCTTGCACCAACTACGCAGCCACTTTCAACTTCGAGGTCTGTGGCCCCAGACCTAATATGCTCCATTTTGTAATATTGTTACCTATTGGGACTATTGGGTTCCTAGATATATATTTGTGCCAATAATGCCACTTATCTATTTCAATATTCTTGTGTGGTACTTTCAATCTATAGATGTGCTATTTCTTAATTGCTAAAGATTTAGCCCCCTCTATCCATAGTTACCAATCCACAAAATCAATGCAACTTTAAATTGGAATGACAAATTATATAGTTACATTAGATAGTTTCCTCTAAAATTTAAATTTAACAAAATATTTAGTGAATTATGAACCATGTAGCAAAACCAAATTGCTAGCTAAATAACTATGGTTTTGACCAAAAGAGATCAAATGCATTAGCTTTATAATTGAAATGTATATATTTTTACTAATCGTGAATAATAAGATTTTTGTTCATCAATGATGAGAAAATATTGCAAAAAAAACAAGAAAAAGAAAAGGAGATACAAGAAGTCCTTCATAAGGAGGGAGTAGAACCCATGCTTTTCCACTAAGGCCATCCAAACACAACTAAGAATCAATGAAATACAATTCAAAATCCAGGAGAACCATGACCTACAAGGGGATTGTGGTTCAACAATATAACTTTATTATGCCTACACTATCTCTGGCCAAATTATCAACTGAGGACTTGGCTTATTTTTATTTCAAGATGAGAGATATTTTCTCTCTAGCAGCCAAAAGTCTGGTATCTTGAATACAATGCTGAGGGAGACATGGACCTTCACCATCTCTCATTTTGTCAATCATAACTTGTGAGTATATGCTAAAGGAGACACAGACCCTCCCCACCATCTCTAATTCAGCCAACCACAGACTGGTGGTTTTCATCAATCTCAGTTCCAAATAGGCTAAACAAGAACTTTAACCTCAGCCTCTAAAGCAACACTATCAGTCCATAATCTCCACTCTGATTGAAGCCCCAATAGGGTCAAAAAGAACTAGAATGAACTTTCTTTTTGGTTACCTAAAAGAAACCCCAGTAGCTAAAAAACTTGGATTCCAAGGGAAACAGCCATCAAAGTTCAGTATAACTGCTTATGCACTGATAGAAGATGACTTTTGCGGTACACTCTATCTGCTAGTTATTACTCTGAACAAATGATCCTGATAACATCAATTGTAAAATCTCGGAGTTCCTCGGTATAAATCCAATGACTGGATCTAAGTATGATGAGATCAATCAAAGTTTGTAGTTGTTGTGTCTTGTCAAAGAAGTCCCTCAGATTGCCTTTTTTCTGTGATAATTAAAATTAAAACCATTGCATTAATTTCTTCACAAACCTTCCATAGAATGGCTGCCTGTAAAATTTGCCACATGAATATATAATTACCCCCTCTCTTCTCATTCTAAATGGTAACCTCCTGCACAGTTTCCAATCGAAAATGCATTCTTTGTTTTATTCAAATTTAAATCCCTGTGATAGTAAGCAAAACAGTATATTAAAGAAAATGAGGGGGTGATTCCCCCAAACAGTGCAGTACTTTAAATAGGGTCTAATCAGTCTATCAACCCCAAACAGTGCAGTACTTTAAATAGGGTGTAATCAGTCGATCAACCCCAAATAGTGTAGTCAAGGCATAAACAAATTTTCAGTAGTCAATGACTAGGTGTCTGACGTCCTTAAATTCCTCTAGGCAACTAATTGACAGTTCACATAGGTACTTGCCTGAGTAGGTTTAGGAGAATAGAGTGATGGAGATAGTCTTGCCATGATTAAGGAGGGGAAACAGAAGAACAATTAGGCTATTAAGTTAGACTAGATATGACTTGGACACCATTTAGTTGATGCTTTACCTAGGCATGCGAAAACTACTAGGAACCATCCTTACTATTCTCCCAAATATGTACAAGAGAAAGAAAGGTGTAACAACAAAGGATGGCCTTAAAAATGTATGTGGTGCATAGGCTGAATTACTAGATTTTTAATTATATTAGTATACCAAGTTTCAGGGAAGAAGGTGTTTTCTCCTAAAGAGATGGATGGATGAAAATCATTTAGGCCACTGGAAGAAAGCCACCAAAAATTCCTACTATGAACAAAAAAAAAGTGCTAGGATTGCAAGTGACGATCTTTTGGAAAGATTACTAGGCTAGGCATCTATAATTTTCTGAATCAAGCCATCAATAGTTGGCAAAGATTTTTTATTTTCCTAAAAAATTTATGAATAAGAGAACTTCAAAAAATTAATATCCCTAATAGATTAGAGATTTTGTTCACACTTTTTAATCCATTAAGCATTTCTGTAGTCAATCTGTCACCTTTCCATTTTTCTCTCATCTTTTTAGATTGGCTCTAGCTATCTGTTTGGAAAAAAAAACCCTGTTTCAAGTGATAAAACTTCATTGTTGTAGTGAGAATGGGCTGAATGGGCCTTGTTCTTTATTTCTTTTAAGTAGTGTTTAAAAGTTATGTTTCTTAGTTATGGGCCTTCTTTTATTTTCTTTAATTATTTCTTTAGTGCTAGTTGCCCCATTAAGGGCATCCAAGTAATTGTACTCAGACTTAGAATTATTAATAAAAGTGATGAAAGGGGGCTAGAGAAAGAGGTTCAAATTCTTCTTTTCTCTCTTCCACAACCTATTGCTGAAACTTCTTCTTTTCTTGCATTATCTGAATTACTATAGGTGTAAATTTCAACTTGGTATCAGAGCAGGTTCTCACTTTCAAATTTTTTCTCCTTTCTTTGTCCATACATAGTGTGTATGGAGAACTGGTCGATTGATCAATCAACTACTTATGTGGCCCAGTTAGGAAGGTTTTTGGAGAGTTTTGTGGAGGTTTTTCATCCTTAGTTGAAGCCTAGGGCAGGTTCTTGGAGATTTTTCCCAGAAACCCTATACAACTGGAGAAACCTTGTTACAGGTCATAGAGACAGTGTGAACCAAGCACTTGGGAACTAGAGGTAACCTTTTGATTTCTATTAGGGGCGGTTTCGATCCGATTGAATTCTGGAACCTTTGGAAAGGGCGGTTGAAGTTTCTATCTTTGTATCCATCCCATAGGACCCTGTGAAACCCTAATTTGTTCTTTGCTTAGAACAATAAATCTAGCCTAGTAAATCACTTATTTGATTTTTGTTTGCATTCGTTTACTCAATGGAGCAAACTGGAGGAGAGACCAAATATTCCATAGATTCTGGGTTTGGACATGTGGGGGGTCGGTGGAGAATCTTTTTGGGGCTGTAACTACTGTGAAGCTAGATGGGACCAATTATTTAGCTTGGTTTCAATCTATTAAGATACATGTGTGTAGTAGAGGAAAATGGGGTTATATTACCGGGACCAAGAAGAAACCGGAGGAGGATGATCCTACCTGTGAAAGGTGGATGTAGGAAAACTACACAATAGTGGGTTTGTTAGTGAATTCCATGCAACCACACATTAATCAGCATTACCTGTGGATGGAAACTACAAAAGAAGTGTGGGGTAGTGTCACAGAGACCTATTTCCAAAAGCTTAATGTTTCTTGGGCTTACAAATTGAAGCATGATGTGAATAATCTTAGACAAGGGGAGAAGCCCTTAGCAATCTATTTCTCTATGCTGAAATCTCTTTGGCAAGAGATTAAGAGATTGATCTGATGGAGACTGTTGTTTGGGATTGCACAAATGATGCAGAAACATATAGAAGGTTGGTGGAGAGAAATCAGGTTTTTGAGTTCCTCACCAAACTCAACTCGGAGTATGATATTGCAAGGCAAAATGTTTTAGCGAAGGATGAGGTAACTTTGTCTCAGGCATATGCTATGGTGAGCAGTGAGGAGAGCAAAAGACAGGTTCAGTTTGTTGAGCCGCAGGTTGATCATTATGCTAATGCTAGGATGAAGTTGAAAGTTAGCACTGGGTAGAAAGATGTTATCTGTGAATACTGCAAGAAGCCTAAACACTCTAAAGACACATGTTGGAAGCTGCATCCATAGCTCGTTCTTATCAGATTCAAGAAAGAAAATGGTGGAAAAAAGGCTGAAATTGGAAAAGGTGGAAATGCAAATGTAGCCATCTCTTTACATGGTGAACAAGGATAGGGTGGAGAGAAGTTAGTGGGAGAACAGCTTGCAGCCGCCATGGCTGAATATGAGAAGTATGGCTGAATCATTAGTCACTTGGAGTCCATTGCTATAGCTCCTTCAAAGACTATTCCTTCCTGTACATATGCTCACTTAGGTATTCATGCCACTGCACATCATGCTTTTCTGTCTCATATACTCATAAATCCCCTTGGATAATTGATTCAGATGCTTTTGACCATATGACCAGTGTTTCACAGTTATTTATCTCTTACCAACTTCTTTTTGGCCGGGATAAGATATCCCTTGTTGATGGCTCCCTAGCCCCTATCACGAGAAAGGGAGACATTAAGACCTCTAATGCATTGACCTTATCATCTGTTCTTCATGTACCCAAACTTAATACCAATTTGCTTTTAGTTAGTAATATGACTAAATCCCTGAATTGTAGTATGACCTTTTTTCCTTCATATTGTGTTTTCAGGACATGGAATCTTAGAAGGTGATTGGGAGTGGCCATGAGGCGAATGGGATCTATCTGTTAGACATGCTTGAGCAGAGCCAAGTACAACCTAAGAGAACTGCATTTGTCAGAGTCCACTAGTCGTTTGGGTCATTTATCCTTTTCTTCATTGAGTCAATTATCTCTAGAGTTATTTATAGGAATTAGTCTATCGAATCTTCATTGTGAATCTTGTGAGTTCTCAAAGCATTGTAAGAGCACTTATCCTTCAAGTAATAAAAGATTAACTATTCCTTTTAATATTGTTCACTCTGATGTGTGGGGGTCTTACCATTTACCATGTATGGGTGGGTATAAATATTTTATCTTGTTTATTGATGATTTTTCACAATATACTTGGATTTACCTTATGTGCTCTCGGGCTGAAGTGTCTAAACTTGTGCAACAGCTCCATGAACACATACTCACTCAATTTAATACCCACATCAAAATATTCCAGTTAGACACTGCTAAGGAATATTTTAAGAAGGACCTTACCTCCTATCTTGAAAAGTTTGGGGTTATTCATCAGAGTTCTTGTGCCCGCACTCCACAACAAAATGGAGTAACGGAGAGGAAAAACAAACACATTGTGGAAATTGCAAGGAGCATTCTTTTTGTTACCAGAATATTTTATTAACTGCATGCCTTCTCGAGTCTTGGGGTTAAAATCTCCTTTTGGAGTCCTTTTTCCTGATGTTGAGATTTTCTCTATTCCTCTGAGGGTCTTTGATTGCACTTGTTATGTCCACATTCCTAGTTCCAAAAGACATAAGTTCGACCCCAAGGCTCAGAAGTGTATCTTCCTTAGTTATGCCTCCACACAGAAAGGGTATTGTTGTTTTGATCGCATTAGTGGCACTCGGTTTGTTTCCATGGATGTCACCTTTGTAGAGTCAGTTCCTTTTTATAGCCATCCTTCTGAGGGGGAGAGATCTCTCGAGTTTTTTTCTTCATCCCTTTGCCAACTCCAGTTGAGTCTTGTGTTGAGCCCTCTACAGTTACTCCCATTCCCGTGGAGGCATTGTTGAGGGCTCGAGAATAGGATCTCGTCACGGGTCGGTCCACGGGGAAAACCTCCTGTTTTCCCTTGTTCCTTCCTGTTCGTGATGAACCTATCTTGGCGCCTTTGGTGATTTGTCCAAGAGATCACCAACTCTCCTAACTCACTCGTTGACTGAATAATTTGATGATTTCATTCAATGAGGGTGTCTCCTTAAATAGGAGATTACAAGAGTCCTAATCTGAGGGAGTCTCCTTGTTGAATAGGGAGACTTCCAGTTCTATCTTGCTAAGGATAAGATAAGCTAATCCTAATCTGATAACTTACTAACAAGATAAGATAAGAGCAATAGAATAAGATAAGAACAAGCAAGATAAGCTAATCTAATCTGGATGAGACTGCTGCTGCTGAACTGGGTAGACTGAGAATCACTGAATCATTACTGCTGTTGGCGGTGGGTCAGGTTCTTGCTGCTGCCGGCGGCGATGGTATGTCTTCTCGAGGAATGCGTCCATAACAGGCATCCTCTCCTTTGAGGTCTTCTACTCCTGATCCTCCCCCTCCTCTTACTAGACCTCTAGTTGTTTCCACTCATCCTATTCTCTAGAGGTGGTACCGGCGGCAAAGGCTAAGGCAAACACAGGTTGATCCCACACCTCCAGTTGCGTCTCAGGCGCTCCTTGTTACTGGAGAGAGGACATGCCCATCACCTGTCCACCAGCACCCTCGTTTCCAAAACTTGACCTACCCATTGCTTTAACAAAAGGTAAGAGGAAATGTACAACTTATTGTATTTCCAAACACCTTTCCTACAGCTTGTTGTCCCCATCCTACCATGCCTTTCTAACCACACCAGATTGGAGGGATGCTATGAGTACTGAAATAGAAGCCCTTCATAAAAACAATACCTAGGATATTGTTGACTTGCCAGCTGGAAGGAACTTGTTGGGTGCAAGTGAGTTTTCACTATCAAGTATTGTGCAAATGGGTCAATTGAGAGGTATAAGGCTTGGCTTGTTGCCAAAGGATATACCCTGGTATATGGGATAAATTACATTTAGACCTTTTCTCCAGTTGCTAAGATGACTTCGATGAGAGTTCTTTTATCCTTAGCAATGAGCTATGAGTGGTCTTTGTATCAATTTGATGTTAAGAATGCATTCCTAAATGGTGATCTCGTTGAAGAGGTATATATGTCTCTTCCTCCTGGTATATATGGCAAGGAAATGCAGGGTAAGGGGTGTAGATTGAAGAAATCACTTTATGGCCTGAAACAATCCCCACGTGCTTGGTTTGACAAGTTTAGGGCTGCTCCTGTTTAGTTTGGCTACACTCAGACTTAATTAGATCATACCCTCTTTGTTAAGAGAAAAGGCACTCTGGTGACAATGTGACATTCCTTATAGTTTATGTAGATGATATTGTGGTTACTGGCAGTAATACAGAAGAAGTCAGTGCTCTCAAGCAGTTTCTTAGTTCTGAATTTGAAATTAAAGATTTAGGGGAGTTTTGGTATTTTCTGAGCATTGAGGTTGCTAGGTCCAAGGAAGGTATCTTTATTTCTCAATGGGAGTATGTGCTAGACCTTCTTACTGAGATTGGAAAACTTGGTGCTAAACCTACCTTTACCTTATTGATGTGAATCATAAACTCTCAGCTAATGATGGAGAACTTTTAGCTAACAAGGGAGTGGTTTCAAAGGTTACTGGAGAAACTTCTATATCTATGTATGACTCATCCAAACATTTCATTTGCTTTGAGTGTCATCAGCCAGTTCATGTATGCTCCTAGAGACACACATATGGCTGCTACAAAAAGGGTGTTATGCTACCTTAAGGGAACCTGGGAAGGGTATATTATTTGCTAAACATGGACACATGAAGGTAGAAGCATATACAGATGTTGATTGAGCAGAAAATGTGGACAACAGGAGATCCACATCAGGATATTGTGTTGTGGTAGCTAGAAATATTGTTTCCTGGAGAAGCAAAAAGCAGTCGGTGGTTACTATATCTTCAGCTGAGGTAGAGTATAGAGCTATGGCCCATGGTGTTTTTGAGTTGTTATGGCTTAGATCTCTCCTTAATGAGATGGGTGTTTCATGTGGCAAGCCACTAATGTTGTATTGTGATAACTAAGCTGCTATTAACATTGCTCACAACCCAGTTCAGCATGATAGAACTTAGCACATTGAGATAGACAAACACTTTATTCGGGAGAGAGTGGCTTCAGGAGAGGTGTGCCTACCCTTCATTGCATCAGAAGAGTAGCTAGCAGATTTTCTAACTAAGGGAGTCCCAAAGGCAAAGCTTCAACATTATGTAAGAAAGCTGGGCATGATTGACATTTATGCTCAGTTTGAGGGGGAGTGTAGTGAGAATGGGCCAAATGGGCCTTAATGTTCTTTATTTATTTTAAGTAGTGTTTAAAAGTTATGTTTCTTAGTTATGGGCCTTCTTTTATTTTCTTTAATTATTTCTTCCACAACCTATTGCTGAAACTTCTTTCATCTTCTTTCTCTTCCTCTCTCTCTCTTTTTTTTTTTTTGATCAATAACACCAGCTTCATTAATTTAAAAGAAAACAGGGATTATGGATACAAGAGGGGAGATAAAATATCTTAGCTCCCCAATAACAGAATACAAAGAGAAAAAATTAAAAACTAGCCCAAAAGACAGACTCCCTATTCTCCCCTTGCTTGGCCAACCCATCCACAAATGAATTGGCACTCCTCTTCACCCAGCTATATCGTATCTCAATGTCCTTACACAGCCATAAGAATTGTTTCTTTTCATTGTTAAAGTTCCACAATCCATTGTCCTCTTTCTTCAACCAGCTAACCACCACCTTCGAATCACCTTCCAGGATCAAACGGCTGATATTTATATCCTTTGCTTTTCGAATTCCTTCAAGTGCTGCAAGGATCTCAGCCCTAAGAGAGTCACCTTCTCCAATAGGGCCAGAGAATAAAGCAATAACAACTCCTTCCTCATTCCTGAAAACTCCTCCAATCCCAGAGGGCCCTGTATTCTCTTCCTCTCTTTCCTTCCTTTCTTGCATTATCTGAATTACTGTAGGTGTAATTTTCAAATATTGAAAAGGCCTCAATTTTCTTTGAGTTGGTATACCTTTAAAAATAAAAGATAAATGGCCTATGAAAAATTCCTTCATTAGATTAATGAAATTTAGTAAGTTGTTTCCTTCAGGTTGTTTGCAATCAGTATATGGAATCCATACACTTAGAGTTGAGCACATAACCCATGGAAAAGCTGCCCCTGTGGATCAACTACAGGTTCAAGGAGTATCTAACCCAGGACTTCTGAGGAAGGTAACTCAAAACTCCACTGATTACCTGTCTCTTCGTATTTCAACAATTCTGTATGTGCAACATCCTTTCTAGTTGTTTTTATTAGCAATGAAAATAGATGGCTACATTTGATGGTTTGGAGATTAATTCATATCCTTTAATTTTATTATGGGGATCTCTGCATGTCATGCAGATCATTATCACTGAAGCTGCAAAGATTATACAAGAAGTTAGTATAAGCTTGAAGACTAGTCACATTGGTGAAGGGGCAAGTACACCAGTTCGTATGGCATCTTTGTCTGAGACACAACCAGTTGGTAGATCACCATCTAAAAGTTGGAAGGTAATGATTTATGACTCCTAAAATTTAATAGTGCTTTTCCCTTCTGCAAAACTTGTTCCAAACAAACTGTCACCAACTGTCTAATTATTTTTCTCTGAAGCTTGTCTGAGACTTAGATACTATTTTAGTTCAATGAACGACTGGCACTTCAGAATGATAAACGAGGAATGTTTTCTGTACTACCATGCTTTTGTGTGGATGATATGGGTCAGTACTGTACATTCTTATCAGGCTGGGATTCTCCAATCATCAGGCTCTTGTAATATGATTACTTAGGCCAAAGATCAAGCTGTTATGAAATTTCTAGTTCTTTGACAACTTGTATCAATTTATTAATTTGGGTGATAACTAGCATGACTATAATTGAGTAAATATCTCTATAGATGCTTATGATAATCTAATAAAGCTCATATTTTCCATCAAATGTTTATTAGCGTGGGTACATTGGCCATGTGGTCCAGAGTGATGGCATAGTGCTCAATATATAGCAGGCCTATTAGATGAGCCTGCTGCCTTCATTGAAGCTGTCTTGCATTCTGTTCTTTGTGATGGCTACAGTCTTTGTAGTACTTCAATGCTCTTGACTTGTGTTTGTCTGTACCCTCTGGGGGATGTTTATGTTTTTTGATTTTGTTCTTGTTGATCAACAATAACATTGCAGATCATGTTCAGTTTTGTAACTTTTGAGTTGCTTATCTCAGGGATTCACAAGTCAGGATTTTTTGGGGCCCTAGGTTGTTGCTTTCATTGTTTAATATTTTGTTTTCTGTTTAGATTATCTCTTTGGGAAATTAGCAATAACCAAGGCTTTATCTGTTTAGGCCAGAACATAAAAATAAATTTGAAATATCTTTTTCCCTTATATTTTGCAAATGTATGAGGGAGGAAAATCTCATCTTTGATATGTTATTCTAATATTTTAAGGACTGGATGGGTTGGAGACAAAATCATGCACACTGGGCAGGGAAACCAATCAGGAGTGGGGCGAACGTGGGACTCACCTTATTCATACAGAACACCAGCATGTTCACTCATGATAGGTTGCCCAGTCCGCAGTGCATGATTTTGTCTCCAGCCAATCAGGAATTTGACACAACCAAGAAGAAAGACAAGCTAACAAATTCTTGTAGCACAACTGCATCAACAGAAAGGAAGATCAAGTAAACAAAAGAATATGGGAAAGGATAGTTTGAATAAAAGGCTCCCTCTCCAAATAAGACCTTCATGGAAACCTATTTCCGTTGCAGAAACAACCATCTGGATGAAGGCCTAATCCCAAAAAGGGCTATTATCCAATGATGGTCCTTGTCATCCGGGGACTTGGGAGGGATAGACTGGATACAGACCTAACCTTTGTTATTTATCATCATCATCAAACTGCATATTCAAAGCCTTTAAATGCCATGCTTCTACAGTTACCGTTGTCCAGAATTCTATATTATAATTTGCAAGGTGGCTGCCATGATGTAGAATTGTAGATATAGGTCTTTGACTCCTTGTGGTCGGAGGTGCTAGGAAATGTCCAGAATTCTCCCATTTTGACGTATTCTGACTTGATAAACATTTGAACAAGGAAAGGGCATCAGAAAGTGGAAATTCTTTCTTCTCTGGGATTCAGTATAAATATAAAAGTATAATATTAGCAATGTTTTATATTCTACATTGTAGGCAAAATTCTTCCATTCTATTGTTGATGGATTTGTTATCATCATGCCTTTATGCTATTAAATAACTGCTTTATGTTTATATATGCAGGTGACAGGTTCACTACAGCGTGCCTTACAGGAGACTAGAACTGCAGTGCCTAGTGATTTGTTGCTACATAGACTTGAAGAAGTTAAGCAATCAGTTAAGGTGTGGATCTCCACTTTTTTTCCAATTTTAAGATTTCAAGATATCTATAGCTTATTATCCAATTTAAACCTTAATTGTCTTTTCATTTCATAGGTTCCATTTCTCTTCTATTGTTGACTTTTATTTTTTCTTTTTAAACTGCTTTAACCTATCCCTTCTTCAACAGAGAATTGAATCAATTATTGAGAAGTCACAAGTTTTGCCCGAAGGCAACTGAACTAACATGCTCTCTCGTCCACCTTACCAATACTCCCTGTAAAGTTCTCAGAGTTTTGTTTGCCAACAAAAGATAAAATGCATTGCATAATTGGTCTGTAACTATTGTTTTTTTTTTTTTTTTTGGTTCTAAATAACTATTGGATTTTGGAAGAGGTTATGTATATGATATCTTCTCCGGTTTGCATGCTTTAACACTTATATTCAAGGTGACCGTCGGTGCAGATTTTCAGTATTCTCTGCTAACCCATTGTCCAGCTGTGATTCCAGTATTAGATCATGAATAATCTGTCATTTACTGATGAAAATTGTAGTGTAAAATTATTAAAAAAATCAGTTATGGAAATATAAAATAATGCAGTCTTTAATAGGGGCAACTGATGATTGATGACTTTTAGAGCCTTTTGTTTGCTATCTTTTTTAATTTTTATTATAATACAAGATTGGGAAATGACTTCTCGTTTTCAGTTTGAAAAACCTTATTTTCTAAACCCGGTTGGGGCCCAAGTTAGAGAGAGAGAGAGAGAGGTGTGCTGGCAGATTGGAGAAAACCTCCTTACTTTAGGCACAGCATGTATTTGAAGTGGTATTTGGCAGATTGGTATTCCCTGGGACCTTCGATTTGAAGGCATTGTCTCTTCTCCTGTTTCGCCAGAGTCCATTTGTCTGGTTTGGAATTTTGGATCGGCTTATGCAACCAGATCACACATATTCCTCATTCAGAGATTGTGCCCTTGTGGGCCCTCGAGCCTGACCAGAATCCAGAATGATTACCTAGAGGCTTTAGATAAGTTAATCTAGGCTGATTATGATTATTACCTAGAGGCCATTAATTTTTGAGAAATCTAGAATGTATGTTACTGTAGAAGCGTTCATTTTGGCCCTACCCATCAGAAAAACGAGTTTATTTCAAAGCTCCCAGGGATGGGCATGTAATCAGGATTGTATGAGACCTGAATATTCTTTTTTTTGGCTGTTGTTCAAGTCTGGTTACCGTCCATTAAGCTATGTTGGTTTGAAGGTAAAGGTAAGGGAACCTATTACCTTTCCCTTCAAACCAAACATAACCTAAGATGCTTGGGAAGACATTTTCATCCTTCATGAAGGAACAAAATTCAATTCCTTTAGGCTCAGTTTGGAAGGAGTACATACAGATACAAATTTGACCTTGTATTTTGTATGTATTTGCATTATACATATTTGTATTTGTACTCTTTACAAACTGAGCCTTAGTGATGATTTGGTAACTTTTGGTAACTCCATTAAAAATGGCTTAATATTTTTTTTATCAGCAACAGAAAAAAATCTTTTATTAATTCTGAAAGAAAATTTACAATAAGAGTAGCCTCGGCTACCCCAAACTCTTAGGACGATAGCAGAACCATATTCTTACAGTTACTGCTGAGTCCAAAAACAATTCCCTCTATTGACCCCTTGCTTGACAAAATAATCAGCTAAACTGTTTGCTGATCTAGGAACCCACTGCACATTCACCTGCATGTCTTTTGAGAATCTTTTAAACTTCTTCACCCAGCTTCTGATTACCTTTGAATCTCCTTCAATCAACAACTTCCTGATCCCTTTCCCATGCCTATTGGACACCAAAACAGCAGGTTTTAGTTCTGCACCCGTCGAGTCCCCTTGCCCTATAGGCCCATAAAACAAAAACACCATTTTCCTCGACTTTCTTATCTCCCCTCCCATTCCCGCAGCACCCATATTGCCAAAACAGCTCCTGTCAAAATTCAATTTGAAAAAATCATCCATTGGTGGTTTCCAGATTACCATTTGTTTCTTAGCTGAGGGTGATGCAGCAATTGTGCCCCATTGTCTAAAAATATCATCAAATGTGAAGTCTAGAAACAATTTAGTTGTCTTCACCCAATGTGTCACCATTATACTTTCAATCGGAGTCTGTTTACTTTTTTTTTCTCCTCAAATATTCTCTTATTTATTTCTTCCCACAATGTCCAGATCACTGCAGTTCTTGTGTGCTTTCAAAGTAATCTTTCCCTTTTCCTTGAGGCCAGCTGAAAGTCGAGGGATCAAGCAATTTATCCCAGCTGAATGGAGTGTTCCACCTGCAATCAAATAAGGAGAAACCAAACCCAAATATAACAAGCAAAAGGACAGGAAATGAATAAGTGATGAGCAGATTATCATTTGATTCACACAGGACACACCAGTTTGAAGATAGGCACCAACTAGGTCTCCTTCTCTGTATCTATATTAAAAATGGCTTAACATTCATATATGATAAAACTTTTAGGAGCAAAATAATCACGAAACTCCCTACTTAAAGAAGTTGTTAAAGGCCAACTTAAATTTCTTGTCCTCAGCCAATGCTGAGCCTTGAGAAAGGTGCCCAAGAACATAAGCATAGATATTAAATTTAGTGCTATGCTAATTATAGAAAAAGATTTAGTGCTAAGTTACAACATTGAGAGGATTATCCAAGTCTTCATTTTCATCAGGTTTGAGGAGAATCCACTGGAGCACCTAATTTCTCAGTGAAGAATAGCTAATTTTTCAATGAAGACCGCTTGAAATTGCAGTGCTCGACTTAAGCAAATCATATTTGGCATTTTTCCTAATAGGAGACTAGGAGAGCCTCCAGAGAGTTCTTGGAGTCCGAGTCTGAGACTCTTCAGTGCCCATGGCTGGGTACAGATGAACTTCAATGGAGTTTTCAATGACAAAGACTTTGCGAAGTCTTCCTACAGTCGATAGACATTACTACTCTTTGGTTAAAACTTCAAAAGCTCTGAAATTTTCCTCTTTGATTGTTCAAAAGATCATCAGTGGTTGACATCGGCTGAAAAGACTGAAACTGTCTCGGTAACGATCCTGAGAGCTGAGATGATCTAATAAAACATGGGCAGCCAGCAACCCAACCAAAATGGACCACCGGGTGCTTTGAATTTGAAACAAACAGAGATGCGTTCATGTTGGTATTTTATTGGACGGTGCAGGAAGCAGGATAGTCCTGAGAAGGTGGTTGCTTAGTTCCTAGAAAAATTGTGGAGGGTCACGGTCACCTTGCCTGAGGCATCCATAGCGAGTGATTAAAAACCTACCAAGGATAGGGATCCCAAGATCCCAGTTCCTCTTCTCGTCAATCCCCCTCCCTCATTCCAACCATGAAAGGTACTGAATGTGGAGACACTTCTAGAAGACTAGAGTTTAATAAGAAAGAAAGTACAAGCCACCAATGATTTAAATATCGATATGTCCGATACCCTCAAGTGGGCATTGGTGTGTATTAATATGGCCAAGGTTTAAAAAACTGGACCGGACATGGAATCGTTCTGGTGACTGGTTATCGGGTTGAACAGTCTGACCATTCGGTTCAAAAGGATAGCCCATTCTGACTTTAAAAATAAATAAAATAAAAACAGCCAAAAACATTGTTCGACTCAATGAGTCAACAATTCAACCCCCCGAATCAATAAGTCACTGACCAAATCAATGATTTTTGGAAAAAAAATGGTTTTAGGGTGAAATGAAACCAGTTACCTGACCAATTCCTAGGTCAACCGATCCAGTCTGGTTTTCAAAACCAAGGATATAGCCCATAAGTTACCTTTTTATTCATTTTATAGATATTAGAGGGTCTTATTGATATTTTAAACGGAAAAATAACACCAATGCTTGCCCGTGAATTGGCATCAATTCCGAGCTGGCACCCACCCCAACTGTACTTTGGACCTAAAAATTCTAACCCTGGACTGAACCGTCATTCCCTATTTTAAAAGGTCTACTTTGTATTAATATATCCAAATATTTATTAATGTGGAGCGAATACTTAGATCAAGCACTTGAACTCTAGCTCTTGTGCTACATAGTTGTTCATAAACTAGTGAATGACCCCATACTAAGTACGGGGAAGGTAATGTCATACATACATACATATATGTATATATATACACATATATGTACACAAATATATATATATATATATATATATATATATATATATAATATATGTATGTATACATATATATTTAATAATATTGAATTTTTAATTAAGTTATATGAATATCATAATAAATAATGTTAATTAATATAATTTTGATAAATTTTGTCAATAAATATTACTGTTAATTGCTGTTAATTATTAGAACATTTTTGAAACACTGGAAATAAAAATTACAAACGCGTGTCCTTATATACTGTTAATAAATACCAATAATAAATACTATTTAATCATTTAAAGAATGTATTACACATGAGATGTATGGAGTGTTGGATTTTACTTTTGCTATAATTATTTAATCATTTTCCTTTTACCAAATTTTTAATTTTTAAACATTTTATTAATTGCTCAATTATTTCCTTATTGAATTAGTCAATATTAATTTCTTGATCAATTTTTATTTGAATAAATTAAATTATTCAATTTTTTTTCTTGTTAATTTAATTCTTAATTAGTAAATTACTTAATCATTTTATTATTTAACTATCCATTCTATAGTGAATAATCAATTATATTTGTTTAATCATATTATAGTATTTTTCTCAATTTATTAATTATTTAATAATGTTTTGCATTTCTCTTATCAATTTGTTACTTATGTAAATGAATTAATTAATTTAGTTAAATTAATTGAATTAAGGTAATTATTGATTCACAGAGAAAGCAACGTGTGCTTACTTTTTTGTTTTCCTAAAAGTAAGCAACATGTGCTTTCCCATTAATGAATTGAATTATTATTTCCTTAAAATGTGGGTAGTTGAATTTGAATTCTATTTCCTATAAAAATGGGAAAGTGGGAAGTTGAATTGAAATTCTATTTTCTATATATATTAGTAGAAATTAATTAAAACGTATAATTTCAGCAAAAAAAAATTTAGTAATTAAATTTTCTTATTAACAATTTTTTAATAATAACCAGTATTATTAATATATTAATAATTATAAAATCAGTAATAATAATAATATTATTATATTAGTAGTAGTCGTAGTAAGTAATAATATATTCTTATTATGTGTATATTGATTTTTAAATCAGTAATATTAAAACTATTGATATTAGTTATTTCAGAAAATAATTTTAAGTAACTAAAACTTCCTACTTACAATTTTTCAATGACAATTAGTATTAGTAATATAATAATAATATTTTAATAATTATAAAATCAGTAGTAATAATAATACTACAATCATAATTATAATGGTAATAATAATGACATTATTATTATTATTTATTATTATTATTATTATTATTAATATGATTATGATTATGATTATTATTATTATTATTATTATTATTATTATTATTATTATTATTATTATTATCATTAAGTATATTCTTATTATGTATGTACTAAATTTGTGTATAGTAAGTAATTATTTTTTTTACAATTAAATTTTTAATTAATTAATGAATAATTGATTTTATAATTAATTTAGTTTAATAATATTGAATAATTGAAAGTTTTATAATTTAACATTCACTAAATCATATAATTACTGGATAATAATTATATTATTAATTATAATTATTGATAATTAATTAAACTTGATTTGGTTGAAAACGAAACAAATTCATTTGATTTTTTGATAGATTTTTATTTAATTGAAGAGATTTTCCATATTTTATCTAGCGCTTGACCCCGTTATGGGGTAGTCACATGTAAGTATCATTTTGGTTTTTACATTTTTTGTTTATTACAGTAATATTATTTTATTTGGGTTTCACTATTTATTTAATAATTATATTTATATTTGAATTATTAATTAATAATAATATTATTAAGCAATAATAATAATAGTAATATTATTATTTAGTAATTAATTTGTTACAATTAATGTTTTTAGTTAATTAATGAAATAATAATTGCATTTATAATTAATTTATTTTAACAGTATTGAATAATTGAAAGTTTTATAATTTGAATTTGACTAAATCAAATAAATATTGGATAGTAATAATATTATTTATTATAATTACTGATAATAATTATCAGTAATTAATTAGCAGTAAGTAATTATCAGTAATATATTAATAATATATTATTAATTATAAAACTAGTAATAATAATTTTATTATTACAAACATAATAATAATAATATTAATAATATTAATAATAATGATAGTATTATTATTTTTAAGTAATAAGAATAGTATTATTATTATTATTATTATTATTATTACTATTATTATTATTCTTATTATGTATGCACTTAATAATATTTTAATAATTATTAACTGAGAAAAATAATATTAATAATTAATATTACTGACATAATTATCATTTAATAATTATTCATTAATATGAATATTAAATAATTATTATTAATTAATATGGATGTTAAATAATTATTATTAACATCACTATTAATTATCAGCATTTAATTAAATCGGGTTTGGTTTAAAACTAAACTAATTAATGTTAATTATGATTAACATTTAATAATCCGGGTTTCGTTTAAACCCAAATGACTTTAATTAATGGTAATAATTATTAATGCCATTATTAATTAAAGTGGGTTTGGTTTAAAAACAAACTGAATTAATTAATGTTAATTATGATTAACATCTTTATTAAGTATCAATAATTAACTATATGTTCCTAATTAAACTGGGTTTGGTTTAAAACCGAACCGATTTAATATTTTATGATAAAAACAGTAAATCCGCAAATATGAATTGGTCGAACCTGACCCGACCCGAACCAAAAACTGCCACCTTCTTCTTTACCCGACATTAATATGCGCATGTGATCACAACCAAAAGATGACCATTGGCGGCTTCATAAACACAAAGTATGAGCCTCTCGGTCACCAGCGACCAAAGGTATATGATTGCCGGTGGTCGGTGAACTCATCAGATATTAATGAAGAACAGGTGGTTGCTTGTATTAAAAAAAAACACATCCCCTGTTTGGCTGAAAGTCGACCACCGATGGCTTCATAAACACAACCTTTTGAGCCTCCCAGTCACCGGCGGCCAAACGTAAACGATTGTCGGTGGCCGGTTATCTCATTAGATATTAATGAAGATCCGGTGGTCGCCTGTATTTAAAAAAAACACACACACACACACACATCCCCTATTTGGCTGAAAGTCGACCACCAACGGCTTCATAAGCACCACCGTATGAGCCTCCCAGTCACCGGCGGCCAAACGTAAATGATCGACGGTGGCCGGTGATCTCATAAGATATTAATGACGAGCCTGTTGTCGCCTGTTTAAAATAAAAAAAAAATCCCTGTATGGCTGAAACTCGATCACCGGCGGCTTTATCTACATGGAATGTATGACAGTCCCGACCACCGGCAGCCACACATAAATGATCGCCGGTGGTCGCCGATGGTTTCTAACCTTTAAATAGCAACTGTTGAACATACTAACGCCAAACTGTTGAACAGAAATTAAACTGAGCTAACCGATTGAACGTTAAATAACAGGTAAAACATTAATAAAAGACGCAACATAATAATACATTAACCGATTGAAAGATTGCTAAACCGAACACCTTCAAGTTGCAGACTTCTCTGTTGTTGCAGTTTCAGAAACCGGAGACCTTAAGTTAGAGATTTCTCTCTTGTTGCAGTTTCAGAAACCGGAGATCTTAAAGCTACAGAATTCTCTCTTGTTGCAGTTTCAGAAACCTGACACCTTGAGAGTTTGTTGAACCGATTGAAGGAGACGAAAACTCTTTTGTTGCAGTTTCACAAACTGAACATTCAATGAATGAAGCACACGATTGAATGGATTTTCAAGTCAGACGTCTCTAATAGTTTGGTTATCTCTTAATTTTATTGCAGTTATTCTAAGTTTAGTTATCTTTTTACTCTCTTGCAGATTGCATATTGCCATATGCTGCATTTTTTTAAAGAAAAGATTGAGAATGGAAGCTTCCCATTTCTCAGTTTGGAGACTTACAATGTCGCACACTTGTAAATGCAGCTTGTTAAAAGAACAAGTGTCTGAATGGAAGAGAACCACATATTTGATTTGACTGGGAGAGACTTTGCCCTGATTTCATTACTTTATATATATATATGTGGAGCGAATTACATACATCCATGTCTCCAGAGCGACCAACAGGAAAGGACAGGCAAACTTTCTGTGTTCATTCCTCTGTAAAATGGACATAATTTTTCAGACTGAAATATTTTAGCTATTATTTCTGCCCATTTTACATTGAAAAATGAAAACTTGGTTCCCACCCCACCCCTTACAACCTGTTTTGATGTAAATGGTGACAAAGAACATATTCATCATAAAAGGGGCAAAAACTAACTTAAATATTTCAGCGTAAAAATAATTTCCCATTAAAATAAACAGAGCCTATAGCTACTTCCAGCAGTTACTGGTTACACGTTCATTTCCTCGCATACAGCCAGTATGCATCTCAAGTTGCACATACCAGAGTTATAACTTTAAGCTATAATTCTTAATCTTCGGGGCATGTTTATCAGTTTATCTGGATTCCATCCAAAGGGCAAAGGGCGCATTATAGTCAATAGCGAGTACATGAGAAGAATCCACTCAGGAAAGTTGACTAGGCATTTCATTGATTCCAAATCATCCGCATCCCATTTGCGAGTTTCAAATAAATGATCCAGGACATGGTATATCCAAATATACCATGCTGTCTTTATTTCATAAACATATGGAGCTTGCTTATAAGGGGAATATCCAACTACACTAACAAGAGAGGACAACTAGTTGTACCAAGTTTGTCCATGCTAGCAATATTTAACTACACTAACAAGAGATTACACTTGCAGAGATGGAATACAAGTGTAACCACTTGCATGTGTTGCTTGTAAAAGGATGGGAACTACTCTTTTTCACCAGCGCTGCCACTGCTGACTTCCTTGGGCTGGTGCTCCTCCACATGTTCTACCTTTGTGCCCTCTGATGGCCCATCTCCTGCAGGCTTTGCAACACCTTGCTCGGTAGCTTCAGATGAATCAGCAGCAGAGGCATCAGTGACTGCAACAGTCTTCTTAATGGTTCCGACCTTAACATATTTGCTCATAAACTTGTATTCCCAATCTTGCAAGGCCTCTATTTCAAAAGGACCAAGACCTGAGATATCACCTGTCAAATCCTTCTCTTCAAAGGACATCTTTGCAAGAGCCCTACTTGCATCTTTCCCAGTGAACAATGCATATGGCCCACCGGGTCCATAAAACATCCTGCAGGAAATTTGAGAAACATGTAAATTAATCATCACAGGTTGTAGATCATCATGGGAAGCCAGAAACAAATCTTTCTTTGTTTTCCATTCCTTGGTTGGGTAGTATACTAGCTTTCATGTTATTAATCATTACAGGTCCTATTTTTTTTTTATTGTTGGTGAATTCCATTTTTTCAATCTTATGCTTTTTGGACTAGCTTCACTAAGAAAAAATGGCATTGAATCCTCAACTGGAAGTAACTCCAGATTTAAAAACCATTCAAGGGAATGAAGCATAAAGAAAACAAACAGCTAGCAGTACAGCAATAACCAACACAAGAAAATGAAAACGAGAAGAGATCACGTAAAATTATTAAGGCAAATCTGACTATCTGAGTCATTCCTGTTGGAGTTGGAGTGAGTAAATAGACAATGACAATGCAATTGGGTTACAAGCTCACTTCTGAACTGCAGATCAATCTATCCAGACAGGCAGGCATCCATGCACGCATATATTAAATGAAGCAAATAATAGACCTTCTAGAAAGCCAATTTCGTTCCAAGATTAAGGATAAAAACCGCTGAACAGATGATCTTTGCAGATATTGAACTAGAATTCTGTCAACACCTACGAGTCAATATGACATTTAATCACTGTGGCAATGTAACTGTATCAGAGCGGAATACCAAAATCTAACAATCAATTAATTCCATCTGTTATCATAGAAGAATTAAGGGTTCATTTGGTTTGCAGTTGGAATCAGAATCTAAACCAGAATCAGAATGGTCTATTGCCACAGTCTGTTTGGCTCAGACAAGAATAAGAATTGGAATCAGCTGGAATGATATTTCATTCCGAAGGGAGGGGAGGGAATGGGCCATTCCCTCAAATAAGGGAATGCCATCCCATCTGGGATTCCAATTCCACGGAACCAAACAGTTGGACCATACTGATTCTGAATCCAGACTCCTATTCCCGCAAACCAAACGGGCCCTAAATAACACAAACCCCGTGAAAAGGAAGGTAGGATTGCACCTATGTTCAATCTTCTAGATATCTAAGTTGAAGCAAACCATGCATAGAATCTTCTGAACCGAAGATAAGGACTAAAGAAATAACCCTAATTTCATGACGGTGAAAGCTAATCTAACTAGGCGATTTCTTTAGTTATTAAGTGAGAGAAAAATGATACAGATCAGACCATGAAAATACTTGAAGAACACTTGATCGCATCATTCCACAGTCCAGATAAAAAGGAAGTAAAAAGGAGAAAAAACAGAAGAGCAAGCTGCTTGACTAGTCAAATTTCAAATTCCCGAAGACAAAAGAGTGTATCGAATCTGCTGCAGATCTCATATACTAGAACAAGGCAAAAACTCATTACAATAAAAGAAAACGGTATGGCCAAACAACTGGATTCCGGATAGAAGAAAGGCAGATATCAAAATCCATAAAGTATTCGTGTCTTTTCCCGCTAAAGCCGGAAGGACAAAATCACCTAGGAATCGGAAAGTGAAATAAAAGGGATGGAAATAGAGAGAATCAACAAGGGAAAACATAAAGCAACCAGGGAATATGAAACCCCAAAACGAACACACACAAACAGTGAAGAGAAAGCCCGCTAAATAAGAAGTTTATTTCCTAACCAGGAAAATCGAAAAAAGTAGAATGAAATTGGGAGAAAAGAAAGGTTAACTAAATACCTGCTCTGAGATACATCATAGATCTGGCCCTTGATAGCCATAAGCAAGGGCTTTTTAGGGTCGGATCCATCGTAGGCCTTGAGCTCCTCTTCTGTGATTTCACCAAGCTGAACAGGAGGAGGTAGAGGCTCCATCTGTTCATGGAAATCCCTTGACCTTGGAGGTTCCGAAGACCCAAAGAAGCCAGAAATGGCATAGTAGAAGGCTACAGCTAAAGCCAACACCGTGAAAAAGGTGGCGGGAGAGAGCCCTGTATACGCTGTAATCGCTTCTTTCAAAGTTGCCCAAAGCTGCAAAGCCATGCTTTTCAGCCAAAAATTAGCAAACGAGAAAGAAAAGAAGGAAACAAAAAATAGAGCAGCGGCTGCCGCAACAGGAAAACAAAAAGGCCGGAGAGACAAAAAAGAGAAGAGACTCCCTCGATATTCTCAATCTATCCCCACTTAAAAATCTCTGCAAGTCAGGAGTCAGCAAAAGCCTGAGTTCACATCGGCGCCCCACATCTCTGCAAGTCGGGAGATATCGGTAATATCTCTCGATGATTTCTTATCATCTTCTTCTTCCCTACTATAATCGGAAAACGTGGCGTTCGATGACAAATGAGATGTTCTCGGTACACGGTTGAGATTCCAATATATGGCGGGAATGTGCGGTGCTTTTTACGAGTTATTCGAGCTCGGCTCGACTCGGTTGCAGTCGAGCTCGAGTACAATACACTGATTCGATTATTAAATGAGTCGAACTCGAGCTTATTAGAATTCGGTTCGTGAGGTTTGCGAGTCGGTGCAAATATATATAATAAAATTATAGAAAATAATATATATAATAAAAATATTAGTAATTATTTTAATTTTTAATTTTTAAATGTAAAATAAAAAAATTATATATAATTTTTATTTTTATAAAGTACTTTTTTTAAATATTTTTATGATAAAATATTTATAAAATATAAAACGAGCTAAATCGAGCTAAACTCGAGCCTTGTAGAATAATTTCGAGCTAAGCCGAGAGCCTGATACTATTTGGCTCGGTTCGGCTCGAATCCATCCCTAGTAGTTGTGGGGGTTGATTTAAACTCCAATATTGCATGTGTTTAGTATACCTTCCTTTATTAAATAAAAGTTTGTATTTGATTTATGTTTAAAACCTAGAAAAGTATTTAATAAAATAATTAGGCACCATTAGGGATAAATCATTTATTGACAATTAGGCACCACATCTCTGAAGATGGTCCTCGAGTACCAGATCCAAGTTATCTAACTAGTGACATGCTTCTTATCTTCCTCTCATTTTTCATACATATAGTTATTTATTTTTAGTTAAACTATAAAAAATGTAAGCTAAAAAAAAAGCCCACTTAAGTCTTTTTTTTTTGTGTATGTGTGCAAGGTGCCAATCAGCTAGTTAGTAAGGTCTCTTGTTAGTCGTAGCAAAGACTTGGGGTCGAATTCCACCTACACCTAGATTAGGGGATGGGCTACCCCGGTTGTGTAGCCCTTCAAAAAGAAGTAAAAAAAAGTCTTAATTTTTTTTTAGTAAAATTCATCATTACTCTCTAATAAAATCAATTCTTTAACTCCCTCCCCATGAAGTTATAATAAGGTAGAGATAATTAATGTTGGGTTCTAATACTAGGTACCCTAAGGCTCCATTTGGTTTGTGGGAAGATTTGGGTGGGATGGGAAAAGATGGGATGGGATGAGAGTATAAAAATTTAACTTTTCAATGTTTGGTTTTACATGGGAAAATAGTAGGAAAATTATCCAAGACAAACAGAGATCTCAGAGGTTCAATCCGCCCTCATCATCGGTGAATGCCTACCATCGTCACCAATGGTGTTACCAGTAGCGGCAAATCTAGTAAAGGTAAAAGGGCAAAAGGTAGAAGACGAAACCAGCAATGGCAGATCTAGTAAAGGTAGAAGGGAAGAAGGTAAAAGACAAAACCAACAGCGGTAGATCTGTTACCGCCAGCGGTGATTACCAGCATATGCATGAGGGACGATGAAGACGAAACCAGCAGTGGCAGATATGTTACCAGCAGTGGCTAATCTGTTACCAGTAGCAGTGATTACCAGCATATGCATGAGGGAGGATGAAGACGATCTGTTACCAACAGTGGTGGCGATTACCAACAGCAGCGATGAGGATGAAGACAATCTCGAGTTTTCTCGAGTTTTTCCACCGAGTCGCACGATTTTGATGCGACCCCGAATCCTCGATTTTGGGATCTCGCATCCCACCTTTTTCTCACCCGATCCCCCTCTTTCCCTCAAAATAAATATGAGAAAAGGGAATATTTTTGGAATATTCCCTTTTTCTCTTCCCATCCCACAAAACAAAACTATCCCAAACCCTCACCAAAGTGCTCCTCACACACCAAAATTATTCTTCAAAAGAAGATATTGTTCATCACCTTCTTTCTCAAGAGCAATGGAACCAAGGAAGGAGGAATGGCAACAGGGCAGGGCGGGGATAGGGGGCCTCTCCCCATCCCCGTCCTCACAAAAATCCCCATCCTCGTCCCCGCTAACGGGGACAAGGTTATCCCCATCCCCATCCCCACGGGGATTCCTATTCCCACAGGGATCCCCATTCCCCGTGATTCTTTATAATGCTAAACATTTTGTTTTGTTTTTTTATTTTATTTAAAAAAATAAAAATAAAATAATTAACATTTACAATCGTATTAGAAAATATTCAACCATGTTTTTAAAAATATTAATATATAGATGCATGTTTACATATTTACATATATAACATATGCATACATATATACATATATATTAGTGGGGATCCCACAAAGCAGGGATCGGGGTCCCCGTGGAGTGAGGAATGCTCTCCTTGTCCCCGCCCCATCCCCGCTAACGGAGATGAAAATTTTCCCATCCCCATCCTTGCCCCATTTGAGGCGGATTCCAACATGGATCGGGAAAATGAAGAAAATTGCCATCCCTACAAGAAAATGCCTCTCGTTGTATTTTAACATGTTCTAAAAGTTTGAGCTTTAAAATAGACTTGGAGCCAAAGTACAAGTAATTGAAGCCGGTTAGAGTGTTCGAAAAAACATCAATTTGAGTGCTAGCCAACAAACTGAACCCAATCAGACATTAGAGGTCACATATGACTCTCAATTGGCAAAATTCAAACTCTATAGTTTGAAAATATGTGTGGCATAACAAATTTCTAAGACAACCTAAAAAATCCAAGACCAAAATCAACAAAAACCCACTCATTATACACCTCATAAACCAAAGTAGATTCAAAACAATCAAAGAAACAAAAACTCATCTTCTAACTCATTGTGAACTAACAATCCAATATAAATGGGAGAAAACAAATGCAATTCGATATGTTTTCACCACAGTTCCACTTGGTTTGAATCATCAAAGTTGCAAATGAGTCGGGCAGAGAAGAGGAGAGCACACATCTTGCAATCGTTGTCACATTATTCTCCTATATTCTCATCATTGAAATTTTTATTTATTAATAGCTATATAAGAAAGAATAAGCGAAGGATAGTTTGGTATTATTCACTATAACAGCTCATTATTGGTATTCGATTAAAATGATATTTTCAGAAATTTAGGCTCATTTTGGAAGGAGTACAAATACAAATATGTACAATACAAATACATATAAAATAATACAAAATACAAGATTTTACTCTCTACATATTTGTATTTGTACTCCTTCCAAATGAAGCCTTTGATACAGTTGTATGTTTCAAAGTTCAAGTACTAAAGTGAAACTAATCAAGTAATATTCTACAATTTACCCCAAAGAAAACTTTTCCAATCCATATAATTTATATTTTAAGTGGAAAGAATATATTTAGTGGAGAAAGAAAATGTAACAAACATTAGTTGTTGGAGATGAGGAGAGATAGAGAATTAAGAATGATCTTATTAATGAAAGTAAATGATGGATTTTATTAGAGAAATGAAGGCATAAAAGGGTTTGTTGTGACTTCTTAGATTTTTAATAATTTAATTTAAAAATAGATAACCACATGTGTGAAAAATGAGAGGAGGATGTCTATGTGGAATTTGGATTAGCTGAACGTGATGGCTGTTCATGGGCCCCACTGTAAAAGGTGTGGTCCCATGTATTTAAATATTGGCATGAAACCTTATTGTTGATTCCACAGCCTGCTGAACAGCCTTCGTGTTCAGCCAAACCTTATTCATCTATGTGAGCTGTGGTGAATGTGAGCTGTGGTGAAAGGACCCTTAAGGTTGGATTCAAGCTAGGTTCCATCCAATTTATACCCTTGTTTATTAAGAGAGCCAAAAGGGGTCATTTAGGAGGGGGGGGGGAGCAGTTTTAAGAATGGCTTAATTAGAGATCAATGAAAGATTTATTAGAGGAAATTAATACTTAGGAGATTTTTTTCTCGTAACTTCTTACACTTTTATAATCTATTTTATTGTAGCTTTTTTAGCCCCTTCTATTGTAACTTCTTATATTTTATTGTAACATCTTAGTTTACTCTCTCTCTCTCTTATTTTATCACTTAATGGAGCTACTCCTCCATTTCTAGGGATGTATTTATTTTTTGATTCTATCTTTTCTAGTTTTCCATTCACCCATTTTAACATTCATGTGTCTGAACACGTAAAAAAAAACTTTTCACTCTATTTATTTTAGTCTCTTATCACTATTCATTTTTCTTCCTTTATTACACCTAAATCAAAAAACCTTTTCATATGTTTATTGGAGTTGGGGAAAGTTTTGGGGGCAAAATCTATATGGTGTATGCAGCAAAAGCATGATTGATTGAATGAAATAGTAAATACACCTTGTTAAAAGTGAAATTACATTTTGTAAAAAGTGAACAAATGGAAAGTAAGTAGCCTATAGCATGATTGGTTGGGATCTAGATTTAATGTGCAACTAATATTAGTGAATGCATTATAATTGAACTTACATTTTAGATATCCTCAATAGAATTAGAGATGCTTTAAATAATTTTTCAAAATTTTGATTGAAGAAATAGTTTCTCAAATTCTTTCTTATATTTTATACCTTGTTGTTTTTTTGGGTAAATATTCTCTTGTGACATTTAAATCTACTATAAAGGTCCAAAATGTTGGTATTGCTTTTTCCTTAAAATCATAGCATGCCTTGCAAGATCCCATCACATTTTTTACATTAGTTGTTCAAAGTTTTAACTTTAAGATATAATAATCTCCTAAAATTAAGGTCTTATTGTGGATGCTAGGCATGTGTCTTTTATGAGTCCTATGGCTTGCATTATGACCTTGTTCGTTTTTCAAAAGGCCACTTACCTAGGTAAACATTTCTTGGGTAACAATTACCCTTGTTGTTTTGATTCCCAATTAAGTAATATAATGACTTTTTTGTCCATAAAAAATCAATATTAAAATGAATAAACTTGTCCCATTATGTTTTATAAATCTTTTTCCCAAGTGGAAAAATTACTTACCCACTTAAGGAACGGATAAGTTTTTTCCGAGTAAATGAAATTAACTTTACCACAGGGCCCAATACTTATAGGAAAAAGAACACTAAGTTGGTCAATGTATATTACATTTCCATTGACCAAATTTCCCCCTCTTATTTATTGAAAAACAAACGGGGCCTATTAAGTAAAGGCCATACAAACCACCATGCATGATTATTTTAGAGGGTTCCACTATGATACCATAAAAACTTATAACCAATCAACCAGTATTTAAAAAAAAGTAGTAATAAATCAGGTAGTATTTATCAAATCTTCTTTGTTTGGATTGCCGGTCAAATAAGGCACATTGAGCTTGAGAATGGCAATTTGGCAATTTGGCATTTGACCGGCAATCCAAACAAAGAAGATTTTTTGGGGTGGGAAAATTATTTGTAAGACCAGATGCCCATCTTTGACCATGTTTCCATTACGACCGGGAAAAGAAAGTTGTTATGTTTGGTTTGTGAAATTAATTAGTTAACTTTCTCTCAACTTTCTATTTCTCTTATTTTATTTCACACCTTAGACAGACAGTCATTGATATTGTGAGGTTGAATGTTGATTCTGCTTATATTTTTAATTGGACAGATGAACAAGGCAACTAGGGGGATTAATATATGGTTGCCTTTGTTTTTGTTTTTTATTGATGTCACAGTTTGTTTTGTTTTCAAATACAAAACCAACTACCATTTTGTCAAACACTCCCTAAAGTGCTTGACTGAGCTTTCCTTTATGGCACTGCTCATTAATTGGCTAGTTTTTTTTTTTTTTTTTTTTTCACCCCTTCTCATTTGCTCAATAGGTACGGTGGGGTTAATATTTCTGAGGTGGATTGAACAATAAAAATCCCTTTTTTTGGGATAAATAAATTGTACTCTATCTCAAAAATCTAAAATTATAGCCCCTCCTTATTAATACCGCCCTATAAATTACATCATTCTCATGAATTTAACATTGATCCATGATTAAGATTCATCCCACCTGTATGGTGGGATTAAGATTTCTGAGATACTAAACGATAAAAACCCCTTATTTTTTTCCCTTACTACTTTTCTAAATAGTCGAAAATTTGAATGAATTATTGAGTGGTAAGTAAATATATAATATTTTGTGGCATAAATCATGATTAAATGGTCTAATCGCTGGCTGGTGGTAGGTGCAAAGTGCAAATGGACATTAGTGGACAGAGATGCGAATCCATCTTTTAGTCCGGTGGTTGCCGCACCCAGCCTATAAATTTAGGTATGATATAAATATGGATTTAAATACTTCCCAGTACACTTTTGTAATTTTTTTTGTACAACATATAAAAAATATGCATTTGTAAAATATAAATACTTTTTAATTTATGTATGCATGTACGTATGAGGAATATTTAGGAGAATTTAATGCAAAAGAAGTCAATCAAATCTTTAATTTCTCTTGATTAAATAAAATCGTTTTCTTTCTTATTATTATAAATTTTACATCCCAAGTTTGTTGTTTTCCTCATTTCTCTTCCTAATAAATTTATCATTTTATTAATTTTTTATATAAATTAAATTGTTTCTTTTCTTCTAAATTGCTGGAGACCAGAAATCTAATATCAATTATATGAATCATTTATCATATAATCCCATTCGTTAAAACGATTTTGATGGTGGAGATTTTTTTCTGGATAGAAGATGATGCAGAATTTTTTGAAAATCTAAAACATTATGATTAGTCATTTGAATAATTGGAAAACTTTATATTAAAATTTGAAAAAGAAAAGGCTTAGCATTTGATGGAGGGAGATTTGGCCCGACCCCTTGGCCATGCAACACGTGGAAGCAAACGAGAGTGACTTGGCAGAAGCGCCAGCTCGGCACAGCAGCGGGCCCACAACCTGAGCTCCGAGGAGAGAAGTCCCGAGCTCCCCCAAAAAAAGGAACCCACGACCCGAGCTCCCCAAGGAAGAGCCCGAGCTCTCCCTTAGAGGTCTTGAGCCTTGCAAGGAGCGCAAAGGGAAAAAACCCGAGCTGACCCACCCCGGGGCAGTTCAGACCACACTTCTATCCGAACTCAAGACTTCACCTCGCACACCACTTCGGCTCCAAGTCACCTGACTGAACAATCGTACCTGACGCCCAGGAAGCCCGTACACGGAGGCAGCGGGCCTGACTGATTAGGGGTCCGACACATGACAGCCGCCCTCCAACGGCCACTTGCCACCGCCATCTCAGACGTGGCAGAAACGGCCCTAACAAAGACAGTGGTGGTTATGACACCCGAACTGGCAACTGACAGAGGTTATGACACCTGAACTGGCGTCTGGTAGGGATGATGACACCCGATTTGGCAGAGGTGATGATGCCCGATCTGGCAGAGGTATGGGAGTGAGTGTACAAGGTGATTATAAAAGGCCCCCATCTTCCAAAGAATGAGGTATGTGATATTTTGTGCTTTCTGGTCTTGAAATCTCTCATTTTCCCTTGCCTTCTCTAGAGCACTGACTTGAGCTTCGGAGTGTTTCAACCGGGTTCCTCCCCGGAAGTCTCCAATTTCTTCCTTGTTTCAGGCATCTTTGGCTCTGTCAAAGGCAAGGTGACCGACAGCTAGGACCGATCGGATTGCACATCATCATTTGGCGTCGTCTGTGGGAAGACTTCAAAAAGCCTCCCCAAACCTTTAACTCTTTCTCTCTCTCTCTCTCTCTGAAACCTCAACTTCCATGGCTTCTTCCAGCAGCAACAGGCACAATGCCGACTTGAATGTTGTAGGGGAACACCCTCAGCCCGCCACTGTATGTATCGGATAGTTCACCGTCCCCCTCTCGACGGACGGAATCCCTAGCCTCAATGCACCAAGTGCGGTGGCACCTGTGAATGTTCCCCTTCGCCCACCCCCCCGCTATCGAGACAACTTTCGCCGAACCAACCGTTGTCCCTCTAGCGACCAGCCAGAACCAGCTTGATGACTTGATGCAGTGTATGCGGGGAATGCAAGCCCAAATGCAACAGTTCCAGCAACATCAGCTCCATCAGCAGCAAGTACTGCACCACATTTCTCAGTGTTACTATCAACAGCAGTTCCCCCAACTGCCTCTGAACCAACCACAGCTCCCACCTCGGCATCCTGCTCCGAATCCGGTCAAGCCCTCCCCTCAGGGTGGGCGCCTTCACCGAGGGGAAGCCTCCCAACATCAGAACCCCTCCAGGAGCCAGGCCTCATCCCTGGGCAGGAGGGAAAGACCAATTACCCCCGCCTCGCAGCTCGCCGACGAATCAGGAACCAACTTGCCGAAGTCAGCACCTCGGCACTCTAAGTTTGAGCTCCCGCTCGCAGAGAACCAATTCGGCGTCCTAGCCGCGGACTACCAACAGTCCGGGCCGATCGAGCTCGGCAACACCGAGGCAAGCAGCACCAATACCAGGCCTTCTAAGCAGCAGCGAAAACGCCAGCGAAGTCGCCAAACTACCACCCGTATCCTACCCGAGCTCCGAGGTAAAGAAGAAACAAGCTCGGACGAGGTGAAAGTTGCCCTTATTCTTTCAGTTCCTTCCCCCTGTCATAAGAACTCCTTGCAGTCCTCATGCCCAAAGATTTCAAACTCCCTCCTCTAGACAAGTATGATGGGTTCTTTGACCCCAATGACCATGTTGATGCTTTTCAGTCCCAAATGCACCTGGCAAGGGCCAGTGCGTCTTGCATGTGTGTGGCCTTCACTACCACCTTCAGGGGAGTGGCCTACACCTAGTACAGAAACCTGGCCCACGGGTCAATAAGAAGCTGGACCCAGTTCGTTCAAGTCTTCATCGTGCACTTCGTTACTAGCAAGCGGTGCCCCCGAACCGAGGAGAGCCTCCTCGGAAAAGTTCATAGGGAATGAGAGTCCATCCGGAGCTATATCAAATGGTTCAATGACGCGTGTTTGCAGATGCCGCGCCTAGACCCCGCGGTACAGCTCGCGGCAGCCAAGAGGGGTGTGACACACAAGGAGTTCAGGTGGCACATGGTAGTCAACCAACCCACGACCGTAGCTGAATTCCTCAAGCTCGCAGACAAATTCATAAGAACAGAGGAGGAGATCAACCAAAGGACTGAAAGAGGGATCGAAAAAAGGAAGAGGGAAGGCGAACCCTCCAACCCAGATGACAGGAGAAAGAAAGACCCACCTCGGGGGACGAAGCCAAGCCAACCGTTCTGAGCTCCCTTAGCAGGTCGGACGGACTACACGCCCTTAAACGCGAAGCGGGCTGAGATCTTAATGACGATCAAAGACGCCCCGTACGTGAAGTGGCCACCTCGTCTGAAGGGAAACCCGAACGAGAGGAATAAAAACTTGTACTGCAGTTTCCATAGAGACCACGGTCATAGCACCGAACATTGTAATAATCTCCGCGACGAGATAGAAGAACTTATCCGTTGCGGGTACTTGAGAAATTTTGTACAGCATAATAATAATAATAATAGTAATAAGACAGGTCGGCAGAGAGAGCACAGCAGAGATGCTCCCGAGTCCAGCAGCCGGCCAGCTAAACCGTAGAAGCAGCCCCCGGAAGAAACACCAGTTCGGAGAACAACCCACGTGATCGTTGGAGGATCGATTGTAGCAGGATGCACCTCGGCAGTAGCTCGGGCATCAACCCAGGAGGCCACCAGAGAAGAACAAAATCCCCTAAAGCGGCCTAGGACGGAAGACCCCATATTCTACACCGAAGACGATGCGTGCGGGGTCCACTACCCCCACGACAATGCACTTTTCATAAAGGTAAAGATCAACGACTTCGAAGTCCGGCGCGTACTCATTGACTCCGGCAATTCGGCAAACATCCTTTTTAAAGCGGCCTTTGACAAACTCCAGTTCCGAGAGAGTGACTTGAAGCCCGCAAACACCCCGTTGGTCGGCTTCAGCGGAGAAGAGGTCAGACCCTTGGGAAATGTCACAATACCTGTGGAAGTCGGCACGTGTCCCAGCACGGTAAGACTCAGTCACGATTTCTTGGTGGTCGCGACCCCCTCCCCCTACAATGCCATAGTAGGTCGGCCGATCACCTACGCTTTAAAAGCCGTGGTGTCCACTTACTATTTGGCCATGAAGTTCCCAACGGACTTCGGCATCGGGGTAGTGCGGGGCGACCAGCTCGAGTCCCGCAAGTGCTACGTTGCCGCCCTCAAGGGAAAGGGCAAGGTAACCGGTGACCCCGAACTGGAGCGACCGGTGGAATAGAACGAGGAGCGAGTTGCACCAACGGAGGAAACTGTTCCCATCTCTGTCTCGGCAGAAGACCCCGCCAGATTACTTCAGGTCGGAGCATCCCTGGAAGAACCCTTGAGGTCCGAACTGGTAAGTTTCTTACTCCAAAATTTAGACGTTTTTGCATGGTCCGCGGCAGAGATGCCCGGTATAAACCCCGACCTTATAACTCACAAGCTGAATACTGACCCTGTAATTAGGCCCACTAGACAGAAGAAACGCAACTTAGCCCCAGAACGCTGGAGGGCGGTCGATGAGGAGGTCGAGAAGCTCCTCACAGGAGACTTTATAAGGGAAGTTCACTACCCGAGTTGGGTAGCCAACCCCGTCCTGGTAAAAAAGGCAAACGGCAAGTGGCGCATGTGCGTTGACTACACCGACCTGAACCAAGCTTACCCAAAAGATTGTTTCCCCCTCCCCAGGATCGACCGCCTAGTGAACGCAACCTCGGGACACGAGTTGCTAAGCTTCCTGGATGCCTACTCAGGCTACAACCAAATCAGGATGGACCCGTTCGACGAGGAAAAAACCGCCTTCATAACCGAATTCGACCTGTACTACTACAAGGTTATGCCCTTCGAACTGAAAAATGTTGGGGCAACCTTTCAAAGGCTTGTAAATAAGCTGTTTCAACCCTTAATTAGCACAAAGATAGAATGCTATGTAGACAACATGGTCGTCAAGACACAGTTTTCGCATGAATTAATACAAGACTTACATTTTGTCTTTCAAATTCTACGTCAATTTAGCATGAAACTAAACCCAAACAAGTGTGTCTTCGGTGTCACCTCGGGTAAGTTCCTAGGGTACATCATCAACCGACGCGGTATTGAGGCCAACCCGGACAAGATAAAAGCCATCCTAGATATGAGACCACCCCGAAAAGTGAAAGAGATTCAGAGGCTAAATGACAGAATAGCCGCTCTGAGTCGTTTCATGTCTAAGTCAGCAGACCGCTGCCTGCCCTTCTTCAAGGCAATAAAAGGCAAAGGGTTCGAGTGGAACCCGAAGTGCCAGCTCACATTTGACAAGCACAAAAAATACCTCGCCAGTATCCCAGTGTTGACCTGACCCGAAGAGGGCGATGTTTTAGAACTTTACCTCTCGGCAAGCGACGAAGTGGTCAGTTCGGTACTAGTAAAAAAGCAGATCGGGTCCAACGACCCATCTACTATGTTAGTAAAATATTGCAGGGAGCAGAAACAAGATATTCGGAGATAGAAAAGCTAAGCTATGCGCTGGTCATTGCGGCCCGCAAACTCCGTCTGTATTTCCAAGCTCATACCATCATCATCCTCACCGACAAACCCTTGAGGCAAGTCTGAGGTTTCTGGTCGATTGACGAAGTGGGCCATCGAACTCAGTGAGTACGACCTCCAGTACAAGCCACAAACCGCTATCAAAGCTCAAGCCTTGGCGGATTTTGTTGCAGAATGCACGTTCAGCTCCGAGGTCCTCAGCCGGTTGAGTACGAGGCTCCTAGTTCGGGTGAGCTCGGTGCTCCCAGGGCGGTTGAGTCTGAGCCCCGTGAGGTCGCATCTAGTCCGGTATCTCTCCTGGTTAGGCCGAGCGCGAACTGGGATGAAGAACCCGGATCCTTCACGTAGATGACTCCTCAAATCGGCAGGGCAGCAGAGCCGGTGTAGTTTTCCACGGTCCGAGTGGCATGAAACTGGAGTACGCGCTATGCTTCGAGTTTGCGGCATCCAACAATGAGGCAGAATATGAGGCATTGATAGTCGGGCTAGCCCTGGCGCAAGAGGTAAAGGCAAAACACATAGTTATCTGCAGTGATTCTCAACTTGTGGAAAACCAAGTTACAGGGGAATTCGAAGCCCGCACGCCAACTATGATCGCTTACTTGGCAAAGGTAAAAGAGGCTCTGCTTAGCTTCCAGTCACACTTCACAAGCAAATCTCGAGGTCAAAAAACGTTGAGTTCGACGCCCTAGCCCGGCTAGCCAGCACCAGTGACAACACCATCAGAACTGTGTACATAAAGGACTTACCTCGGCCCAACATTCTCCAGGGGCAGAGGAGGTCGCACCTGTCGCCCAAGCAGAACCGAGCTGGATTGATCCACTCGCGAGCTTCCTGCTACACGGAACCCTCCCCGCAGACCACAACGCTGCCAGGAGGTTAGAGCGCCAGGCAGCCAAGTTCGTCATGATAGACGGACGACTGTACTGAAGATCCTACATGCTCCCCTACCTGCGCTGCTTGCGACCTCCCGAAGCCGAGCTCATACTCCACGACATTCATGAACGCCTATGTGGTGGACACCTAGGGGGTAGGGCCCTCGCTCAGAAAGCACTACGACAGGGGTACTATTAGCCAACAATGAAAATAGACGCCGTCAGGCTAGTCAGGAAGTGCGAGAAGTGCCAAAAGCATGCCAATATTCACCACCAGCCCGCCGCCGACCTCAAGTACCTCACCAGCCCGTGGCCCTTCGCACAATGGGGTATCGACCTACTCGGGCCATTCCCGCTAGCAAAAGGAGGAAGGAAGTTCCTAGTAGTGGCAGTAGACTACTTCACCAAGTGGGTTGAAGCTGAAACTCTCGAAACCATCACAGCTCAAAACGTCCAGAACTTCTTCTAGAAGAACATAGTGTGCCGCTTCGGGCTACCTTGGGTGCTGATCTCTGACAATGGCAAGCAGTTCGAGGACATCAAATACCAAGGGTGGTGCCAGGACATGGGGATCCGGCAAAACTTCACGTCGGTTGCGCACCCACAAGCAAACGGTCAAGCAGAAGTCACGAACAAAGCTATCCTCCGCGAACTAAAAGCCAGGCTTGACCGAGCTAAAGGGTTATGGGTAGACGAGTTGCCCAGCGTCCTATGGGCAGACGAGCTCCCCTCACTTCGGTTGGAAGCATACAACGACGAGCTACGTACCAACCTCGACCGACTTGACAAGGTAAGGGACCTCGCATACATCAGGACCGCGGTGTACCAGCAAAGGGTAGCTCGATACTACAATGCCAGAGTTAAGAGACGAAACTTCCGCGTCGGTGACCTGGTTCTCCGCAAGGTCATGGTACCCGAGCCCGACGTTGGCGAACTCGGGCCGAACTAGGAAGGACCCTACCAAGTAAAGAGAGCACTGTTATGGATGCACGCAATCATAGGCAGCAACACGCACCACCCGACAGCAGCACTTAGGAGACACACACACCATCCGGTAGCAGCACTAGAGAGGGATCCACATGATAGCTCAACAGGGTGGGCTCACACTTATCTTGCCACAACAGCTTCGCTCACCAACTCGCCGCCAGCGGCATTACCCCTCATCCCTTATCCTTATCTTATCTTATCTTCTTAGTAAGAGTTTTGTTCGCCACTAGAAGTAGGAGTTGTGTTACCATTAGAAGTAGGTAATTTATTTAGAAGTAGAAGTTTGAGTTTGATATGGATTACCCTAGCCTAGCCGAATCCAACAAGGAACCCCTTTTGTAATCTCCTATTTAAGGAGCTATGAGTTGAAATAAAGGCATTCAGTTTTCTAGTCAAAAGAAGAGTGAGGAGAGTTCGGGTGGTCTCTTGGACAAATCACCCATTTGGTTTTCTACAATAGGGTCTGTACACAAGGAAAGGCGCAAGGGGAAGCAGGAGGTTCTCCCTATGGACCAACCCGTGACGAGATCCTATGCCCAGGCCCATATTCTGGTATCAGAGCCTAGCGTCATGGGCGACATGGAGCAACTATCATCCAAGGTTTACGAACTGGAACACCGACTCGTGGAAAATCACATGGAAAATCAGGGAGCTTCGGCGTCTACTAGAGTTATACTTCTCCACTAGAGAAAGGAGTCCTGAAGAGGCGGCCACCCACAACAGCCGCCGTCCAGATCAGGCCGAGGGCTCCGGTGAACGACAGAACGCCACCCCAGCAGCAGGGGTCATACCCAAATACAGTCGTCTGGAGTTTCCCTCATACAGCGGCATCGGTGACCCACTGGGATGGTTGTACTGTTGTGAGAAATTCTTCCATAATCAGCGCACAGAGGAGAAGGACAAGGTCAGCCTGGCCGCGTTCCACCTGACCGAAGAAGCACAACTCTGGTTCTATCGAGTGGAGCAGGAAGAACCAGGTCTTAGTTGGGATCAGTTCAAGTCGTACTGCCTCCTTCGGTTCGGACCCCCATTAACAAGCAACCCCTTGGGGGAACTCATTAACCTCAAGCAGACCGGGACCGTAGCAGAGTATCAGCGGCAGTTTCAGACCCTTCTCGCCAGAGCCTCTTCAGTACGCCCAGACCAGCAGGTGGATATGTTCATAGCTAGTCTAGCAAAACCCCTAAGAGTGGACGTGGAGATGCAACACCCTCCCAACCTGGTCACAGCCATGAACCTATCACGCGCCTTTGAACGCAAACTACAACTCAGCCACGGGACCTTCAGTATGGGGCAGCCTCCATCAGCATGGGCATCCCCGGAAACACTCGGAATGGCTCCATATCCAGCAACCAGCCAAGAACGGAAGCCACAGATGAGCACCAATTCCAGATCAGCATCCAGTGTGGGGAGCAGCGTCGGTACACCCCCTATTAAGCACTTGTCCAGGGCTGAGATGGCAGAACGCAGGGTGAGGGGGCAATGTTTTAATTGCGATGAACTCTACTCAGTAGGGCACAAGTGCAAGAGACTTTTCTGCCTCCTGGTGAAACAAGAAAAAGATGAGGATGAACCCCCTTCATTGGAACCCGATCCAGGAGGGCAAAGTTATTCCACCTATCCGGGATTCCTTTGATGGTGTTTCCTGACACCCATCCTGAATTCTAGCTTGAGGACAAGCTCGTAGTCCAAGAGGGGTGAGATGTTATGGACGCACGCAATCATAGGCAGCAGCACTTAGGAGACGCACGCACCATCCGACAGTAGCACTTAGGAGACGCACGCACCATCCGGCAGCAGCACTAGAAAGTGGCCCACACAACAGCTCAGCAAGATGGGTCCACACTTATCTTGCCACAACAACTCTGCTCGCCAACTCGCCGCCAACTGCATTATCCCTCATCCCTTATCCTTATCTTATCTTCTTAGTAAGAGTTCTGTTCGCCACTAGAAGTAGGAGTTGTGTTACCATTAGAAGTAGGTAATTTATTTAGAAGTAGAAGTTTGAGTTTGATATGGATTACCCTAGCCTAGCTGAATCCAACAAGGAACCCCCTTTTGTAATCTCCTATTTAAGGAGCTATGAGTTGAAATAAAGGCATTCAATTTTCTAGTCAAGAGAAGAGTGAGGAGAGTTCGGGTGGTCTCTTCGACAAATCACCCATTTGGTTTTCCACAAAAGGGTCTGCACGCAAGGGAAGGCGCAAGGTGAAGCAGGAGGTTCTCCCCGTGGACCGACCCGTGACGAGATCCTACGCCCGGGCCCATAACAAGCACTCGGAGGAGCATACGAGCTCGAGACCCTTGAGGGTAAACAAATACCTTGAGCTTGGAACATCGTCAACCTAAGGAGATATTACCTATAAGCTACCGAACTGGGCGAACTGTGAGCCGCTCCCAGAGCCTAAGGGCCAGAATAAGAGGTAACAAAGACCTCGACACTACAAGACCCAGTCGCCTCTTCGGCATGGGCAAAAAACCTAAGAAAATATCCTAAGGGCTAAAGCGCCGAGCTGAGGATGACCTCGAGGCCTCATCAACAAAAACTAAGTGTCAATACCAAGAGAGCAGGCAGCACGGGTATGAAACCCGGGGTGTATAGCTCGCTCCAACCCAGGCCTACTGAACTAATATTTCCTTTACCCAGGCGGAGAACAGATCGGGCATATAGCCTTACTATGTTAGCCCGCCTTAAGGAATCCCCTCGTTTCGGGGACCTAATTCCATGCAGCTCAGCAATATAGTCACTTCAGCAAAAGGAGAATATTTGCACAACACTTAAACAGAAAAAGTACTTCATTGCTAAATGCTTGCTTTACAGTGTTCAAAAAAAAAAACAAAAAAAACAAAACAACAAAAAACAACGGCAACGAGCACACAGGCCCGGAGGTACATCTTCCTCGCCTTCAGAAGGGACTTCGACAATACCCGAAGGTCCTGCTTCGTCTTCAGAATCCGCATCATCATCAGTCGCAGTAGCCATTTCCGGAGTGATGCGCGAAGTGGTTATGGCACTAATGTCAAGATTGGGGTACGTGTTCCTTATCATCCATTGGCTCAACTTGAAACCCCTTCTGTACGAGCCCACCATCATGTCGTCAAAGCGCGGCGAAGCGATATAATCATTAACAACCTTCACCTTCGCCTCCTCGATGGCCTGAGAGAAGATCTCTGTCTTCTCCCTAATATCATCCTAAAGGTACTCGACCTGATGCTCCAAGTCCAGCTTCAGGTCTGCCATGTGTCTCACCACCATTCCTAAGGCCTCTTTGTCCCTCCGAGACCTCGTTAGCTCAGCTCGCGCAGTACGGGAAGCCGCTTCAGCAGCTTGTGCTCACTTCAAGCCCCTCTCCGCCTGGATTGCCAAAGCGTGGATAGAAAAGTTCACCTGCCAGAACGAGAACAAATCAGCTCAGTAAAAAAAAAAAAAAAACTACTCCGACTTACCACCATGGCGTGAGATGTAGCACGAGCACCTATGAGACTTGTAGGAAAATCGGCCCACGCCGCGACCTCCTCAGGGCAAGTAGCCTTCTTACTTTTTCGGAGAGCGTAGCTCGGCGTCAGCACGCTCCCAACCTCATCCTGACTTCCCGAGCCTGAAGGCACAGCTCGGGTATAAGTTGTTTCAGCATAGGGGACCCCTGCCGCTTCCTAAAATGGAGGGGCCACCTCAGGCTCCCCAGGAGGCTCCATTCTCGGTGCCTCGGGCTCCGCAACCCGGGAAGGATCGGCACGGACCCACTTAGCAGCTCGCTTCCTCCTCCTCATACCATCGAACAAGTTTGCACCTCGAGTCTTCTCTGCCTCCATAACACCGGCAAGAAGGAGCTCGTCGTCAAAAGACGGGAATAAAAAACAAAGCAAAAGCAAGCCTCTAAGCAAGAAACCTACCCGAACTCAGACCGGCCTAAATAAGCTTGGCCTCCGTCAGGTAGACTTCGCATTTGAGTCCAAGCCGGGCTCAGTCCTGGAGGCCCTTCACCGTTTCTTCATCTAACGTGGCATCGGGGTCAGGAACAGCCAATCCCCACTCGATAGGAAATGGCCACCCCATGGCACTTCGAACCACGAAGTAGTCCCGCTTCCATGTCGGGACCTTATTAGGAAGATCGTGCAAGAGCTTGAACCTCGGACGAGGTGACAAGTAGTAGGCCTGCCTACGCCCGGGCAGGGGACCCGCTTGTTTCTTGAGCATAAGAATGGCGGAAAAGATTTCCAGGTCCAAGGGAAGGCAGTGTTCGCAACGAATGGAGATGATCCCAACAAGGTTACGAATGGAGTTCGGGTGGAGCTGACCAACAGTAACGCCGAAGTGATTCATGACCTTGACGATGAGAGGGTGGAAAGGCGCAGCCCGGCAAAAAGCTGCTCCCGGAATATCACGATCTCGTCCAGACCGTGCTCCCAAGGGAAGTCGTCTGAGGGTAAAATGTAAGTATACTCCCCGGGCAGGTTGTATTGAGCGACAAGGGACCAAAGCCTCTCGGGCGTCATAGTGGAAGGCCTGAACTTATCTGGCACCCGACCTCGACGGGAGGTGGATGCCAAGCTACCTGAGGTGACTCGGCCTACGGGCTCGAACTCGAGCTCTACTTCGGGCCCCGCCTCGGACTCACTGAGGCTGTCAGGGGCAGCAACTTGGTTTGTAGAACCAGCATTTGACCCCCCCAGAAGACTATCTAAGCTACCCGAGCTAGACATTAAATCAAAAAGAGGGTTGAGGACTCACCGGGAAAAGCTACTGAACTATGAAAAATGACGCGAGCTCAAGAAACGAATGTTGAAGAATGGCGAAGGTAAGTGACCAGGGGCCCCCCACTATTTATAGCCACTGTACTCGCGCATCAACGGCCAAGATCAAAACCATCCAACAGTACCCCACAAAACCAACTACGCGCCCCCCGAGGAGAAGTCAGTTTAGCGCGCATTTTCGACGTTTGAAAATTTAAAATCGTTTGGCGTCCACGCATGAGCTGCACGCAACCCGGGATTGACCCCTAGTCGAACCAAGTCGGCCCTGATCGGGCCAAAAACACAAGCATGTCAGACCGGAGAAGTTCCAAACCAAGGCCAAAAGCGTCACGAAGCAAATCCACTCGTCATCCCCTGAACTCCCCACGCCGGGTCAAGACCCCGAGCACAGGGAGTGGGGGGCAAGCAATTGATGGAGGGAGATTTGGCTCGACCCCTTGGCCATGCGACATGTGGAAGCAACCAAGAGTGACCTGGAAGAAGCGCCAGCTCGGCACGGCAGCGGGCCCACAACCCGAGCAGGAGAGAAGTCCCGAGCTCCCCCAAAAAAAGGAACCCACGACCCGAGCTCCCCAAGGAAGAACCCGAGCTCTCCCTTAGAGGTCTTGAGCCTTGCAAGGAGCGCAAAGGGTAAAAACCCGAGCTGACCCACCTCGGGGCAGTTCAGACCACACTTCTATCCGAACTCAAGACTTCACCTCGCACACCACTTCGACTCCAAGTCGCCTGACTGAACAACCGTACCTGACGCCCAGGAAGCCCGTACACGGAGGCGGCACGCCTGACTGATTAGGGGTCTGACACATGACAACCGCCCTCCAACGGCCACCTGCCACCGCCATCTCAGACGTGGCAGAGACGGCCCTGACAAGAACAGTGGCGGTTATGACACCCGAACTGGCAACTGACAGAGGTTATGACACCCGAACTGGCGTCTGGCAGGGATGATGACACCCGATCTGGCGGAGGTGATGATGCCCGATCTGGCAGAGGTATGGGAGTGAGTGTACAGGGTGATTATAAAAGGCCCCCATCTCCGAAAGAAAGAGGTATGTGATATTTTGTGCTTTCTGGTCTTGAAATCTCTCATTTTCCCTTGCCTTCTCTAGAGCACTGACTTGAGTTTCGGAGTGTTCCAACTGGGTTCCTCCTCGAAAGTCTCCAATTTCTTCCTTGTTTCAGACATCTTCGGCTCTGTCAAAGACAAAATAACCAACAAATAAGACCGACCGAATTGCACATCATCATCATTGTTAGTAGATTAATTATCATTTTGTCTCAATATAAAAAATCATCAGAAAACTTATTTAACCGAAATCGTAACAAAACCACTTGCAAAAAGAACTGTGAAGGGGTAAAATAGATACCTCCCTCAATTAAATGGTTTTGTAAATCTTAACACGGATGTAGCTTCCAAAGGTAATCCAAGGGGTGGAATATCTTATATATATATACTAAAAGCAAAGTGGGGTATGGACGAGCCTTATGCGTTTAGGAAATAGAATCTTTCGGTCCCTCTACGTTGAGGAAATGGAATCTTCACGTGCGAGGCTAGAGGAATTCGTGCAAGAGAGTTTTAGAACCTGCATCGTGTGAGAGGAATTCATGTGAGAAAGTTTGAAAAAACAGAGTTCGAGAATAGTCTGATGGAAAGGCTAAGCACAACACTAAATAGCCCGATGGACTGAATAGTAAGCACAGCACTGAAAATGAATAGTCTGATGGACAATAGGCCGATGATAGCCCGATGGAGTGATGGACAAAGGCTCATAACCTACGCTTTAGATAGGCTTTAGGCTGAAGCCGTTAATTATGATCCATCTGTCCTAGGTCTCTCTCTTTTGTCATCACCTACCTTGCTTGACTCTGTAATTCTCTCTGTGTTTATCTTCGGTAGCGCGGATTTTTTATGTATTTTGCTTCATATGGCCGCTCTGGTTCTTCGGTTGATTGGAGTTTTTTGTATGTTTTTGAGCTGCCGGTGTTGTTCTTCCTTCAAGCAAGACTACCTATTTTCTTCTATTTTTTTAGCCTACCGGTGTTGTTCTTCATTCAAGGAGGACGTTCTTTTTTTTTTGTTGCTCGTTTTCTTCTGCGTCGGTGCATTCGTCATGGCATTTTTTCTTTTGTTTTGTTCTGGTCTCGGTTGTGTTGTGGTTGCTAATATTTTTTCTCCTATTGTTTTGTCTCGAGGGTCTGCTGATGCGGGTTGGTGGCGGTGGTGGTGAGTTTGGTGGCTTCTCTACTCTCTACTCCAGTGTTTTTTCCATCTCGGTTGTGCTGGGGACATAGTTGGTGCGGTCTCTGTCCTCTTTGGGTATTTGGTGGCAGTACGATGGTGGCCCTCATAGGTATTGGCGGTTACCGGCGATCACAACGCTGTGGGTTTCCCGTTCTACTTTCACATTCCAAAGTCTGATTTCACTTTTGATTTTTTCCCTGATGTATATTAAGTACTTTCTCAGCACGAAGGTACCCTCATCACATCACTTTTCATTATTATTTTTGCCAAGTCTGATTTCACTTCTACGTGATTTTTCTATGCACCTCTGTTCGTTCCAAGGTTTTGATCACGTGATGTTGGTCGGTGTTGCATAGTATATATAGTATATATATAATATCTCGGGTATTGATGAGGGCTGATTTGGCCCTTACACGCAGGCAACTCGCTAACTAGGTGCATCTCAGGTAATTCGCCACTAGGCAGTTCACCATCATGTAATCTACACAAGCAGTTCGCCACCAAGTAGCTCGCCACTAGGCAGTTTGCCATTAGGTAGCTCGCCACCAGGCAGCTCGTCTCCTAATCAGACCGACCACTGCATGACAACCCCGAGTAGCTCACCACCGTACCCTGTGTGACTTGTAACGGCTGTATTAACTAACCCACTCCTCGACTTAGGCGGAAATGGGCAACCTTACCGGTTTGTGGCTTTATGCCCACCTAACACAAAAGCAGGTCCCATTACAGCGGGAATCCAAGAACTGTTCCACCAAACCCACGATGACTTCAGTATATAAAGACCTCACCCCCAGGGGCAAAGTTCAGGAGTGAACCATGAGTCGCTCTCAAAGCCTAAGGGCTACAATATTGCTCAAGACCCAGTCGCCTCTTCGGCATGGGCAAAGTTCAAGAGTGGACTATGAGTTGCTCCCAAAGCCTAAGGGCTACAATACTGCACAAGACCCAGTTGCCTCGTCAGCATGGGCAAAGTCAAGGAGAGTGGACTATAAGTCGCTCCTAGAGCCTAAGGGCTAAAGTACCGAACTGGTAGAGACCTCGGCACCTTATGGCCAGCTCGCTTCCAAGCAGCGTCCAGAGCCTAAGAAACTGAATCAGCGCTTACGAGGTTGTCGAATTACAGGCCAAAAGGAGAAAATCTCCCTTCGTCGAGTTACTTTCAGTTCGGGAGTGGGGGGCAAATGATGAGGCCGGATTTGGCCCTCCAATGACATTATGACGCCTGACACTTACAGACAGCCTGGCACTTACAGGCAGCTCGCCACAAACAGCTCACCATCGTGCAGCTTGACAACTAGGTGCAGCCCAGCACGAGCTCAGGCAACTCGCTACTAGGCAGCTCACCATCATGTAACCTGGCAACTTAGACAACTTGGCACTGCACAGGCAACTCGCCACTAGGCAGCTCGCCTCCTAATTAGACCGACCACTACATGACAACCCCGAGGAGTTCACCACCGTACCCTGCGTTTTACGGGATTGTGACTTGTAACGGCTGTATTAGCTCACCCACTCCCCGACTTAGGCGGAAATGGGCAACCTTACCGGTTGGTGGCTTTATGCCCACCTAACACGAAAGCAGGTCCCATCACAGCGGGAATCTAGGAATTGCTCCACCAAACCCACGAGGACTCCAGTATATAAAGACCTCGTCCCCCAGGGGCAAAAAGAGGCGAAGGAATGAGGTGGTAACCCTTGCTCTCTAGCTCTCTCATTCTCTAATATCATTATCAGCTCACTACTAAGTGCTAACTTAGCCATCGAAGTGACCTCGCCGGGTATACACCCCCGGGTTCTCTAATTCAGTCATTGTAAGTTCCTCAGTTCCTTCCGTATACAAAGATGAACATATCATTTCCTACAGGGAGCATCTGGGTTGCGCTATACTAGGGAACTCTACTTCAACCTCTGAGTCATCGGCCACTTGGGAGCAAACGATGTAAAAAGATACTTAACCAAAAAAATAATACGTGACCAAAAACGGTTACATCAGCTAGTATACAATCTGTAATGTTTTTGGTATATTTTTGTTTGATATCTTTTCCTGCTACACATTTAATGCACGCAATCTGCTTGATCTACTAGTTAATTTTGTTTGTCTCTTTGTTTCTGCTGAGAGTATTGTACAATTAATGATGGCCGGCTGCTGTTCTTTGATTTCTACTTGTTTATAATAAGGTTTTTAATGGGCTCTATGGTGGATTTTCAAATGTTTTACCTGCGAAGTTGGCCATCTGAATTGACAAGTTCTATCTGTTTTTTTTTTTTTTTCTTGGGTTTGCAGTATCTTGTAATCATGATTTATGCCTCCACTTCCATTTTTTTTAATTGATGTGCATTTGCATTTCTTGCTCATCTTAGTTATATATATGCTGTTGAGATACAACATTTATCCTTCTTCTCTTCTTGGAAATTTGAGGCATCTTGAAGTTCTTTAGCTTGTGCTCTGTATCTTGTTCTTGCACACTTGTTGTTCCTTCCTATGTAATCTACTTCATTATTTTATGTGTTTTCCAATTGTATATTTCAACCAAATGTTTTCTTCTCTAATATTATGATTATTTTTTCCAAGGTATGTGTTTGGTATTTAGTTTCTTTCGTATTTGTATGCAATGTTTTTCCCTCTGGTGTGTCTGCCTTTTTGTGTCCTAGTTTCTTGTCATTTTTTTGCTTGCTTTTTTCTGTCTTCTCAAAATTCTGTCATGTGTTTGTGTTGCTTCTTTTTTCCCTGCTTTGCTTTTCAAATTTGAGTGACACACTCAATTTTCCTGAGCTTCAAGATATTGTAGCATCCTTCATGGGACAACCTTGCTAAAATGATGAACATTCAAATTTAATTAACTCCTGCAATTTGTCTCTAGCAAAGAAGTCATTGTACATTGAGGGGTTGCATGGTTCTTTTTTTCTCTTTATTTTTCTTTTGGTATGGTGTCCTCTTATTATTAATTGAAAAAAAAAAAAAAAAACTTGCTGAATACAACTCCTCCAATTTGTGCCCATCAAAAGGATGTTTATTACTTCACTGTTTATGTTTTGTCCTTGTATAAATGTGATTGAGTTGGGTCTTGAGACATATGTTATGTGATCCGAATATTTTAATGTACCAACTTTGTATTTCCAAGATATTTAGTTCCACCTGATCAATTCATAGCCTTGGATGAGAAGTGATACATCGGATTGGAACAATTTCATTGTGGAAGGAGACTGCCAAATTGTAACAGTTGGGTTGCAGCAAGGTAAAGAGGCTTTGGTTCCCTTGGACAACTAAATGGAGAGTGAGTTTGTCATCCAACATAAACCTACTCATTCATGTGGTCACCTAGATTAGCAAATGTCTGTCTTTTTAGCAAGGGATGAGATAACAAGAAATACGGGTACTATTGTATAACTTGGTCCAACTTCTTATGAAGCTATAAGCATTAGCCCTTGGGCTGTTTTTCATATGGCCTCCTTTGTTTCAAACATTTGAGATGGTTGGGGTTTCTCTCACTTGTATCAGTAAAATTATGATTTTATGTTGTTGATCGGGAATATGAAAGATATTACAAGGTTCTAAAATTGTGGGTAATTTGTAGGGGTGGATTCGAGTTGAACTGAGCCGAATAGTACGAGGCTCGAGCTCGATTCGAGTTAGAATCTTGAGCTCGAGCTCGACTTGAGAAAATTGTTTTATAAAAATAAAATAAAAAAAATTATATACAAAAAATATTTTTATTTGATATTTAAAAATTAAAAATTATAATAATTAGTTATTATTATATATATAAATAAAAAATATTATATATATAGTATTTTTATTATATATATAGCTATTCGAGCTCAACTTGCGAACCTCACGAATTGAACTATATTAGGCTCAATTACTAAACAAGCCTATAAATTGGATTCGAGTTTGGCTCAAAACTCGTTTGAAACCGAGCCGAACCGAGCTGGAGTATCTCGTGAAGAACTCGGCTCGTGGCCACCCCTAGGCATTGGGTACTTCAGGATCAAGAGAAATGGAATGAATAAGAATTGGGCGGATGGTGCCATTATTAGCAATTTCCAGGTAAAGAAGAAAAATACTTGATGGTAGAGTGCGTATCACATAAATGGAGAAAATTTGATATTTTCATGTGACAAAAATGAAGAAAAACTTTTGGATTTTATTTATGTTTTATATTTTCTGCTTTTTTAAATAACTTACGGCTTATGTCTTTATAATTTAGAAAACATGTATATTCAACATGTTTGTCATATTTTTTTATCAAGTAACAAATTTAAAGGTAATCGGTTTGGGTTGGAAAGAAAATTTCGGATTTTATTTATATTTTATATTTTCCATTTTCTAAATTTTCAGCATAAGTCTTTATATTTTAGAAAGTATGTCTATTCCATATATTTTTCATATTTTCTAAATTTTCAACAAAAATTCTTTTCTTTAGGTTCTCAAAAAAAAACATGCTACCCGGAGAAAGTAGTTCCTCAACAAGCCAAGTTGAATACTCATCACCAACCCACTAATTCATTTCTTCACTTGTTGGACTACTTAAGTTTTTGAATTTTTTCTTAACTTGTTGGACTATCTATGTTTTTGAATCATTTCTTTATACTTGTTGGACTATTTATCTTTTTGAACTCTGTTAACAATAGACACTAAGACTACATCTACATGCAACACATTTAATTTACACTATAATTTATTTTGCTTTATTGTTATTTTTGCAAGGTCTAATTTCATGTTTGGAAATTATTTTTCTTTAAAATTAAATATGACCTTCAAAAGTGGATTTTTCCTTATCCCGCTAATTATAAGAAAGCCCAATGGTAATATGGTTGCAGCTTTCTCTATCTCTTATGGTTTTACTCTTCAATTCAAGCGGAGTTCTTTGTGGTTCTGGATGGATTAAGTCTTTGCCTCCAACTTAAGCTACAACATGTAATAGTAGAGAGTAATAGTAAAATTTTGGTTGAAGTGATGAATGGTTTGATCTCAACTCCATGGATCATTCATTATACATTTATACCCTCTCAAGATTAAAGATTTAGTCTCTATGAATGTCACTTCCATTCACACTTTGGAATGGGATTCAGTCACTGCAAAGCCCGTTCAAACAGCTATCATAGCCTTGCATTGGAAGTATCTCTTCATGAATTAAAGCATAGAAGTACGGAGACGTTTCCGATGCAAGGCTATAAAGACTGTTCGAATGGGCCTTGCACTGACTGAAGTCGATCTTTCACACTTTCGGTGAAGTTAACAAGTCAGCTTGTGCTTTAGCAAATATAGGTATTGATGAAGAGGCATTTCAATTTTATTTTAATCTCACTGAGCTCCCCAAAAGAACCAGAATTTTCATTATAGAGGATCGAATTGGCTAATGAAGGCTTTTCTTTTTTCTTTTTTTGTTTTAGTCCTTGACTTGTATGGGGTTGGGATGACTGTGTGAGGGAGAGATATGTTCCTTGTTCTATCATATTGATTTTAATTAATAAAATTTTTAGGGTCATCCTTCCACCTCGAGAAAAGTTTGGGATTAAAAAACTCATTTTTTATTTATGCCTTATATCAGTTTAACTTGATATGTCATATTTTATTTTTATAATTTATAACTTTATTTAATTTCTTTTTTAACTTTTGAGGCTTGAGCCTATAATGCTTGAGGCTTATGTCTCACCTTTTTGGGTCATTGTGCCTTAGCTATGCCTTTAATCTTTTAAAACTTGTACGTGGTCTGAACCGAATGTTTTTGTGATCGTATAGTATAATGAAAATGTTCCACTTTGTTTGGTTGAAGGACCATAATCTATATCTATATAAATATATTAAGTTGAAATGTGCATGTAAGAAGGCCCGAGGATGAGGGAAATGGAATTTAACAGTAATTTTTGTTTTTTTTCATTGAAATTATATAAATGTCACTCTTTACCAATTTTCTCTCTTTTGTTTTTTTTTTCCTTTCAAATTTCAAGAACGCCACTCTCTCTCTCTTACCAATTCTCTCTTTCTTACAAATTACAAGAATACCATCTCTCCCTCTCTCCTTATAAATTACAAGAATGCCAATCTCTCTCCAACTGAGGGAGATTTCAGCTCGACTGCTAGGGGATCTGTAATCAAAGGTAGTCAAGTTTGAGCCAAGACGAGCTTGAACTTTTGAACTGAAGCTCAAGTCTCTAATTTGAATCGAGCTCGAGCTAGACAACACCTCAACCACTGAGGGAGACCTTGGCTTGGTACTTCAATTACTGAGGGAGATCTCGGCTCAACACCTTGACAACTGAGGGAGACCTTAGCTCTACACCTTGTCAACTAAGGGAGACCTTAGCTCAACACCTCACCTATTAGGGAAATCTTAGCTCGACACTTCAACAACTAAGGGAGACCTTGATTTGCCACCTCGGCAATTGAGGGAGACATCGGCTCAACACCTCAATTGCTTGAGAGACCTGCAATCAAAGATAGTCGAGCTCGAACTTCCAAGCTTTTGACTCGAGTCGAGCTCAAGTCTCTAATTTGAACCGAGTTTGAGCCTGATAGTTTATGAGCGAGCCCTTGCAATGCATGTCTGAGTTTATGAGCGAGCCCTCCATTAGTAAATATATTAAGCTGAAATGTGTACATAAGAAGGTCTAAGTTGAGGGAAATGGAATCTAACAATATTTTTTGCCTTTTTTATAGAAATTACAAAAATGTCACTCTCTCCTACCAATTCTCTCTCTCTCTTGCTTTTTTCTTTCAAATTACAAGAATGACACTCCCTCTCCTACCAATTCTCTCTCTCTCTTGCTTTTTTCTTTCAAATTACAAGAATGACACTCCCTCTCCTACCAACTCTCTCTCTCTCTCTCTCTTTCTTACAAATTACAAGAATGCCATCTCTCTCCTTATAAATTACAAGAATGCCACTCTCTCTTCAACCGAGGGAGACCTCAGCTCGACACCTTGGTTGCTAGGTGACCTCCAATCAAAGGTAGTCGAGTTCAAGCTGAGCCAAACTCAAACTTTCGAGATCAAGCTTAAGTCTCTAATTCGAATCAAGCTTGAGCTAGACGACACCTCGACCACTAAGGGAGACCTCGGCTCGGCACCTCAATCACTGAGGGAGATCTTGGCTCAACACCTTGACAACTGAGGGAGACCTCAGCTTGGCACCTTGTCAACTAAGGGAGACCTTAACTCGACACCTCGCCTGCTAGGGAAACCCCAGCTCGATACTTCAATAGTTGAGGGAGACCTCGATTTGGCACCTCGACAATTAAGGGAGACCTCGGCTTGGAACCTCAGCTTGGCACCTTGGCTGCTTGAGAGAACTGCAATCAAAGGTAAATGAGCTCAAACTTTTGAACTTTTGACTCAAACTCGAGCTCGAACCTAATAGTTTATGAACGAGCCCCTACAACACAGGGCCCCTTCACTAGTTTTATTATTAAAAGACAAAGGGGTAAAAAGGAAAAAAGATATTTTTAAATTTTGAAAGGTTTTCATTTTACTAAACTTGTGTTAATTGATTAGAATTAAATAAAATATTTTCCATTTATTATATTTCTCTATTAAAATATTCTAGTTTGATTTTTATGGCCTGGACGTGAAGATAAGGTGAAGGTGTTACAAAATCATTATTGTCCATTCAAATGACTCTTTCGTGTGCTGCAAGGTAAACGGTTATTTCCGGGTGTTTAGGAGAATGAAATGTTGTCCATGTATAGTTGTGATATTATGTGAGTAGACGTGGGCAAAGACTTTGTACGTAGGAGATCCGGACTCGTTGTTGTTGAATTTCTTTTTGACTTTTCAATCATGTGTTTACTTTGTAAGAGGTTGTGTGTGTGAAGAGTCCGGATCTGCTCTCACAAGGGGCGTCTCACAGTGTCTTCACAGCAGCTGGCTGCGCCACTTGTCCCCAGGCTCACATGGGAACAAAGCATGAGAAGAGACTCAGAGGGAGAACAAACATCATTAAACCCTTTGGTTCTGCTCTCTTCAGGTCAGGACTGAAGCTCTCCCTCCCTCCACCGGTTGCAATCACATCCCCGGTGACCACCGGTGAGATGAGACTCCGGCAATGGTCATCGATGGGAATATTCTGCAGTTGAAAAAGAGAAAAACCAAAAAAAAAAGCCGAACATGAGAAACAAATTTCTCAATAACCTTTTGTTCTTAGGATTTTGGGAGAGATTGGGTTTGAGTCGTCGGAATCAATTCGTCGATGTCTATCACACCGGAGAGATGAGAGATTTGGATCCTAACTTGACCGGAAGAAAAAAAGGATTAGGGTCCTTCATGAAGAAAAAAAAAACAGGGATGAAAGGTTTGGGCAGGAAAAAAAAAAAGAAACAGAATCGCTGGAGTATCGTTTCACCGGTGACTGCCGGAGATATGATTACAACCGGTGGAGGGAAGCCTTCAGTCCTAACCTGAAGATAGCAGATGCAAATGCAAAACCATCGAATTTAGGTGAGGGGAGTAACGTCTGTCCATGCGACGTTTTCTCCCCTTCACTCATATTTGGCTCCCACATGAACTCAGGGACGTGTGGCGCAACCAGCTGTTGTGAGGACAGTGTGAGGCGCCCCCTATTGAGAAGCAGATTCGGATTCGTGTGTGAATGCCAATACGTGGGGTCTTCTGGGGGAAGCAAAGGTAAAGCGACAACTTAGCTCAAAATCCATATTCTCAGAAACTAAAAAGGCCATAATTAATAACAAACTATAAGTAATATTTTAATTGATTAATCAATTAAAATCGAGACTTCACAAACCAACTAAATTTATAGTTGGTTAATAAATTAATGAGCCCAACTAAGATGCATTTCTAAATTTTTAAAATGTCATATGGTTTATTTATTTTTCATTGATTCACGATTTGTGTAATATCATTAAAGACTTTGATAATTTTAGAAATGTAACTATGACGTGTCGTTTTATCAATGATTAGTTCGCATGTTGCAGATGCATCATATATGTTGCTTAAATTTGAATTCACATTAGGGGTGCTCATGGTTCGGTTAGTGGGCTTATTTTTAGAATTGAACTAGTATCATCGGTTTCTGAAAAATCAGTAACTAAAACTGAACTGAAGCCGATCGGTTAACCAATTGATCGGCTTGGTTAACCATCCTTCAGTTTTTTGGTTTTTTATATTTATAATATATCTTATAAAAAAATTATAAAGATATAATAAAATCAGAAATATATAAAATATTATATTTTAAATAATAAATAATATATTATATTATAAATATATAATACATATTTATTAATTCATAATATATGGAAAATATAAAATATATATAATATACGTAAGTATGCAAAAAATATATAGAATTATATGTATAAGTCGGTTTGGTTAATTATCGATTTTCTATATTAGTTAACTGAAACTAAATCAGTACTTTCAGTATTTTAAAAATACAGACCCGATCGATTTGATTAACCGGGTTTTTGGTTCGATTTTGATTATTTTTCGGTTTGATTCGGTTTTTCAGTTTTTCTTGCTCACCCCTAAACTACATCCCATCCATGTATTGAAAACATTTTTATTTCTGTAGAGCGCCAATGTGAACTCCCTAAATTTGTACGTTACAATTTGTAACCAACATCTCTCTCTACCTAAAACAATTTTCGGAATGCCCATTTGGGAGGCTGAGCTGAAGATTTAGCTTTGAAGCACTCTAGATGAACTATTCAAAGAAGTTGAAGCGGTAGTTGGGCTCTCCAAATTTTCTATCAAACATAGCGTATAAGCTATTCATAAAAGGCACATCACAAAAACCCAAAACCCATTGCACTTCAGCCCTCTCAAATGGGTACCCAAATTGACTGTGTCAGTCAGTCATTTGTAGAGCACTTCAAAAGAGCTGAACCAACTTAGTTGAATCTTCAGCTCAGCCCTCTTGAACAGGCTATAATTTGCATCAATGAGTTTGTGCATCACTTAAATTAGTGGCATGACAATTATAGTAAAATATTTCAATCAGCATCATATTTATTCTTCGTCTCTTTAAAGTGCCATGGCTCTCTGTTAGATAGTGAATACTATTCTTTTCTTATTTGATTTTTTTTTTTATTTTCATTTTTAGTAATACCAATTTAGAAGTAAAACAAATAGATAAAACAGTTTTGAGGCCCAAATATTTGAGCTATTTTTTTTTGCCACTTTATTATGTTGTAAACTTTGTTTCCCTTGTCATACAAATGAACAAATTAAAAAGAATGGTAAACAAAATTTTCACTCTAATACGGGCAAAAACAATTGTGAAAATATTTTAATCTGAAAATTCTTACTTCCATGGTGAAATGAGAAAAAAAAAAAAAGTAAGATTGTTTAATCACGTGCGTATACAACACTCGTAAAAAAAAACGATCCATTACAATGGACATACCAAAAAGGACATGAGACAAAGTAAAAAAATAAATAAATGATTTAAACACTCATCATTTAACAATAGATATTGACTTTAAACAACAAAAAACAATTAAAAAGTGATGTTTTTAGGTTGTGTTTGGTTTCATAGGCATTTATGACTATGATATCAGAAAAGCACACAGCCAATCATTTAGCATCATAAATGAGGTGTTAATCAAAATTCATGGGGGGTGTTTTGATTGGTCAAAGCTCTTCCCACACCATGTCTTTTCGTTATCATGGATTTTCCCTATTGAAAAACATTACTTTAAAGGTGTTTTGTTGTTTGGTTTGATGTTTCAAGTAACATCCCATAAAGTTATCATCTACCTCATCTTACAATGCACTGCCAGTTCAGCATTGCATTTCAATAAATATTGGGGCGTTTGGAGAAACCAGAATTTGAAGTTTCCCCCAATGGCTAATACACACGCATCCAAGTATTTTTATTTTTTAATGTATATTTGATAAATATTGAACTCAAATAATGGTTTCATGTACAATAGATACCAATGCCTAAATTAGTGCTATTTTTTCCAATAAATACCCACGAAACCAGACATACCATGGTTAGACAAACGATGATTGCTTCTGTGTAAAAATAACAGCAACTAGTGTTGGAAATGATTCAACCATAAGCATGAACGACCAATATAAAATTATAAATAAAGAAATTAAAATTGTAGAATGTATGGCATTTTGTCCATCAATTGGAAGTAGGGAAAAACGGTTCAAAGGGCAAAAAGATATTGAACATTAGACAGGACGGCTTCATGTCACTATCGTTGTTTCTAATGTCATTTATTTTGTCGTTGCAAATGTCGGTTTGTCCGTTCAAATACTCTTATTGTTCTAAGTTGAAACGTCGTTCAATTAGAAACTACAAATCAGAGGGTTCATCGATCGGAAGGTTAGACTCTCTAGTACTACATGAATCTGGCATATGGCACCTTTATAGGGAAATGAGAGGAGGGAACAACTGCACTACGATGATGATGATGATGACAGAGAAACCACAATAAATAATAGTTCTATCAACTCACGTGACACCCAAATAACTTGGTATATTTTGAAACAGGTTGAAAATTTTGCTGATCATACGTCATTTGGCATGGGCTTTCCATCCATGTCCATTATCTACTCATCAAATGGACTTAGGCCACGTTCCGGAGTGAGGAGAAGCCAAAGGCCCAAAAAATATGGTGAAATTGTGAAAAAGCTTAGGGTTTTTTGCACCAAAGAAAGCCCATTTTGAGACAAAATTCCATTTGGCTTTTTACGTTTATAAGACGCTATTTTAAATAATAAGTTGATGGCCGACTAAAAAAAAAAAAAAGCACTTATTCAAAAAACTTGTTTTAGAGTGGTTTTTTAAAAGCTCATTTAGACAAAAGAAAAAAAATAAACACTCCCAAACACGGCTTAAAAATGTCATAAAACTGTGGTGGTTTTGAAAAACACAACCTGGGCTGTTTTAAAACTTCATGTGCATGACATGTGATAGCATGGGTGTGGGGTAAAACAGTAATTTGGATTGATGTTTTTTTAATTAAAAAGACAAAGAAAGGACTCAATGGGAAAATGTATTATATGCAAACAATATTTTAAAATTCGACCTGGAGGCCAAATAGTTTTTGCCTCTAGGTCATGGGTTACCAGTTTGATCATCTAGGTCAAACAGGTTTGATCATCTAGGTCAAACAGGTCAGACCATGTCACTTCAGCACACACACATAGTGTATAACTTTTGTTTGACTAAACTATCCCAATTTTTTAATTTGACCCCTCTCGAATTGCAAGGATAGAAAACAATCACTTTTTTTATCATTCAAATTCATTTCATCAAGTTTCATATTTAAGATATTAACTACCATTAATATTCATTGAATCATATTCTTGACTAGAATACCCCTCTAATTAAATCATATGCATTGAATTTGGTCCCTCTCTAATTGTAAGAATGGAAATGTAATTTAAACAACCAATTTTCTCATCATTCTAATGTCTCTCATTAAGTGTTATATTTAAGGTATTAACTCTCATTAACATTCATTCAATCATATTCTTGACTAAAAATACTCCTATTTTTTAAGGCGCCTCTCTAATTGTGAGGGTACAAAATATAATTTGAATGACTACATTTCTCTTCATTCAATTCCCTCTCATTAAGTCATATATTTAAGGTATTAACTAACATTCACTCATTGAATCCAATATTTAACTTATTATTTTTATCAATAAATTCTATCAATTAGATTTATATCTAATACTTTGGATGATATAAAATACATGCTTTTTAAAACTAACTAAAACTATTCTTCCATCTTGGTGGCAAGTAAGCAATTCAATCATCTAGGCCAAATGGGTCAATCCATTATTTAGTGCTAAGTGGCATATGAGTTGAGAATTGGGTTTGAATCATGATATTTGCATTTTTTTAGTAGAAATTGTGCATGTATCTGTGTATCAGCATACATTATTCCAGTGGTAGCATATCCTATATCATGGCCTTTGGATACTGATACATCTAATACCATACCTTTAAACATTTTCTTAAATCCCAACCTTATTATTATAATTGTTCCCATCTGACTACAATTTTATGGGCAACATCCTCCCTCTATCCCTGATCTCTCCCTTGTTATGGATTATCAAATCAAAGTAACCGAAGGGATTACAATTCATTTGATAGAAATAAGATAGAAACAAGAAGTTAAGGGAAAGTTCTATTTGTTTCTCTGTTGCTTCGTATTAAACCAAACACAGTATAAGCTAATAATGATTTACATTTCTATTACCATTAAACTTAATTGTGAATATTCTGTTTTAGTCCTGGTTATTAAAAACCTAGGTACTTAACCATAAATCTAATTCTGCATTTAATCCTTCTATGTTTTCATACAAATTAAATTACATATGTAAGCATCTTTTATTATTTAATGGAAAGGGCCATCATGTGATTACACATTTTCATTTGTATTTTAATGGGAATTCTGCGATGGGAGATGTTTTGAGCCTATTCTTCAAAAACAAGGAAAACTAACTAGTTTCAAAAAGTACTTAGTTTCCAAAAAAAATAAAAAATAAAAAACTAGTCTCAAAAAAGTACAGGGGAAGTTTTAAGTAATTTACTAAAAGTACAGGGAAAGTGCACTAGACAGTGGTGATATCAGGTATTCAGGTCTGAACAGTAGTGCTAAAAGGTCATATGAAACACAAAAGGGCACCTATTAGATGGACCGTCTGAATCCTCATCCAAGAGGAATAGTTTCAGATCAAGAGATCCAATATAAATTGGCCCCATCCAAGAGCTATGTCTTCAATTTTACCACTAAAATAAAGAGCCAAATCCAAAAGAGTAACTGTACACATGGTCATTGATATCTTTTTAAAAGAGATTAAAGTACAGTGACTATGGTACAATGAACTTGATGTCAGTGTCCGAGGACCTGCAAAATAAAGTTGGATGATAATGGAATGGAAAACTCAGGCATCAAGAAGACAACAGCATATACTTTCTAGTTAACCAAAGGTTGAACTTGTTATTAAGTCATACTTGTATGAAACTAAGAGTTCCATAGAGATCCACCTAATACTATCTCACTGTGATGCTGCTCACGTCCATGTGCTAGGGATCTAACCTCATCCATGCGCCACAAACCCTCCTCGTACTTGTACCACCTCATAAGACCTTCATCATTTATTGTGCGCTGACACATAATGCATGAATCTTCCTGACAAGTGATGAACTCACGAAGCCGCGAAGCTTTCTCTTTGATTGTCTCGTCAAGTTCCCCGAGTACTACTTTGGGTGATGGAGGTGGAGGCACTTCTATGAGGAGGCAATGAGAGATGTTGAGCACCTCTAGATGTTCCAAGCAGTCCAAGATAAGGATCAAGGCTTCCTTATATAACATTGAGCACCGTAAGCTTAAGACTTTCAGCTTGGGAAGGAAAGAAACTATAGAGGAAGCAAACAAGGTGTCACATGTACCCATGATCTTGAGTTCAGTGAAGTTCTTGCAACTTTCACTAATTTCCTTCATGATATAAGGGGGATAACCAATACTAGGCATTGTCAAAGATTCCAGCTCTTTCCACATGCGGACAGCTTTACAGATTCCAATCTTTGTAACTCGATTCCAGGCTGGTAAGACCAATCGTTTGAGCCTTGGACACCTGCAATAAGAAGAGTCATATGCGTCAATTTTCCATTTCCCCTGGAAAGAGTGGCAATTAAATTAACAGGATTCTCTGAGTGGTTTTAAAAAATTATCCCTATTATTGAATCTGATGGTAGAAAAATGCCTAATACCTTTCAGCAGTATAGATTAGGTGATCGTCCTTTAGGTACAAGTTGAAATGAAAAATCAAGCAAGTCACTATTCCACCGCTGAGACCCAATGCAACCTTCAAGATTTGCATTAATTTCTTATCAGAACTGTCAGATACCCAAACATATGGTGACGAGGGAATTTTGATGAAGTTGGATTTCAATAACCCTAGATCAAGAGTCCTCCAAAGCTGTGGATCGCAACAAGCCAAGCGCCATGAACTACAAACTCGGGAGATTCCTGAGGTCAACTCTATGATGTTGAATGATTTGAATATTTTAACCATTATATCAATTTCCATATCCTCCCATCTCCTCTCTGTTGATTCACCATCTTCCATGGATATCAACTTTGTAAATATCTGAGGTGAATCTTAGTGCATCATGGTGCCTGGACAAACCAAATAAAAGTTAGTTAAAAAAGGAACAGTGATGTTGTTTAGTGACTTATAAGTATAAAAAATAAAAGAGAAACAATATATTGGTAGGTTTGATGGAATCTGTTAGATCATCTTGTGCAGACCTGTTTGCTGTCTGCACAAATGTTTATCTCCTAGGTTTAATGAATAAGGTTATACCAACTCTGGCTTACCCTAAGAGATATTCATTAGAAAAATTCAGGAATCTAACATCCAGAAAAGAGAATGCAAGCTTCTAGATCAAGGAAGTGATGAATATTTGCAATGTGGTCAAGATCCTCATTAATTGGTCTGCATCAGGAACCATCTCAGTGGCCTCCTGGTCCATGGAGTTATCATTGATCCTTTCTAATACCAAGGCCACATTCTTCTCAAATAACTGATTTGCTACCACCACACCACTTTCTTCAAAACCATTCCCTTCAACTCCATCTGCCCTGCCATTGTTTTGAGTACCATAACTCTGTACATTAAAACAAACTGCCTCATGAGCTAAATTGTTGTTCTCCCTACCCTTCAGAGGACCACCAAAGCTTTCCTTGCAAATTCCTCCCTCTGATAAAAAACAAACCCAAGGATTTACTCACCTCCACCCAAGGATTTACTATCTTTGGCCTTCCACCTTCATTTTTACCCTCTAAAACCTTTGCTAATGGAACATGAACATAGTGGTTGCCAAATTGAAGGTTGAAGTGGAGCATGAACATAATGGTTGCAAGGTGTTTCAACATGTAGTGGTGATGGTCAGGTTCTTCAAAAGTCAGAGAGGCTACCGAATTTGGTTGGACAAGGAAGATGGTCGGACCTGTGGAGGGGCTGCACTAATACCCTCCAGAGAGGGATCAGGTCATCATAGTTCCAGCGACCTTCTCCAGTAGACGAGAAAGAGAGAGAGAATGTCATTAAGAGAGACTATATGTCCAAAAGTGAGGAGGGAGGGAGGAAGGGAGGGGGGGAGAGAAAGAGAGAGTACTCAGGTCCCCTTGTTGGATATGGGTACCCTTTATGTATATTTTCTCGATCCTTTTCTGAATGAAGAATCTTCTAGAACTATGCCATGCCATCCAAGGTGGCCAGCTGTCAGCCACTAGCTTGTGCTTATACTACTCCTATAATCTACTCTAGATTACTGCTTAGTAACTGTTAACAGCTGTTATTTTTTCCTATGTATAGTACCGCAGGGGTACTATTGTCTTTTTACTCCTTTTTATTTTAGTTGCTGTCACCCTAGTATATATATTAAAAAGGCTGCGCCGCCAGCAGTATCTTTTTGCTCTCAGTTCTCTCTTCTCTCTTCTCTCTTCTCTCTCTTTTCTCTCTTCTTCCATTCTTCTCTCCTGCATAACATGGTATCAGAGCAGGACTACCAGATCTAAAAGGAGAAGTCGATTGAACAGTTTTTTTTTCTTCTTCGCACCAGATTTCCAGATCTTCCGCCCTCATCTTCTGTTCGGCTGATTGAAGATCTCACACACTGAAGTAACTTTCCTCTCTCTCTCTTACCTTTTTTTTCTGGTTGTATGCCAGGGCAGAACCTGTACTAGGTCTGCCGATTGGATGTGAGGTGATCAGCACCTCTTTCTTTCCTTTTTTGTGGGGTCGACTGATCCCTGTGAAACTGTAGGTCGTGAGACCTTTTTGTGTGCTGCAACAGCAGCTTTTATGGTGAACTGTGGGTCAGAAAGTGACCAGTACCTCTTGTGTGTTGCAACATCAGCTTTTATGGTGAACTGAAGGTCAGAAAGTGACCAGTACTTGCTGTAACAATAGTCCTGTTGATGCGTAGGTCAAGAGATGACCTGTATGCACTGTGGCAACACTTGTGTTGAGCTTGTAAGTCAAGGGATAACCTGTTAGTGCTGTAACAGCACCTGTAGCAACACTTTAAGACTGTGAACACCCATTTAAGAGTTGTTTCTGAATCTGAAATCATGAGTGGTGAAGATTCTGCTACATCCGGTGTTTCCTCAATGCTGAATAAAATGAATGGGGGTGTGGACCTATCATTTCCCATGGCTGTTATTCCTCTTGATGGTTTAAATTATTTAGAGTAGTCAAGAGGGATCAAATTGTACATCACTACAAGGGGAAATATAGGTTATATTAATGGGAGAATCAAAGAACCACATTCTGGGAGTGCTAAATATGACAGATGGAACCAGGAAAACAGCATGGTCATGTCTTGGCTTTTAGTTTCTATGCAACCTCAAATAAGAAGGAATTTCATGTGAGCTGAAACAGCAAATGAGATCTGGGAACAATCAAAATCAACATATTCAGAACTGCGATACTATGCAAAAATCTACCAGCTATAGGCAGAATCGTCTACTTGTAAACGGGGGGAGAGGTGTCTATCTGTGTACTACTCAAACTTGACCTTTGTCTGGAAGGAGTTAGATCATTATCAGAGTGTGGATTGGAAGTGTGATGAAGATGCAAAACTGTACAAAAAACTCATTTCCCAGCAGAGAGTGTTTGCTTTCTTACATGGTTTGAACCCTACATATGAATCTATCAGAGTCCAGATCCTAGGTAGCAAAGATCTTCCATCAGTTCAGGAAATTTATGCTATTGTACAATCAAAAGAAAGCAGAAGGAATTTGATGAACAGTTCTGGAAGAGATGCAGTTGTGTTGGCAACGAAAGGGAGTGTTACTACCGGTGGGGGAAATACTTCTAGGAAGGGGGATCTTCAGAAAAAGATGGATGACAAGGACAAATTGTGGTGTACTCATTGCTAGAAAACACACTATGGCAAACATGGCTACTCAGGAGAATCAGCCCCCCATTCATACTGTGACTCAGACACATTCATCTAGATCTTACCCAAGGGAGGATATTATAAATTCCTTCCGCGACCATTTAGAGCTCTATGGTAGAGCAATTCGTCAGATGCATGCTCCTCACTCAACTTCATTTGCGTTTACATCAGGTAACTCTACCACAGCTTTTCATGTTGCTTCTCATAACCCTGACACTCCCTGGATCATTGATTCTGGAGCGTCAAAACACATGACTGGTACGTCCCCTTACTTTCAAACCTATCACCTTCTTTCTGGAAGAGACAAGGTGAGACTAGCTGATGGATCATATACTACCATAGCTAGTCAATGAACCATATCTCTCCCTCTTGGCCTTACCCTCTCTGATGTTTTACATGTTCCGAAATTTCCCATTAATTTGTTCTCTGTTAGTAGTATTACTAATTCCTTATACTGCTCAGTGACCTTTTTCCCTTCTTATTATGTGATCCAGGATCTAGCCTCGGGGAGGCCGATTGGTAGAGGATGTATGGTTGATGGACTTAACATGCTGGAGAATAAGGCTGATCTTCAAGTCACAAAGTCTAAGAGTCAGTCTTGTAAGAGTTAAGTTTATTTATGGCATTGTCGTCTTGGTCATTTATCTTTTGAGTATTTGAAAGTGGTGTTTCCAGAATTGTTTAATTCAGTGTTCGTTTCAAATTTCTCTTGTCAAACTTGTCAATTGAGTAAGTAGTGTAGAACTCATTTTCTTTCAAAAAATAATAAATCTGGATTTCCTTTTCACATTGCTCATTCTGATGTGTGGGGCCCTATTACTTTACCATCTGAGAGTGGCTACAATTATTTTATTACCATTATCGATGATTATTCTAGATATACATGGGTATATCCCATGCGGACCAGGGATGAAGTACCAAAAATTATCCAAGATTTTCAGTAGATGGTCTTCACCCAATTTCAAACTGAAATCCAAATTTTTCAATCAGATAATGCCAAAGAGTATTTTCATAGTGATCTCACGGATTTTTTTGCGTCACATGGTTCACTTCACTGTAGCTCTTGTGCCCGAACACCACAACAAAATGGTGTTGCTGAAAGAAAGAATTGACACCTCCTTGAAGTGGCCCAGGGTTTACTACTCCATATGAATGTCCCAAAATGCTTTTGGCTTGAAACTGTCCTTTGTGCTACCTACCTCATCAACCGTATGCCCTCTCGTTGGTTAGAGTGCAAAGCCCCACATCAGCTTCTCTTTCCTAAGGCCCCCCTTCTTTCCATTCCTCCTCGTGTGTTTGGTTGTCGTTGCTTTGTCCAAAATTTGTCCCCCACTCGTAGAAAATTGGATCCTCGTGCTATTCTTTGCATATTCCTGGGGTACTCCTTCACTCAGAAGGGATACCGTTGTTTTGATCCTGTTTCTCGGAAATTCTATGTTTCCATGGATGTCTCTTTCTTTGAGAGTGAGCCTTTTTTCCCTGTTTCTCCTTAGGGGGAGAGTAGGAATGAAGAGAAACTGGTTCAGATCCCTCCTCTTCCTGATCCTCCTCCTTTTCGTGTCTTCTTTTGTCGTCACAAAAGCCAACCAAATTCAAGAGCTGTGGAGAATCCAGAAGTTGTACCTCCAATGCCATTAAACTCTTTGGGGGTGGATCATACTCACTCAGGTATCTTGGTTCCCATTGATGTCCCTGACCCCATTGCAATTGATACCTCTATTGCTAATGACCTTGACCTTCCTATTGCTCACAGGAAAGGTTTTAGATTGTGCACCACTAAACACCCCATTTCCCACTTTGTTTCCTATGAAAACATTTCACCCTCTTTTCGAGCCTTTCTCACATCCATTGATAGTGTCTCTATCCCTAAGAATGTGGCATAAGCTCTTTTAGTACCTGAATGGACAGATGCTATGAAGGAAGAAATTAATGACCTTCATAAAAATGGCACATGGAAACTTGTAGATCTTCCTAAGGGAAAGGATCCAGTTGGATGTAAATGGGTGTTCACAGTCAAACATAGGGTTGATGGCACGGTGGAGAGGTATAAAGCTCGTTTAGTGGCAAAGGGGTTTACACAAGTGTAAGGAGTTGATTATGCAGAGACTTTTGCACCCATTGCCAAGATGAACTCCATTAGAGTTCTATTCTCTCTTGCTGCTAATCTTGACTGGGATCTACATCAGCTTGATATCAAGAATGCATTCTTGAATGGTGACCTTGAAGAGGAAGTTTACATGATACAACCCCCTGGTTTTCAGGCTCAAGGCAATGAACAAAAGGTGTGCAGGTTGAAGAAGTCTTTATACAGGCTAAAACAATCACCGAGAGCCTAGTTCAGCAAATTCAGTGCAACAGTTCAACAGAAAGGATACAAGCAATGTCAATCTTATCACACATTGTTTGTGAAAAGAGGAGAAGGTAAAATTGCTGCTTTGACAGTATATGTTGATGATATAATTATCACTAGCGACTGGAATGATGAAATCCAAAAGTTGAAGAGTTTTCTTGCCACACAGTTTGAAGTAAAGGATCTAGGTCCTCTAAGATACTTCCTAGGAATTGAAGTTGCCCGCTCAAAAAGGGGTATCTTCATTTCCCAAATGAAGTATGTCCTAGATTTACTCCAGGATACAGGAAAAATGGGAGTGAAGCCAATTAATTCCCCTATTGATCCTAACCATAAATTAGGTGACAGCCAAGGTGAACCTATCAAGGATGTGAAACAGTTTTAGAGACTTAAAGGGAAATTGTTATATCTTTCTATGACCCGCCCAGACATTACTTATGCAGTTGGTGTCCTTAGCCAGTTCATGCATGCCCCTATGACCACTCATCTTAAAGCAGCAAAAAGAATCTTCCAATACCTTAAAAGGTTTCCAGGTGCTGGCTTGTTGTTTCAAAGGCACGGATATTTGAAAGTTGAAGTGTATACTGATGCAGATTGGGCATGATCCCTAAATGACAGAAAGTCAACTAGTGGCTATTGTACCTTCATAGGAGGAAATCTAGTTACCCGGAGAAGCAAAAAGCAAAATGTGGTAGCTAGATCTAGTGTTGAAGCTGAATATCGAGCAATGGCTCATGGGATGGCTGAAATTATGTGGATAAAGAATTTGTTGAGTGAGTTGGGTTTTCCAGTGGACAGACCTATGACCCTATTCTGTGATAACAAAGCAGCCATAAACATTGCTGCTAACCCTGTGCTACATGATAGAACTAAACACATCGAAGTCGACAAGTATTTTATTAGAGAGAAGGTTATCACAGGGGAAGTGTATACTCCCTATGTCAGCTCTGAGGATCAACTTGTAGACATCTTTACAAAAGGACTACACCACTCACAACATCATGATTTATGTGACAAGTTGGGCATGATTGACATCTATGTCCCAACTTGAGGGGGAATGTTAATAGCTGTTATTTTTTCCGATGTATAGTACCGCAGGGGTACTATTATACTTTTACTCCTTTTTATTTTAGTTGTTGTTGCCCTTGTATATATATTAAAAAGGCTGCGCCGCCAACAGTATCTTTTTGCTCTCAGTTCTCTCTTCTCTCTTCTTCTCTCTCTTTTCTCTCTTCTTCCATTCTTCTCTCTTGCATAACAGTAACCTAAGTTAGTCAATGGACCAGACTAACTTGGCTTAGTTCCAATTCAAGGTGGATTAAATCAGGTTTGTGGTGGTTTGCATATCCATGCTCTTGTACAAGGAGCTACCGAGCTAGAGGTAAAAAATGTACAAGCAAAAAAAGATAAGGGTTGAATAGGTTAGGAAAGGTTTGCAGATCTGCCCCAAATTTGTTAAAAGTTATGAATTGGAGAAAATAGGTACAGGATTGGAATTTTTCAATAAAATTTTGTATGTAAGTTTTTTCTACATAGGTGTCAACCAAGTATGGTAAGGTTTGGAGTGCATCTTCCACAAAATGACAAAAATTCTAGGGATGAGAGAAAACCCAAAAACTATAAAATTTAGGGTTCTAGGTGAAACTTTGGGATGAGTTCCAGAGAAATTAAAAGATGTAAAGATGTATGGGGGAATCCAAATATGGACTAACTAGAGAAGGTTTGTCACAGAACAACAAAAAATTGCTTAAGCAGGATAGAAAGCATGGTCTTGTTTGTGACCTCAGCTTAACCAAATAGGTGCTATAATGATGATTAAACCTAAACTTGTGTTGCTAACATGACAGTTTAGGTACCGCAATCTAAGACTATAGACTAGGAAGACCAAATCCATAAACAATATGAGTGTAATTGAAGCATGGCACATCATTCCTAACTGTCTTAGTCATTTGTATTGCTTCAAACCACCTTGTGAAGTAGTCTGTAACAGTGAGAACAATCTCTAAACCTCTTTAAATTTTAATAAACAGCTTCTTAAAAGATTATAAACTAATAAGATATTCTTTATCTTGTAATCTTTTAGTACTAGCCAAGTTCTTAGAAATAATAACATTAGTTTTGACTTCTTCCCACCAAGCCTTACCACTTATCTACATCATTTATACATATATCTTACAAATACATGAAACTAAGACATTTTTTTGGAGAAAATCAACCAATATGTTTATTTTTTATGTGATTAATATAGCTAGTAAGTATTCCTCATGACCACATGATCTTAGGCATTATAACAAAACAGATATTGTAAAATGTTCAATATTTGACTCACTAAAGATTTTTCCTGGTCAAAATAAGAAAGCTTTGAGGAGATTATAACCAAGGGAACTGAAGAAGATTAAGGAGCGATTTTTTTTTATCAATAACAAGAATCCATTAGATTAATATAAAATTTTAGTTACAGCACTCTAGAGAGAGATAAACAGGCTTAACTCTCTCCAAGAGGACAACAAAGAAAGAAAAATTACAGAACAGCCCAAAACATTTGATCCCTTCCCACCCCCTGCTTTGCCAAAGCATTTTCTGTTCTCTTGACCCACTGACACTGGATTTCCAGTCCTCTAGTTAGCCATTTAATCTCCCTCCTCTCATTAGCAAACTTCCAAAGTCCACTACCTTCTTGTAACCAGATTAAGACCAGCTTTGAATCCCCTTCAACAACTAACTTTTGTATATTCAGTTCCTTGGTCTTCCTTAGACCCCAGTACAGCATAGACCTCAGCTTTAAGAGAGTCCCCAACCCCAATGGGACCTGAATACAATGCAAGCACCTTCCCATCCTCATCTCTGAAGACCCATCCTGCACCTGATGGACCTGGATTTCCCTCACCACTTCCATCAAAATTTAGCTTTGTAAAACCACAATCTGGTGGTGACCACACAGGACCCCTCCTACACCTGATTAAGGAGTGATCATCATCATCATCATCATCGTCCATTCCTTATCCCAACTATATGGGGTCGGCTACATGAATCCTGTTTCACCAATCTGTTCCATTTAAAGTCATATCCACTATTAAATTATTAGTGCTTAAATCATTTCTCACCACTTCTACCCATGTCCTTTTTGGTATACCCCTAGCCCTTCTAGCCCCTTCAACTTGTAACAAATCACCTCTTCTAACTGGTGTTGTTGATGGTCTTCTATGCACATGACCAAACCATATTAGTCTACTTGCTCTCATTTAGCACCTATTGGGACTACTCCAAGGTTCCTACAGATGACTTCATTCCTGATCCTATCCTTTTTAGTTTCTCTGCTCATTGCTCATCCATCTTGGAATTCACATTTCTACCACTCATTTTCTGGACATATTGTTTCTTGACTGCCCAACACTCTACTCCATACAACGTAGCTGACCTTACAACTGTTTTATAGAATTTTCCTTTAGTCTAAGTGGTATTCGCTTATCACATAAAAGTCCAGATGCACCCCTCCATTAAGGAGTGCATGAATTTACCAATGAAATTTTAAGGAATGCCAAAATAAGTATAATAAGACTAAAAAAACTATAACTAACAACTATTGGTAGCAAGAAAAAAGTTAAGATACTTAAATATGCATTGACAAAAACATTCAGTTCATTATTTTTTTGATGAATAACATTTGGTTCATTATTATCAAAAAGTTTCTTACAATCAAAAGTCCTCAAAAATGCACACAACCAGATAAGCCAAATACAAGTTTCCTTAATACCATCACACATAGAGTTTTGGGACAGGTCTAGATCATCCCTATTTGAATGAGTAGTCATAGTCTCATAGAATCCCTGCCCAACATAAGTACAACCACGTCCCCAGTTCATCATTTTATGAAATACGCTTGTATTGATTATGTTTTTATTTTGTTATTAAAAATAGCAATATAGTTCCATACGATTCATCGTATATGGATGTCAAATAGCATTACTTGTATAGTAAAAATATTAAAAAAAATCCCCAATAAAATTGTTAATTCAAGGTCTTTAGTCAACAAAATTAGCTTTCTTCTTACCAAAAGAAATAAGAAGTATATAGTTTTAGAGCACTTCCAAATTCCCTATCATGTCCAATTGGTTCCATAGAAAAGGACAATGTTTCACCAATATTGTGCCAAAATATGGAACACATGGACAACAATTATTTTTTGATACATCATATATTGTCAAAACATCAGCAAGAGTTACAAGATTATACAAAATTTAGACTTCCTATATTCCTAGGAGATTTCATATTCCCCATTGTGAAAAAGGGAGATTTCGCTAAATCTCAGTGAAATTTGCTCCATGGGGAGTAGTTTGGAGCTGTATCGCTGTAATTGCTCATAGCACCATCAGCAAACTTGCAATAGCCAAGACAAGTAGAATCTAGAAACACTGAGAATTCTTTTAGCATGCTACTAAAATGCTCAAGTTGAAAATATGATTAACACCATCAACATATTGGCAGTAAGCAACTCACTTGCCACCGACTTGAAAATATGATTAACACTCCTAGCTAAATATGTCTGAAGTGGTAGTTTGCCTAAGGGTAGTATTCTTTTCTTTTACTTTTTTAATAAACAGTAGGATCTGGAACCCTAAGATACCTGGTTAACTGTACAAGGTGTCATATCGTGTTGGATAGTGTATATTTTGTATCTGATACTTTTTCTGGCCATGTCCTTGCTGTAACCAGGTAACGCAGTTACATGGCTGGGACCTAAATAGCAATTTTATGCAAGGAGCATGAGAGAACAAATGACCACTTTTCCATCCATAGATCAATTATTGAAGAAATTTTTTTGGATTCGCCCATAGTTTGGGGTTATGTGACCGCTTTCTAAGTCACTCTTGGACTTGGTTGAAGAGCTGTGGATTTTGGAGATAGAAGGCATGTTCTGCTTAGCCATTTCTTGGTCACTCTTGAATAAGCAGAAAATCACATTTTCTAGGAAATTTATGCAATGTTAAAAAAGTAAGGGATCATTTACATTCTTAACATCCATTCTAAATGATTTTTAATAGGTAAAGTAGGGTCATTTTATTGGAGGAGGGTCAGTTCAATTCCTCCTTTTCTCCAAGTAGGTCTTGCATTTTAGAGCATGTAATTTGGCATCATTAATTACTGAGTGAACCTCTCTTTCCTTTCTATATTCTTTTATTTCAACATTCTTTATTTTAAAATAAACAACAAAGTAAGCGCATAATGTCAACAAAATACCTGAGAACTATATAATATGAACATAAACCCTCAGCATGTCCAATCCGTAATTATTAGGACAAACACTTCAAAAATCATTCCTATCGATTGTTAACAAAATTGGAAACCGAGCGTATAGAACAACATGGTACACCAGAGGGAAAAATAGTCTGCATCCACTATACAAAAAGGAACCAATTCTAAGTTTCTAACTAGCCATGGCTGTCAACTGGAAGAGACTTAAGATTATTTATGCAGGCAACGTGCAGCACATAACCTACAGAATTTCAGTGAATTAATTACTAAGATGGAAGAGAAGTTTATTACCACATATCGCATGCATTCTTACATGAAACCTAGTCTTTTGTCCAAATATCTTACTGAAAAAGAAAAAGAAAAGAAAAAACCTAAGATTTTAGGGGCATTCCAATCAGCCCGTTTCAAAGTCAATGTAACTCGTAACAAAATCAACAGGATAAACTTTGTATGTCGCATGCGTACTGCTTTATTTAACGTTTCTTTTTTGCTCCCTTTGAACCTTGATCAGTGGTCGCTTATGTATCAAAATCTGAAATTTTTGTCAAATTCCTACTGAAAACTTGAAATTTCAAGGGCACCACAATCAGCACATGTGAACGATCTATGCGCCCCTTCCGCCAAAAGGAATAAATAAATATGCAAAAAAAATAACTGAAATTGAAAGAATTGAGAAGTTCATTATTTTCACAAGCACTGGAATATGCCCAGTTTCTTCCTAAATAATTCTACCTTTCATCTTTCTAATTGATGGGCTTTGTAAAATTTTATCAGAGATTATTCCTCCAATCTCTCATTTGTCGAGAAGACATAAAACTTTTTAACAAGAATGCTGAAACAGAACCTTTACAGAGCAAATCATCCGCAAGATTTACATCTAAAATTAAGACAGAAAAATTTTATCGGAGATAATCCCTCCAATCTCGTCACTTGTCGAGGAGACATAAAACATTTTAACAAGAATACCGAAACAGAACCTTTACAGAGCAAACCATCCGCAAGATTTACATGTAAGATTAAGACAGAAAACAAGAAAACGGGTAAATAAAGTTCTGAAATTATATGACGATGCTCACCTTCAATATCTTCTTTCTGGACTTGCTCTCTGTAGTTGAAACCTCGAAGCAGGAAAACGATGGAATTGAAACTGGCTCCTTCCTCTCACCAGTCACCAATGAACTTGAGCTTTACAATACAATGACCCTGTACAAACCACGGGGCAACTACGTATCTTTGTTTTCTCATTGTTTTAATAATGTTTTCTTATTTAATTTAAATAATTAATCAAGTTTAATTTGTAAACTAAAAAGTCTTATAATGGTTCTTTTGAATTAGGAAATTGAATTGGAAAGGTTAATGTAAGTGAGAACCAATCAAGTGGTTTTTTATCAAAATTCTATTTTATTAATCATGTATTTAAATTTAGTATTTTTTCCTAAATTCTACTATTACATCGAAAAAATGTGATACTGAAAAAACTTATAACCAATAAACCAATATCATAAACAAGTGAACAATCAAGCGGTGTTCATTAAAATACACAAAGGCCCCTTAGTTTTTTGGTAAGTTATTTATCTAGGTAAATGCATTTACTTAGGTAGGTGTTTTTTAAAAAAGGCCTATTTGGATAGATGCATTTATTCGTGTTCTTTTATTTGTTAAGTAAATAAGACAATGATTATTTTAACCATAAAAATTTATTATTAAAAGGGATATTTTTGTCCCATTCAAGTGTTAGTGACTTCCCTAGGTAGAAAATTTATTTATCCACCTAAGGTATGGGTTTCTTGGTCATTGAGAACCAAAATCCCATTGACCAACTTTCCCTTCTCAAAATCCAAAAAAAAAAAAAAGAACACCCCCAAATACTTTGATTGGTTAAAGCTCTTCCATTACTATATATTTTCAGTATCATAGACTATACATCCCATAAGAATGGGATGTATGTCTAATTCATTTGAAAGTTGAATGTTGTGGGTACTATTTTTTGAAAAAATAGAGAACCCATTCACTTTTCGTAAGATATTTACCTAGGTAAATGTACTTACCCGGCCCGGGTAAGTGTTCCCTAAGAAAGACTTACCCGGATAAGTGTATTTACCCATGTTTTTTTATTTCCCATGTAAATAAGGCAATGACCATTTTAGCCATAAAAATACATTATTAAGAGGGGCATTTTTGTCCCATTCAAATATTGGCAATTTTCTAAGAGGTGAGAAAATTATTTACCCACTTAGGAGATAGTGATACCCAAGAAAATAAACTTTCCTTGGTCCCCACATAAATCTGAAAAAAGAACATGGAATTATTGATCAATAGGAATCAAAATCCCATTGACCAACTTTTTTGTGTGAAAACTATATTATATGTTGAGATCAATAGATAATGTTACAGGCGAAGCCCATTATACGAACTTTGGGATGCAAGTTGGGCCCGATTAGCTCGGGTTGAGATCAATCCTAACCCAACCTGAGTTGCTGAACTTCTAACCATAACGATGACTTTACATATTGGATTGGGATTGTCCTAGTTTCTTCAATTGTGTTTCGTCAAAATATTTTTATTTTTTAAACCGAAAATAAACAAATTGAGTTAGTATTATTACACTTATAATGACAAAATACGGTGCTCTTGTACAGCTATATATATGCATACATTCTTAAATTTATAATCGCATAGACATATCCATACATATTTATAAAATAAAAAATTATGAATCCTATATAATATTTATATGAGCAGTTGATTGGTCAAAAGCCCTTCTAACATCATGTCTTCTAGCAGCATAGGTTTTTTTTTCCATATTTATATATGTAGAAGACACGTTTGATTTGTGGGTTTAGTCCATTTCTAAGGCCTCAATTTAACTCAAGCAAAAGTTAAATTAGACTTATATTTTTCAACCCTAAATCCCTAATCCAAACATTAACATGACCGAATTGACCATTTTTAAGGTTGGGTTAGGGCTTAACCCGGCCCAAGGCCCACCCCTAATGTAAATACCTTGATTATTAGAAAGACATTCTTTATTCTTCATTGATTCTTCACCATATGGACAAGGAAAAAAAGTATCCTTCATGTCTGAAGTGCAAAGAATTTTTTTTTTCAAACAAAGAGCAAAGAATCCAGTGGTATCATAGTTCTCTTATTTATAAGTTACAGCCAATTATAAATTAGAGTTGGCCTGGCATGGCACACGGCCCAAGCCTATGCGGGCCCGTGCCAGGCTGGGCTGGTCCATGGTCCGAGACTTGGGCCAAGCCAGGCTGTGGATTGGGCCAAAGTTATTTATTTAAAAATTTAAAAAGAAAAACTTAACATTTTAATTTTATATGAATTTTGATGTATACAATTGCTTATATATACAATGATTAATAAAATAATATAGTAAAATTGAAAAAAAAATTGTTTATTTTATTAATATATTATATACTATATATTACTATATAATTATAATTTATATAATATATTATATTATATATAATATATAAATATTACATATATGTGGGATGTGCCACGGGCTGGGCCATGCCAACCCGCGGGCCATGGGCGGCACGGCATGACAGTGCGGCGTGCTGGCCTGACCCGTTGACATGAAACCCCAAACCCAGCACAGCCCATCGATCCAAACAATCGTGTCACACCGCGACACGACTCATAGACCATCGGGCCGGATCACGGGTGGTATGGCCCAATTTACACCACTACCCTCAATCCAGCGAATTAACAATTATTTTATTGAATGGCACCGTAGCATTTAAATAAATAGTCATACTAGAGTTTTAGCTTAAGCAGGAAAGAAAAACCATAGCGTTTATCTGCCATTACATTTAAATAATTAGCCAAATTGTTACGAATATGAAAAACAGCACAAATGGAATAGAACGGTTGTTGTCAAAAAGATACATATATCACATTCAATTTTTAACTGAATTGTTGTGGGTGAATGTAAATAATCTTATACTTAATTTTATAGTTTTAAAATTTTAAAAAACCAAAAAAAAATTTAAAAGGGTTGAGAAATAATAGGGAAATCTGATGTGGATAACTGCATTTTAGAATATAGTATATTTATATCTATACTACTTTAAAAAGTATGAATAACCTCAAGAATATTTTTGAAATTTTTTGAGGACCAAATTTACCCCTCTATATTTGAATTTATTAATAAAAAATAATGAGAACATATAGGGTAGTTGGTTATTGATATTAAATTAGTTGTAAATAGGTGATTTCAAGATATTCAATGCATTCAATTCTCATTAAATCCAAAATTTATGGTATTAATTTGCATTCACCTTCATTGAAATTATATATTTAAGACTTTTTTTTTTCATCATTAAATTTTATAATTAAATCCGTACATAATAAATTAATAATTTTAATAACATAAAAACTTATACTTTTAATATCTACCTAGAAAAAAATAGTGTTTTCATCTAAGTGGTGGTAAAAATTAAATGATTTGAGTCAAATGGGGCAATCCTTGTTGACACAATTAAATAATAAAATGAAAAAATATATAAAATGAAAAAAATATAGAAATTAAAAAAATTGAGAACATTTTTAACATCATATATTTGACATACTAAGAAATAATAAGTAGATAAACAATGTTTTAAAAACCAACCCGGAGGCCGGCCCACTTTTGCCTTCGAGTTATATAGGTCACTAGTTCAACTATCAAGGTCAAACGTATCAAAACATTTTGCGTGTCAACACTATATATGTGTGTAAAAATACATATTTTATTAATAAATAAGATAATTAGGTTTTGCATATAATATATGTATTATGTTACATTTATTTATGTTTTTTAAATCATATTTTAATTTTTTATTTATAAAAATATTAAAAATTGCAATTTGGGGCCAAAAGGGGTTTCTTCTCAAAAATAGCAAGGCAAGGTGCTTAATGCCCATGGGATGTATAGATCTTGAAAAGTTACTCAAAAAATAAAAAAAATATAACCCCAATTAGACATCAGAGTGCAAAAGTTATGGTTCCAAAAGTTTGCACATAATTAAATGCATAACCTACAACTTGGTTACTGAGTTGAATGGGGCAATGATTGAGCCGCCCGGGTTAGATGGTTTTTAATTGAAAGGGGAGTTTCAACAAAACCAAACCCAGGATCAAGGCCGAGTGACGGTTTGAACAGTTCAATCGCCTAGGTCAACGACATGTTGAAAACACTTATGATAAATAAGAATTTTTTTTTATTAATGATAGAAATGGAATGTACAATTTAAAACCAATTGGAAGTAAAATTATTTTCCTATTATCTCTCATTAAATCTCATATCTAGGTATATTCTCTTATTAAATCATATATTTAAGATATATTTTTGTCATTATTAAATTCTACTAATTAAATCTACAACATTAATTTTAATAATATAAAAATAAATAATTTGAAAACAAAATCATTTTCTTCCCTCTCGGTGGTGGGTAAACAATTCAACCATTTGGGGTCAAATGCATTAACAAATAATGTCATAATTAAATAATAAAAAATAACTTATATAAAATATATAATAAAAAAAGAATTGAGCACGTCACTAATATTGTATATTCATTATACTAAACAAAAATAAGTATGAATTGTAATAAGTATTTTTATAAATGATAAAAATGGAATGCCAAAATTAAAATCAACCTAAAAGTGAAATGATGTCATAGTCAAATAATAATTTTTTAAAAATAGAAAATACAAAGAATCACAAAAATAAATGTTATGTTATATATTTATAAAAAATAAAATATTGCGTACATCTATAATATTATACATTCATTATATTGAACAAAAATAAATGTTATGCATAAGATATAATTTTATCAATAATAGAAATGTAATACAAAATTTAATGTCAACCTAGAAATCAAACTTTTTTATGGGTCGTGGTTTAGTGGTTTAGGTCAAATGGATTAATCAATGATATGATAGTTAAAAAATAATAAAAAGTACAAGTAATCAAAAGAATATATAAAAAATCATATATTAATTATGTCAAACAAAATTTAAATGTGATATGTAAAAATTATTTATATAATGTCGATAAAATATATGATTTAAAGCTGATCTAAAAGCAAAACTATTTCCTTATCTAAATGGTGGGTCAACGATCAAACTTTTCAAAAAAAATCATGATGTCATAATTGAATAATAAATATTTAAAAAAGATCGAACACAAAAAATAAAAAAGTACAAAATTTTGTCAAAGACATTTAAGAGCATTTCTAATGTTATATAATCATCATATTAAATAAAAATCATTTTTATTTAAGACAAAAATGGAACACGAAATTTAATAATAATAATAATTGTAATTTATAATTTTTGTATGTCATAATTGAATAATAAATATTTAAAAAAGATCGAACACAAAAAATAAAAAAAGTACAGAGTTTTGTCAAAGACATTTTGGAGCATTTCTAATGTTATATAATCATCATATTAAATAAAAATAGTTGTTAAAATAAAAATTATTTTTATTTAAGACAAAAATAGAACACAAAATTTAATAGTAATAGTAATAGTAGTAGTAGTAATAATAATAATAATAATTGTAATTTAAAATTTCCACATGTGCTCATTTAGTACAAGTATTTAAGTTTATTTTTAGTCATAATGTTACTTTTATTAATTTTTAATTTATATCTTAATATGATATATCTAAAACTCAAATAATTAATATAAAAAATTCATACGTACAACGCATGTGCTTAATTACTGGTATTTCTAAGTGAGAGCATCACCCATCAAATATTATATACTGTATTAAATTAAAAAAAATGAAAAAGAAAACCACATTTTGAGTTGTCTCATTCTTAATTTCTTATCATAAACATTCATGTATAGATATTTTTAATGTGTAGTGGGATGTCTGGAGGGGGGAGTGCATCGCCATTCTGCCGTTCTACGTTCTCATGAACAGTGTTCGAGGGATTATGAAATTGTTGAGACAGACAAGGCTATTTTAGTAAAAACAAATGCATATTAATTCATAAAAGGGTAAAATAGGTATTTTGAAAAAAATATCATCTCAATAACGTTTTCCATCTTGGTCATTAACGAAAGGGAGGTATTTGTTGAATTTTTCAAAAATAGAGGGGAGGTTTTTGCTAAAATGAAATTATAGGGGAGGTTTTTGTATTTTACCCTAAATATAAAAACAAATAAATATGCAAACACAATTTATACAATAAAGACTATATCATTGGCCTCTATCACATGCATCCATCCTTTGCAGTTCTTCTCTTAAAAATACAAAAAGAAAAAAAAAACATTCCTTCAACCAAAAAATGATTTCTCTGAAGATTCCAATTAGCCGGTTGGTAAGTTGGTGGATGCAGTTTCGACTTTCAAATGACTTAAACAGTTGGACCGATGATCTAACATTTCCTCAAGTGGGAGAGTGAATGTCATAATTTTCAAAAAAAAAAAAAAAAACTGATTCGACCATCAGCTCGTAATTTTGCCCTGAATTTTCTTTTACCATGGCATGTAAAATTGTGAAGTTGTGGTTTCTTACACACCCACCAAAATTAAATAGTGAAAATATCATCAGCTAGGTTTATTTTCACCAAAGTTTTGAAATCGTCAAAACAGTTTAACTCCAGCCACTTATTTTCATATTTTTTGTGCTATTAATAAGATAATTAAATTTTATCAAAATTATAAAATTAAAAACTTATCATAAATTAAGGGTCTGACCCATATAATTTTGGGGTCATTTAATGAAATACCCCTTATAGTTTTAAAGGATTTACTAAAACTTACTCTAGAGTTTGTGCTTAATAAAACATCCCTTATTTACTTATTCAACCTTCTATTGAGAACCTTCTGTATTGTTCTTTGGAAATGGTCATGTGACCATCTAAACAAAGTGGGAATATGATTAAGGGTATGGGCCCATGATTTTCATTCCAAATGCACTCTTCACATTTAATATCAAGTTTTTAGAAAGAAATGGTGTTTCTATTCCAGATCTACCAAACAATATTTGATTTTAATAGAATGAAAAAGAAGAGAAATCAATGGCATTCAGACTTTTGGTTTGCAACAACATATACTACTTCTTCAAACAGAAAATTGACTACATAAGGTGGTTGCTCGTGTTTTTACCAAAGGCAATAATGATGTTTTTAATTTTAATTTATTTTGATTAAAATTATTTGAATGGACATTAGGGTCAAAACTGTCATTTTTCACTCCCATAAATTTAACGAAAGGTCATAAATCGGTTGCAGACTATATTAGGTGTTTTTAGTAAAATATAAACTATAAGATAAACATTAATAAATCCATGAAACTACAAGGGGTGTTTTAGCAAATGACCTTACTTTTATCTTTTAATTCATGGTCTCCCAACCTTGGTGACTACGGGATTTAATACAAAGTATCCACTATAACCAGGCAAAGAGACATACCTACTTTGCCACCAACAATTAGTAGATGACACCATTGGGATAGCTTAGATGATGTTATGACCAAAATCTAAAAGACTACAAGCAAATTAGACAATGGCTGTTATAGGCATAAAAATCTATTATTAAAAAGGGCAATTTTGCCTCGATCTCGGTGTTCAGTGCTGACAAATTTTCATCCAAGTGAGAAAGTCACTTATCCATTTAGGAGATAAAAAGAACATGAACATCTTGATCAATGAGAACCAAAATCTCATTGATCAATTAAAGACTGATAACCTAATGTTCACATCGAAGCAAAAAGGTTCATGGGATGATGGAAACCTAGAACTCTAATTATCCAGGGCAAGTGTTTCTTGGCATTATATAGACCTTCAAAATCTGTCTACCAAATTTCATCCAAAGCCGGTCATTTTAAGAATCAATTAAGAAAACATTCACTTTCAACAAATCAAGAACGACGTGATAGATCTCTCAAATGATAACCAGGATCTAGTGAATGGTATCACATCATCGACCCACCATATTTAACCCTTGTGAAACTGGTGTGGTGAGATTTTCTTACATGGACACAGAACATGAGCATCCAAGGCCATCTTAAAATGGATGGGAAATGTGCCATCCCATCATTCGATCATTATCTATTTGACTGTGAGCCATTTATCAATTGGTTCAAAACCGGTGCCTTTCTGTATGGAGTCTTCTCAGTACTGTGGTAGCCATTAGTCCTCTAATTTGATCGGGTGACTAGCACGGTGGCTCTGCGTGTAAAAGTTCCCACATCAACATTTACAATACTGGTGAAGACAAGTGGATAGTGGATTTTTCTTATCAAAAATATTTAAACCACAGATCCCGTTTGCTGTCTTAACTTTTGCAGGTACATATAATATTTAGTTGTTTTTCATAATAATTGTTCATTTACCATGAAAATAAAGCATCCTTTTTTTGAAGTATTCTTCTCGGAATATTATAAAGAAGGAAATAACTTAGAAAATCCGAGAATGAAAGAAAGAATATGCCTATTTTCACTTCAATTTACAGAGATTGCAACTTTTGTAAATGGACTAGGTTGGGCAGGACCACGTACAAACCCAATGTGGCCTAGTACTTGAGGAGCCTGACGTAAAACATTGAACCAAAACTGGGATTCGGCTGCCTAAAAGCTTGGCTGGTCCGTGTGTTTGGATCACCACCGTTACCACTAAATATTGTTCTATTTTCTGATACGGATGCCAGGGATGTCCCTTAAACCCATCTTGGATGCTGTTTTCCGGAAGAGTGCAGGAGGCTTTTGCAAACCAATTGAATTGCAGAACCCATTAGCAAGTTCTACCAGCATGGTTTTATCTCTTCCTATCTCTCTTATTGAATTGTAATAGCCAAGCCAGGCATGATATGCTGCCTCCTTGGCACTGGCATCAATCTTTGCCATCGAATCTTCCACCTGTACATAGAGAAAGTTTTGTAGATTAAGTATTTTACTTGGGCAGATGTGTCCTATATGAATATGTAGATTAAGTATTTAAACCGTCCTGTGAAAATATTAAAGTAAAATATGAAAATTTTTTATTCACTCAAAACACCTGATATGCATGTTTGTGTGTATTGGGTGTAATGATACTTTGACCCTTGTATGGAGGTTACGACAGAAGCTTTTCTAGAAGATGTATTCAGTTAAAAAGATTAATTGTGGTAGCTATATATGTACTTGAATAGGCTGAAGCAGAGACAGACCATACACTAAATTCTAAATTTGATTATAGCCAGAGTTAAGAACAGGTAAAACAAGAAAAGGCTCCAACGCAAATTTAAGGCAATAACATGAAATACGCAAATATGAAAAAAAGTACTGCGAGCATATATGAGAAAAAATCAGAAGTGTATCCTTTGGATAAATCAAAGCAGCTTAACCAGCCAATTAGTACAAGAGATTGCTATAAATAAATCAAAACAAAATCTGATCTTACACTAATTGCAAAAATCCTATACAAAGAGTAAGCATAGTCAACAAATGAAATTAATAAGCTAGCATCAACGTTGTTACTTAACCAGTCAAAGTATCAGAGAATGCAAAAATCCTATACAGAGAGTAAGCATAGTCAACAAATGAAATTAATATGCTAGCATCAAAGTTGTTACTTCACCAGTCAAAGTATAGAATGCATTTGTTTGAAGAAACAAGGAAGACCAACCAATCACAGGAATTCTTCTTCCTCTTCTGTAACTATAAACAAGGGTTTCGCCCCTTCTCCATTTTTGAATAGGGGTTCTACCCCCCTTCCTTTTTTTTTTTCTTTTTATCAATAACAGGAAGCATTTCATTAAAATAAGAGATTAGAATACATATTAGGGGAGATAAAACATCTTATGTTTTGTTTTTTTACTTCTTTTTCTACAACAAAAACAAGGTGTTCAGCCGCTTTTTTCCTGTCATTTTCTGAGACACTAAGAAAATCCTAAGCAAGCAAAGGCACTCCCCTGTCAAAGTATCTGAGAATGCATTTGTTTGAAGAAACAAGGAAAACCAACCAATCACAGGAATTCTTCTTCCTCGTCCTTTTCTGGAACAGGGACTCTGCCCCTTCCTCTCCATTTTTTAATAGGGTTTCCACCCATTACTTTCCTTCTTATGCTTTTTTTTTACTTCTTTTTCTACAACAAAAGCAAGGGGTTCAGCCCCTTTTTTCCTGTCCTTTTTTCTGAGACACTAGCAATGCCTAGGCAAGCAACTAGACACTCCCCTGTCAAAGTATCAGAGAATGTGTTTGTTTGAAGAAACAAGGAAGACCAACTAACCACAGGAATTCTTGTTTTTTAATTTTCTTTTTTCTAAAACAAGAATAGGGATTCCCCCCCCCCCCCTCTTTTCCTTCTTATGTTCTGTTTTTAAATTCTTTTTCTACAACAAAAAGAGGGGTTTAGCCTTTTGTTTTCGTGTCCTTTTCTGAAGCACTAAGCAACGCCTGGGCAAGAAACTAGGCGCTCCCCTGTCACCTAAGTTCACCTTTGCTTCTTGAAAACTATAGTTGCGAGAGTTATAGTAAATAGTTTTTTTCTCTGCTATGTCCTGAATCCATCTTTTCCAATTAGCCGAGTCCTGACATGTGATGCATTCTGACTCCCATGTCCATTTGATGCAACACTAATCTCAGTGGTTCTCAAGGCCCAAGCTAAGTCAGCAAAAATCCTTGGCACTTAGCACTCAGACAAGACACGATGATGGTAAAATCCCGAGCTGACAAGTTTGAGGACATGGGTTCAAGTCTGAGAGTTTTGCAAGAAAAGCCAGAGGTTAAGCCCGCATCCAGTCCACCCCTCCCAAGACCCCAAATAGCTGGGACCACATTGAATAATTCCCTTTTTAAGTATCTCAGTGCATGGGGACAAAATGTATGTATATATAATGGGAACCGAAATTGAAGTGTTAAGTCCTCATTGGATGTACCCTTCCTTATAATCATGTTGAGTGCTAAGTGCAAGGGTGCCTAGATGCCATAAGTTTCCTTTAAAAGAAGTTTAAAAAATCCCAAGACATGTGATAAAGGCAGATATCAAAACCCACTACAATGAAAGAATGAAATACAAAAAATGGACTACAAGTCATAGATATCTTTTTGGCACACACACACCCAAAGAGATTAATAGCCACTAGGATGGTGTATCCCTACAGATCAAGAAAATGGAACTTGTGCCTTTCCTCCACCAAAATAGAGGTTTAAGGTTCTATATACCTTGTGCCCTGGGTTTTGATACTTACGCTTTTGGCATGGTGTAAGAATCCCTTTGTGAGGTGAGGAATCATCTTTTGTATTTTTGAGTCAGAAAACTTCTCTTTGGGAAGAAGAGAATTGCTTCTTAGAGTTTGAGCAAGCATACTTTCCTTGGGTAGTGTTATTTATCAGTAACAATAATAAAAAAAAAAAATCATTTATGTGAAGATTTCAGAAAACTCCAAACATCCTAAAAAGGAAAAGGGAAAAGAAACAACAGCACAATGCTGACCATGTCCATACTATCATCAAGAAAAATGTTATTAACTCACTACCTTAGAAACTTGCCCATCAAGGCGTAGCATAGACAACTAGGCACTTGTAGTGAGCACTAGCCTGAAAACATGGCTTAAATGAAAACAAACACCCTTCTAGGCAACAAGGCACCAGCTTGGGTGACAAAAAACACAAGGTGAGTGCCTTTATTATAATACTATTACTATAGCTACATTTTAAGCCTTGTTCGGTTTTTGGTAAGTCATTTACCCGTGTTCTTTTGATCAAAAGTGTTTCCCAGAGGTAAGTTAAGCAATTGACCATTTTTACCCATAAAATTTCATTATTAGAAGGGGCAATTTTGTCCCATAATGTTTTCACAACTTTCCCCCAAATGGGAAAATTACTAATCCACCTGGGAAATGGTACCTAGGTAAGCGATATCCGTGGGAAAAGAAATTTACCATGGGACTCACAATTACTGAAAAGAAAACACAGGATTGGTTGGTCAACGGGAGCAACTTTTCTGTTAACCAACTCCCCACCCCCACCCCTCCATTTACAAAAAAATGAATAGGGTGATAATACAATGTGTTATGGTACATCCTATAATATATTATGTGTTATCTATATTAAAGAAGATAAGGATAGAGAATTACGGTAATACATCTCTTTTATGTTAAATAGAAAAAGAGCTTTGCCCCTAGGTCTCTTTCCCTCTTCTCCATGAAAGATCTTGGAGAAGCGTCTTATATACTGGGTCTTCGACTCTATAGAGATAGATCGAAGCGGATAATAGGATTATCCCAATCTGCTTACATTGACAAAATCGTCAAAAGGTACAACATGGAAAACTCCAAGAAGGGAAACATTCCTTTCAGGCACGGAGTTGCTCTCTCCAAGAAGATGTCTCCCAAGACATCTGAGGAGATCGAGGATAAGAAGAATGTTCCCTATGCCTCTGCCATGGGGAGCATCATGTATGCCATGTTGTGCACTCGCCCCGATATTGCTCACGCGATGAGTATAGTAAACAGATTTCAAGCCAACCCAAGATAGGAGCATTGGACCATTGTGAAATGCATACTTAAGTACCTTCGAAGGACAAAAGAGTTTTGTCTAGTATTCGATGGTGCATCACTATAGATCCAAGGGTATACTGATGTTGATTTCCAGTCGGATCCAAATGATAGAAAGTCTACATCTGATTACGTATTCACGATAGGATCGTGTGCTATTTGCTGGAAAAGCAGGAAACAGGGGTCTACGGCGGATTCCACAACCGAAGCCGAATACATTGCCGCAAGTGAGGTTGCCAAGGAAGCCGTGTGGGTGAAAAATTTCATCCAAGAGTTGGGAGTAGTTCTATCCAGCACATCACCCATCCTGTTGCTGTGCGACAACAATGGGGTCATTGCTCAGGCCAAGGAGCCACGAGCCCACTCGAAGTCCAAGCACATCGAGAGGAAGTACCACGTACTGCGGGAGATTGTTGGTAGAGGGGACGTCCTGATTCAGAAGGTAGCTTCAGCGGAGAATGTTGTAGACCCATTAACTAAGCCACTCACACAGAAAGTGTTTGAGAAACACGTGGAAAGTATGGGACTCCGGCTTATTCCAGATTGAACCTAAGTGCAAGTGGGAGTTGTTAGACAGTTTTGTATGCCCTTAGCTCCAATCAGTTTGATGTACTTATGACATTTATTGTAAATGAATAAAGTACATATTTGATTCATGTTCCTGTGGTATGTTTCTGTGTAATACCCTTAAACCGAACACTTATGAGACTTGTGTTGGTTTAGAACGTTCACAGCTAGTAGGTCGGTCTGGGGAGACCTATCCTGACAAGGCTGACACTGATGTGCCGCCAAGTCGGTTGGGGTGGCCTGTCTCTGCCACCAGGGTGAGACCCGAGGTACATGCAGTGTAGGATTAATTGAATGTTTGAACTGGACCAGATATCCAGCATTGCCCTGGACCTTAGAGATTGATGGGCAAAACTGGAAAGTTACACCTGACCCCTAGACTCGATTATGATACTGCACTAGGTGTCGGATTGGGCTGTCTTTGATATGCCAACCAGTGAGATCCTTAGCGAGGTCAAAACCTGGGTATGTTGGGACAGTCTGAGAATCTGAGTGGGTGATCATAGTGACAGGATCAACCCCTTTGTGGAACAAAGGTAATGATCGGGGATGCACTCTCTCTGATGGAAACCAAGACTGCCGGCAGCCGATTTCAATCGTTGAGATTTGTTTTGCAAAATATATTTTATATGATATATAAAAGTATATATATATAATATGGTTTCTAGCCGTTTGCAAAAAGGTTTTATTTCCTAGGATCCATGTGAGTAGAGAGTGCAGCATTGTTCCTTGCAGCCGAGGGAGAGGTCCTCTCTTGTCGGGCAGTGTTTGATCATTATGGGCTGAGAGGTTAAGTGTAAGACCATTGAGGGTAATACCTGATGGGCTAATCTTGCATCTGCCCACAGTCCCTAAGTGTTACAAGGTAGCTTGGCCCAGGGACCACTTAGAGTAAGTGTTGGGCCCATAGAGCCCATGTGATGGGTTTTAGGGGGTGCACTGTCCATAACGGTGTATTCGGCCAGGCCTTGTAACAACCCATGTGGCTGATGTGTAGATCAATGTTTGGGTCCCACGCCATACAAGGAAGCTCAACTGGGCAGCAGTTTGGAAGGCTAAGTGAGCACATAACCTTATTGGGCCTAAAGCCCATTTCGAACTGGGCTGATTTGATCAATTAAATAAGGGGTGAATTCTGATATTGAATTAACAGATAGGATTGGGCCTTAACCCTATCCACTAAGAGAGTCCAAATCTAAATGTGATTCAGATCTGGAAACCTCCTAATGAGATTAGGAGAAGGCTAATCCAATCTGCAGATAAGATAAGGGTTTACCCTTATCACTTAAAGGGAATTCTGATCCAAATATGATTTGGATCAGCAACTCCTAATAGAATTAGGAGCTGGTCCCTTTAAGGTTATAAAAGGAGGAGGGGGCGACAGCCTTTACACACACTTCACATCCTGTCTTCAAAGCTGAAATTACAGAAGAGAGAATTCAGCTTCACTGCGCTAAGTCTCTCTTATCGCCTCCTTCCTACCACCGCTATATCTGCCAGTTCAATCTCCTGTTCTCAATGGAAGTGATCAAGATCAGATCTTGATATCAGTTCTTTGTGGAAGGACTGATTGGAAGTAGTGCTCACGTGCCATCCAGTTGATTCTTGCGAAGGATCTGGTTCTTTTGAAGAACGCTGTTGATTCTACTCCATCCTGCACTGCGCCATCTTTAGTGGGAGCAGTTTTTGGTTCCTTCCTTGGGCGTGAACACCTTCATTGGGAGATATTGTTTCTCCGTATCAGGTATATCCCTCTCCTACTGCTTTTGTTCAGATCTGGTTCGGTTCTTGGTTCAAGATTGATCCTTGAAAAATATGATTTTTCTAAAATAGGGAATACGATTCCCAGTAGGATGGAGAGAAATTTTTGAAATTCGCCCATTCTATTCTGCAAGATTCGGGCATCCATACGATGGATATCTCGTCCCTTCAGAAACAGTAAAATTAATTGAGTTAAAATTTAAAAATGTTGTTGTCTTTTAGATGCAATGATTTGATATGTTCTGAGAGACAAATTAATATTAATACTGAAGAGAATTTCTATTTTCCCAATTTATATGCATGTTAATTGATACAGTTAGGGAACTAACCTAGAATTTAGTTTTTCATTTGTAAAGTTCTATTGCCTAGGTAGTAGGCACCCACCTAGGCAACTAGGTGTTCCACTGCCACCTAGAATCACTTATGTGCCTTAACAATTGTGTTTCTCCTGGCCCTGGTGCCCCTCAAACTAGGTCCACATCTTGGGGAGAGTGTTGCTATAGGGAGAAAGCTTATTTGGAAAGAAAAACTCTATTTTGTTTTTGATATAACTCTTGTAGTCTTTTAGCTTTATTAGTAAGTTTTCTTTTACTCTCTTCACACATGGAAATAAGCATCTTGTTGAATTACATGAATCTTTGTGTCTTGTCAGGGTTCATTCTCTTCTATGTATTTTCTGGATTTCCCACCAGTCCCATGATCAAATATTTGTTTACCAAGTTCATATCATGATTTAGTACCGCACAAAACAAAAGTGCCTTCTACTTGAAAACATCATTGACATAATTAAACATGGAAATGGCCCTGTATCATATTAACTGAGAAGCATTGACAAAAGCACGTAAGTTTCTCACACAGGCTATCCCTACCTAATGTCTTTTCTAGAATGAAAAAATCATACTAATTCAAGCAACACAACTTAGGGAATACAAGTGGAGAGAAAAGCTACAAAAAACAACCAAAGTTCATTGTTACATCTATAAAATAGAAGCAAACAGCTACAAAATGCCAGGATTGTAGTTATTTCCATAACCTATCGACCTAATTCGATGAAAACATTCAAACTAGAAATTGATTATCATCTTGATTTAATTTAAAGTATCACAAGAGATGGAGGATGAGGATGCATCCAGAGTCTTATCTGATATGTGAATACCACTTAAAAGGAAAATTCCATAAAACAGTTGCTAGGCCAGCAATGCTATATCGAGCAGAGTGTTGGGCAGTCAAGAAACATGTCCAATAAAAGAGTGCAACAGAAATGTCTATGCTGAGATGGATGAGTGGACAAACTAGAAAGGGTAGGTCAGAAATAAAGCCATTCGAAGGAACCTAGGAGAAGCTCCAATAGGTGATAAACAGAACAGAATGAAAAAACAGTATTAATGCAGCTGACCCCATATAGTTGGTATAAGGCTTAGATGATGATGAAAGAGGGAAATAATAGTGCCAAATGTGTTTCTAGAATCTAGATACCTTAATATACCAAGAAGGCAAACACAAATAAAAATAAAAGAGGGGATTAAAATCTTCACATACATAATTTAAATGCATTAGAGAATCACCTTCAATTTTATATCTGAGTCTAATTGTGGTAAAGGTGCCTTTTCAATAGGCAGGTCTTTTATTTCATCTAGGAAATATTCTTCCCAAGGTGCAAGCAATAGAATGCCCTCTCCTTCCTTGCCTTCACGCCCTGTCCTTCCAAGACGATGTATGTACTGCTCCCGGTCAGAAGGAATACCAACCTAAGGATCAAGAAATCAGAAATCTTTACATTAAGTGTACTCACACAATGTTATGTTCAAGAATGATACACACTACTGAATAATCACTGAATCACATGAATTTACTTTTCTGTTTGGATGCATTTCACTAGCTGCTCTATTAATTCATATACAGTCTTCTTATGATGAACATGAAAATTCTATGAAGTGTCAATGATAAAATACTCTTCATAATGTGTTATTATTAAGCGCATTTCACTAAAGTCATGCATAATGCATACAGTACACATACCTACAGAAAAATAAAGGCCTCAAAGCATAACATATTAGTATTATATACTGGCTGTGCATTAAACAAGGCAGTACAGTGACAACATGCCAAGTTTCATTGCTACCTGAATCACCAAAGTAACATCAGGATAGTTCATTCCACGAGCTGAAACATCAGATGTTACAAGAATTAGTCGCTTTGATTCACGAAATTCATCAGATATGCGGGTTCGGTAAAGTTGAGTTTTTCTAGAATGCATTTCTCTGACATTCATTTTCATCTCCCGGAGAAGTAAGAACATGAGGGATGTCACCATTGCAGTTGTACAGAAAATAATAATCTGTGTAGGTTGAACAATGAGACTGTAAGTATTAATTTATCTACAAATAAGAAGAAAACTAGAATATATACCTTATAATCAAGCATATGCGAGATGTGCTCTTTCAAAAGATGGTGTACTATTTGAAAATGCAGTACGTGTGGTGCAACCAGATACGACTGTTTAACCTGCATTCAACAAGCCAAACTTACAACCATATAGTTAGCCATGGCAAGGTTAGCAAAATTACTTACTATCAAGATCTGGAAGTTGTCAACCATCAATAAAACAAAAAGTAAGGTATTCATATACATTGAAAAGTGTGTTAGAGAAACATAGTGATAACTTGAGCACATAACATAAACTGCAACACCCCTAATTGATTGACAAAACTACTTATTTTAAAAGAGAAACACCCCTATATATTAACATATCGCCATAAACAGAGTTGATCCAGCTTTATCAAAAATAGCATCTGCGAAACCAGCATTCTAAACAAACACAAATCCTTTATAATATTGAAATAACAGAACCTCTAACTATATACAACTACCAATACTGTAAATCTTGAATTGATTTTAGGTACCACTGCATTTGAGAATAGTCAAGATTACATAGAAAATATATAGAGTAATCCTGTGATAATTAATTAATTATGATATCACCAATTCCTTCTTTTTGAGGATGGCCCTTTTTTGAGGTCCTTTTTGTACAGCTTCTCAATGTACACAGGACCTTTTATTAATACAATCATACTTTACTTTTTCTCAAAAATAAAAAAAAAACTATATCACCAATTCCTGTTTGCCTTTTCTTTTCCCCTGTTCTTGTACTAAACCACAAAAAACTCCTCGGGAAGCAAGTCATAATAATCATTTGATGCTAGATAGCTCAAAAATCAGAAAATCAGTACAGAAGATGCATCATGCATAATACCTTGGAATGAGTTTCAGTGCCGCCCAACCCCACTGTGTCAATACAAGCATGTTCCCTTTTCAAAACAAGTTGTGAAATGCGACGCACCTGTGAATTCAGCAAAAAAACAGCATTATATTTTAACTATAAAAGAAAAGGAAGTAGGATTTTTTTGAGGATGGGGGCACCTCTTTCGGAATTGTAGCAGAGAACAGCAATGACTGCCTTTGGCGTGGCACACAGTCAACAATTTTCTCTATATCCTTCCGGAATCCCAAATCAAGTAAGTGATCAGCCTCATCTAGTATCAGCATTTTCAGGCCCATCAAACGCACAGAGAAGCCAGATTTATTCTCTATATGATCTAACAACCTACCAGGGGTTGCAACTATAATCTGCAACGTTCAATGGATAACATGAAAATCAATACTAAAATGCATAGATGTGACAAATAAGAACTAAATGAGAAATGCTAGGGTGTTAATATAAATTGTTCTAATGTCCTTCCACTATTTTTGACATTACAACTAACACTTAAAAGTAAAATATCAGCAATATATTGATAAAAATCAAAATGATGTGGTTGGAGACATCAAACATAAAAGAGACTCATAATCTACTTAGGAAACTGTTAACACTTTTGTATGCTTATGAAACATGTGGGTTCTGGATGGGATAAATAACATTTAATATCAAGTAACCTGGCATGGATGGGATTCTAGGCGCTTCAGGTCATCCTTGAACCGTGTACCTCCAGTTAATGTTTGGACACCTATCCCGTCATGGTACTTTAGCATGACATTGGCTTCTGCAGCAATCTGACTAGCAAGCTCCCTTGTGGGACAAAGAATGAGGACAACAATTGGTGGCACCCGTTGACTTGTGCTGTCACTTGTGGTCTTCGGAACTGCTTCAATTGCAGGAAGCTGTTTTCATTTAACAAGGGCATTGGGAAAAAGAGAAAATAAAGAAACAAGAGAAAAAAAAATGATAGATGAGATAGCACAAAAGTAGCATATGATTTACCAGAAAGGCTGCACTTTTTCCTGTGCCAGTTTTAGCTTTGACCAAAACATCCTTGCCTGCTCCAAATTGCACGATATACATCATTTAATTCACAAAAAATAGTAACCCATCAATGTTTTATCAGAAGAATCTTTCCTTAAGAAGAAACAACTCATGTATCAGAAATGACTCAGATAGGAGCTACAAAAATGCATATACAAAGATTGGAAAAAAGGTAGAATGATAAATAACAGTCAAATTTAGCAAATATATTAACATGAATAGCATGTCATCGGTATGTTGATATCCATTACCAAATGCATTAATTGATAGGAGTATGTAAAAAGTAGAAACACCCAGGATTTTTGTGGAAGAAAATATTCCTCTCCCACAATAAATACATATAACACCTCAGTTAAACAAATCAATGTCCTTTCTTTATTTTTTGATGAATAATGACCTTTGTTTATTAGTAATAAGGTTTTCTTGAACGAGTTGCATTGCAATTATATGATAAAAAAATTTCCAGGGTATGCAACATCAAGAACTTATGGGGTTTGGAGAGTTAGTATGCATGCATGTATGCATATGCATGCATCTGTTTTCCACTGAGAACATAAAAGAACAAACTGATGCACCAGCAAAGATCCAGTTTAAAAGAATTGAAAAATCCAATACCATCAAGGCAAGCAGAAATAGTGGCCTCTTGTACCATGGTCATTTGCACATAGCCAGCTAACGAAAGTGCCTTTATTGTCAATGGAGAAATGCTGCATTCGTCAAATCTGGGAAGAAACAAAGAGGTAGGGTTATCCAGATAATACTTAAACATTAAAGATAAATTAATAAAGTGCCACAATATCCAGCCCAAATGCTATGGTCAATTTCCACATAATGGAGGCTTTCAACTCCCTTTTGCAAGTTAACATTGTCAGTATTGTAAAATTGTCAACCACATTCAAATTTTCAAACAGATAAAAGATAGGTAGGTCCTTCCAGAGATTCTAGCTGTAGCTTCAGCTGGTGCCTGGATCCCAAGAGAGTTTAATCATGTGGCTGATCAGTTATCTAAATCTGATTCTGAGAGGAATAGCAAGTATAGTGGAAATACTTTACCTATTACTTGAAAGGGCCCTTTTATTTTATTTATTTACTTTTTTTGTAAGGCCCTGATTTTAATATCCTTATCATGTACTCAACTTTTCTTTTTGAATGAAATGTTAACCTTTCTCAAAAGAAAAAGAAATAATAAGAATAAGTAGAAATGAATACATTCCGAACCTGTCTCTAAATTTGATCTATTCTCAGAACTTGGTTTGAATTAGGACTTTGGTTTTAGAAGGGGCCTGAGAGATAGTGAGTGTGACTCCCTTGTTCTCCTACTACCAAAGATGAAAATGTCTTTTTGGACCCTAATATCTCAGATGGAAGAAATCTGGTGCAAACCTATCCTTCCCAATCCCCAAAGTATAAGCTTTGTGTTGGGAAGTGTTCCTTGGAAAGATCAACACCTGTGACTTGCTACAAAAAAAAGAAGGTTAAACAAGTGCCTCTCTCCTCATATGTGTATCCTTTGCAAGGAAAGTGATCAAACTCTTCCTCACTTGTTATTTTCTTGCTCCTTTGTTTCTGGTATTGGAAACACCTCTATTCTCTCTTTGGTTGCAGATGGGTACCCCCACATGATGTGGTAGGCTTGTTCAACTCCAATTTCTTAAGGCAACAGAAAAAGAGAGGAAGAACTTTATGGAGGGAAGCAAGAGCAGTGTTGGAAAGGACAACATGGGAAGAAAGGGATCAGAGAACCTTTAACAAGAAAAGCAAATCTAAGGAAGACTTAATTGAAGCCATAACAGTAAGAATGGCACGTTGGGTAAAAACCTTGGATCTTTTTAGAGAATTCTCAACAAATGACACATTAAGATCCTAGAGTGAAGTGGCACAAACAGTCAGACCTGTTGAAAGTCTAAAAGATTGGATTGGAAACCTCCAGCTATGAATAAGCTAAAGTTGAACTTTGATGGAAGCTCAATGGGTAATCTAAGAAGAGCAGGAATAGGAGGAATCTTTAGAAAGTAGCTTTATTTTCAGAACCAATTCGTTTTGGAGATTCAGTTCAGACTGCAACCCTGGCTCTCTTACAAGGCTTGAGACTTGCAGTACAGCTAGAAGGGAATTGGAAGTTGGAGACTCACAATTAGTCATCTCATGGACCAGGAAACTCAGTTCAGCTCCTTGAAGATACAGAAATGCTTTCAGGGAAACTGATATCCTAGCAAAGAGATTCAATTCTACTTTTAGCTGGTAAGAAGAACTGCAAATGGGATGGCAGATATTTTCGCAAAGCAAGGAGTTGACAGGGCCTAGTTTATTTTGGGCGAAGTTGTAAATGTGATGTACTTTGGAGCTCCTATGTAACTTGGGTTTGAATTTTGGAGGATGACACTCTGGTCATCAAGTTGTATTATCTATTTCTTTAATCAAATCTAATGAAATCTATTTTCTGCTGATCAAAAAAAAAAAAAAAAAAACATAACCAACCACACGTACTGTTTCTTTCTGCTATACCCCATAACATGGGCAATAAATAATTTTTTACTATGTCCTCAAAAAAAAATGACCATGATAATTATCAAAAAAAAAAAAAAGACCATGATCTTTTCACCATAGGATTACAAATCAACCCAAATGTTACACCACGAATCATATCATAATTTGCATACCTTTTCTGACTTAGAAGCGATTCCTCCTCATTCTGTTTACCAACGTCTACTAAATTTCTATGGTTCAGCTCGTCACGGATTGACTGAATTTGACTGGAAATATCGCTTTCATCTTCGAGCAGCTTAGGAACTCGTCTCATTGTCTTCATATCATAATTTCCCAAAGTAGCTCTGCTCATCATTTTCTTTGGATTCGTTCTACCTTTGAAATCCAAATCCTCCTCTGGCTCCTCTTCGCTGAAGTTAAACCTCGGCCATCTTGACTTTCCCATAACTTTTCCCCGTACTCCCTTGGGTTCACCAGCAAAAGGCTTTATTAAATCATCTTCCAAACTGAATTTATCATCATCTTCACTAGATGAACTCTCATTTCTAAGATATCTCAATCTAGGCCTCGGTTTCCTTCCCACTGTAACCGAATAATGTCTAGGTCTTGATGAATCAAAAACTGACCTCGGACTAGCACGATCATCTGTCAGACTACGCCTATCCCCCCCAATCAGTTTTCTCAAATCAATAGGGGGTTCGATTGCCTGATGCCTCCGATGAGAACGATTAGGAGCTGACTTCAGCGGCCCATCGTCTTCATTCCAAAGATCTTCAGCACCTTCCTTCATGAACCGATCAGCGAGAGCCTTAATTTGATCGTTGGCGCTCATCGATTTGAAATTTGAGGCCGATTTTGGATCCAACGACGGCTGATCATCGGATTTTCCAGCGAGTTTAGCACGGATTTGAGATCTGATTCTAACCTGGTAAAGCTGTTTTTCCTGCTCAAGAAGTTTTTTCTCCTTCTCTTTTGCTTTCTTCTCATGTAGGCGTTTCCACTGCCATTTGTTCAGACCGCCAGGAAATGTCCGGGGGCCACCGCCCATGGAACGGACAAGCAAAAGGTTGCAGAGGAGTTTCGGTAAAGTTGTAGAGTGCTCACGAAGCCGAGATGAATACATGGAGCCCCGTTTCAAAGGAGCATGCAGAGACGAAAGAGTAAGGTAAGGTTTCAGTGAGGTTGAGCAGGGTTTAGGGTTTTAGAAACCCCTAGCGTATACAGTGTACTGATGAATCTGCCCCCCACCAGTTTGCGCCCCAAAACGTCCCACATCGTTAGAAGTGGCCGCGTGTCGTCTCACACGCAAAAACCTCATTCTCATGCGAAGCTAACAGGACAGCCGTTAGCTCATTCCGTTAGCTCCAATTTCACCTAAAACCGGGTGTCACTCCCCTCTTCCCGCTCATAGTCGGTCCCTCACTCCTCATTCTAAAACTCAAACAGCCCCACCTCCTCCCCTCCCTCCGATAGACAATTGTTCCGGAAGATACATCGGAGTTATGCTGTTTGGATCTCTCTCAGCTTGAACTGTCTCAGATTGTCGAGGCTTATAAACCAGCCTCTTGTTTGTCTGTGCCAGAAAACCAACGAGTTCAAAAGTTGGTTATTAATGAAAATTTTTGGTGGGTTTCTGGTTTTGAAGAGAGATTGTTAATGGGTATTTCGTTTGCTAATATTTATGCTCAATATTGTTTGGGTCTTCTGGTTCTTCCGCCACCAGATGAAGAGGGCGACTGCTAGAACGAGAAAGGAGGAACTGCAACGGCTAGTTTCTAGGCCTTGCTTTTTCCAGAAAATGGTAGAGCAGAGCTTATCAGATTGACAGAAGTGAGAAAGAAAGGAGAGGAAGAGAGAAAGAATGGGAGAGATACCGTTTGCTGAATCTATGGAGTGTGGGTGTTCCAGAACAACACTCAGTGGTCGGGCTTCAACAAATGAGCGGGTTTCCCATAACACTGGAAGACAACACAAAAATGGAAAAGTGAGAGAAACCAGAGCAGTAATGGAGGAAATTAAAGATGGCAAGAGTTGCAGAGAAATCTTAGTTGAATGTTCTGGCGGGAAACTTGGGGACTAGACCACTGAGTTGTTGAAAGACAAGTCTCTTAGTCGTTGTAAAACGAAAAGAGATGACAACCCTTAATCAGTTTTTGTTTGAAAGAAGCTTTTTCTTGTGCAGAAAGTGATCAGAAATTGTGGGAAGTATTTTTCTAATTTCAAGACATTGAAACCACAGAAGAAGGGAACTAATACTCACAAGAAAGCAAGCTGAGGGATTTTCGCTTAAAGACACTGGGAAAACTCCAAATAAGCTGTTATTATTCAGCTTCCTACTCGTTTAGATGCAAAAGAAACAAGAACAGAAAAGAAAAGATGAATTGGAGAAGACCAATTAAGAAAATTGGGCCAGAGACTCGGGAATCTTGCCGGAGAACCGATTATTGGAAAGATTCAATGTCTGAAGTTTGGCGAGGCTTTCGAGCTCCGTCGGGATTTTCCCAGAGATGTTGTTTGTAATAACTTGCAAATTTCCACCAAAAACCCAAATATGAAAATAAAATCAGAATGGGTGGTCTTTTATTTTCCTACACTTGATAAGATTTGTAAGGAGATAGGGCGGTCTGAGGTCGAGAGGAGTGCAAGAGCGACTGAGCGAGTATGAACAGGAAAGAGGAGAGTGAAATCCGGTTTTGGATGAAACAGGAGCTAACGGGACGAGTTAACGGCCTTTCAGTTAGCTCCGCACGAGAATGAGGCTTATGCGTGTGGGAGGACACGCGGCCACTTCTAACGTTGTAGGATGTTTTTGGGGCGCAAGCCGGTGGGGGGTATATTCGAACTCGCGTGTATATATATGTATGTATATATATTATATATATTATGTATGTATACATATAATATTATTTATATTATATATATTAAAAAAATATATTTCAAAAATCCCCATTTATTTTAAATAAAATAGTCTTCCAAAAGAATTTTAATTAAAAACTTTTACGGATTCGAGTCCCTTATGGGGAACTCACCTCCATTAGGGATCAAGGATGGAACTTTTATCCCCAACAAGGATTAGGGTCTAGAAGGAATTTATTTCTAAGTTGGTGTTAGGGATGGGAGGATTATGGTCCTCGTCCCATTACCATTCCTAATTGCATATAGGAAAAAGAGAGGAAAGTGGGGGTAAAACTGAATTTTTAATGAAGTCTAGGACACATGTGATGTCACATGCAAACAGCCCAAAATGTTTTAATGGAGAGCTTTTTTGTGTCAAGCGGAACCACCCCACAAGTAGTGCTTTAAAATGGGTTAGAGTCACCAGTGGCCTACCCGAGGAATTAGCCATTGGGGCTTACAGAAATACCCCCAACAGCTATATAAGGGATATTTATGTATTTTGGCTTTGGGGAAGAAAATGATAAAAATGCCTCCCAACAATTATATAACAACTAATTAGGGGCATTTTGGGTAAAGTGATAATGACTTTATAATGACCAAACACCCCTCTGAACAACTAAAAATTGACTAGTTTTTAGAGTATTTTATGCCAATGAATTATTTTTAATTCCTATAAATAGCTCACTTCTTCACCACTCTCACTATACCAATTCAACAATGCTCTTCTCATACTCTCTCTACTCTCCAATTCTCAAGTCTTGACTTTTTTCAAGTTTCAACAAAAAAAGGTTTGTTCAAGTATCTCAAGTTAGCAATTTGGGAGGTTTGGAGGCTTCAATCGTTGAAATCAAGTTGAAATTCTAAACCGATTCGAACAAGTGCAATTAAATTATTTTTTTAGAATTAAAAAATGGCCAACTCCTCCCAAAACCAATTCCCCAGCATGTTTAGTACCAACGGTATTCGGTCACAACATGATAGCATTAGCATTGATATGGATGCTATTGAAATTGTCAGAGTTCCCACCCCTAATATTGGTACTATTTCTATGGGTAGGAAAAAGAAGGGGACTAAATTGACTAGCCTAGTTTAGAAACTATGTAAAATAGAGGAGGTTGAGAGGGAGAGAAAATGGTCGTTTGCCAAAAATATAGGAGTGACTTTAGCTATTATAGTAAAGGTTGTACTAACCACTTGGGCAGACATCTTCTTACCCATGAGAAATAAGAAGAAGAAGAAGGGAAAGAAAACTCCTAAACACAAATTAGGAGGGGGTTTGGTGTTTTTAAATATTCACAAGAACAAATGAGGCAAGAATTGGGAAAATATATTGTACATGTTGAACAACCTTTTTTATTATCTAGTGATAGTAAACTTCAAATTTTTTTACATAATTATGTAAATCCTCAATTTAAAAAAAGTTTCTAGAAATACTATTAGAACGGATGCTTTGAAAATGTTTTATTCATATAAACAAAATTTAATTTCTATTTTATCAAATCTTAATTATGGAGTTGCAATTACTTCTAATACTTGGACTTTTAAATTTAACATAATTTATATTTGTGTTACTGATCATCTTTTTTATCAAATCTGGCTTTTACAAAAAAGAATTTTAAGCTTTACTGAATGGCCACATACTTGCCCAGCTATTGCGACAAGTATTTTAAATACTTTACATGTTTATGGAATTGACAATAAACTTTTTTCTCATCATATTTCTAAAATTAAAAAATATATTATATATATTAAAAGCTCTAGAGCAAGAAAACAAGAATTTAAATATTCATGTCCTAATTATGGTTTAAAATCTAAACATTTTATGTTAGATGTTCAACTTAGATGGAAATCTACCTATTTTATGTTAGGAAATTGTATTCCCTATAAACAAATTATTTTTTATTTTTATAATTAAAAAATGCCACATGATATTATACTAACGAAGATTGGGAAATGGCTATTTGCATAAGAAATTTTTTACACAATTTTTATGATGCAACTAAGGAATTTTTGGGTGTTTATTACCCAACTAGTTGCCTTTTAGTTAATCAATTATTCGTGATTAGTGAATGTTATGCAAAATATAAAAAATCCACAATTTAAAAGTACTATTAAAATAATGAAAAATAAATTTAAAAAATATTAGGAGAACATTTCTCCTCTTTGTTGTTTAGCTACAATATTAGATCCTAGGATTACAAAATACGGTGTAGATATTTTACTTGAATCATGTTGTGAAAATATGAACATTGAAATTGGAAATCAAAAAGAAAAAGTTAATAGTTTATTAGTTGAAATGTATAGTTTATATGAATTTAATATGGTAGGGAATAAAAAATCTACAATTTGTAGTACAATTTTCACTTCTAAAACAACTAATTCTAGTAGTGCGAAAGATAGAGTTTGGTCTTTAATAAGTAGGAAGCAGAAATTTGCTACCACTTCATCAACATGTTCATTTACTAAACTTAATTTTTAGTTACAAAAAAAAAAAATTCTAGTTCAAGTGATTCCTTGTCACCATGGCACATAATCTACTAACCCCTCCAGAGGACATTATACTACTCTTGATGATTCACTTGAAGCAGATGATCAAAATCAAAATGAAGATGGATGTGGAACTTGAAGAAAGATAATGAAGACAATACTTTTTGTATATTCAATAATTTTGTACATTTTTTGAATTTATTATAAATTTTGTTATTAAATTTTGTATTTTTATTTAAATTATTTGTTATTTTTTCAACAATGTAATTTTAAATTTTAAATTTGTAATTGTATTATATTTTTTATATTTTATTCCATTTTAAGTATTTTTTTACCATTGTATTGTTCAACTTTCAAATTTCAATGAAATAAAATTCCTATTTTTTTTAATTTGTTGTCCATTTGGCATTTTGTATTTTGTTAAGTATTTTTTTAATTTCTTTGTTAAAATTTTTATTTTTTTTCAATTTGTTCAATTGTTCCTAAAGGAAAGTTAAGTATTTTAGTTTTACTTAACAAAAAAATCAAAATGTCAAAAAAAAAATGTTTGGCATGGTTTGGCTCAAGCTCGACCCATAGCCCAACTCAATAAGGCCTAGGCCTATAGCTCGCGGCCTGGCACAGCATGGGCCCGCATGGGCTCGGGTTGTGGGTTGTGCCAAGCTGACCGCCAACTTATCCCAAGGGAGGGAAGCACGACCTATGTGCCGACACGACATGGGTTGTGCTATGCCTGACTTAGAGCTCTACCCACAAGGTGTAGTCAAGTAGTTTTAAAAATTATATATAGAGCTTGTTCAAGTAGTTTGTCAAAATCACAAGGTATATTTAAATAATTACTTTTTTTAATGGGCCACATTGGGTGGAAGCCAAGTGAGTTGGGTTGGATTTAATTTGAACATATGCCAAAACCTAATAATTGGACATAAAACTTGAGCCTAGACCAAGCCCCATTTACCCAATTCAGGCCGATCTACACTGTAATTTGATACACTCAGGCCCTGTTTGCTTTTTGGTAAGTTACTTACTCAAGTAAGTGTTTCCTAGGAAACCCTTTCCTGGGTAAGTGCATTTGCCCATGTTCTTTTATTTTCCATGTAAATAATATAATGACCATTTTAGCCATAAAAATTCCATTATCAAAAGGGACATTTTTGTCCCATCCAAGTGCTGGAAACTTTCCCCTACATGGGAAAGTTAATTTACCCACCTAAGAGATGGGTAGATACGTAGGTAAATAAACTTTCCCTGGTCAAGCAATCCTATTGACCAACTTTCCCCTTCTCAAAATTCCAAAAACGAATTCCCCCTCAAGGGATTTGAATTAGTTGTAGAACCAACGATAACGCCTTAAATAAATTACATGGAATGCCCAATGAAAAGTTTAATGGTTGTGGGAAATGTATTTTATGAATGATGTAGAGCATTATTATTTAGGGTTCGACTATGATAATGGAAAAATATAATATTGAAAAATGTCTGACCAATCAATTGAAATCATAAACGTGGTAATCAACAAGGTGTTGTTTTATCAAAATTTATTTGTAGGTTTTGATTGATAAAAACTCTTTCCATACCATGTCTTTCCTGTATCATAGATTTTCCCTATTATTAATTCCACGGACCGATGAATGACTATTGTGTTTGATAAAACCAATCTCATTGTTGACAGGTATTTGTGAATTCTGTTCTTTGCCATAACACTCTTTCTTTATGATAGTTACTAGTGGGGACCCATGCAATGCACTAGATTTGTCAAAAATAATAAATCTGATAACTACAATGTTGTTTAAAATAATTAATCTTTATTTTTGTGCTTTGTTTCAAAAATAATAAATTACTGCCTGCCCTCTTTTTGCAAGAGAGTTGCTCACATGATACAAATATAATCAATGGTTGATAATGATTAATTTGTTATATTTTTAAAATAATAGAAAATAGAAAAATACAATAAATTGAGAAAATAGATAAATATATTCTCTTAAAAGATAGGCATGTTGACATGGACCGTCTTAAAAGAGTATTTTTTTAATAAATAGCAAATTTTCAAAAATTATTTGAAATGAATGATAATTTAGTGCAGTGTGCCAAATGAATGGATGGAAATGGAACCCACTAATTGCTATTTATTTAAAAAAATACTCTTCAACTTTTTTTTCTAATTCCTTTCCATTTATTCTATTTTCTTATATCTGGCAACCAAGCAAATTCTAACAGATCGTCACTTCTCATGTAGTCATATGGAACTAAAGGAAGAAAAAATCAAAGCCAAAAATACTGCTTTAAATCAATGTTTTCAAAACTGGACCAAACTGGAAAAACCGGGAACCGATCACCTCTGTTTCACCCCAAAACCACATTTTGGCCAAAAACCACTGATTTGGTTAGTGAACTGTTGGCCTGGGCGATCGAACTGTCGACCCGAATAATGGTTGTTGATTTTTTTTATTTTTTTTGCCAAAGCAGGCCTTGGTCCTAACGATTGGACCATTTGACCCAAGAACCAAACCCATAATGGTTCATGTCTAGTCTGGTTTTAAAAACCTTGCTTTAGATCAAGGACTTTTTTACAAAAAATAAAATAATCTTTTATTAATTGACAAAATCAGTGACGTATTGAGGAAAAAACCGTTTGAATCATGTCAATGATTTATGGGTCATGAGGGCATCTATAGTGATAAAGCATGACCCTAAAATTAGAGCTTTATCACAGAAATCATTGACTAGTAGGATGCTTACCTGTTCGGTTAACCAAACCATGGGACTATTTTTCAAATCGAATAAGTACTACCGGTTTTGGAAAATTATGAACCAAAACCAATCGGTTAATTGATTGATCGGTTTAGATTTTGAGTGGTTTGTTTTTTTGGATTTTCAGCTTTTGATATTTATAATATATATTATAAATACATATATAAATATAAGAATACATAACATATACTATATTATAAATAATAAATAGTATATTATATATTACAAATATATATATATATAATATATAAAATATATATGAAAAATATAATATATACTAGTCACTTCAGTTAACTAGTGATTTTTCATATTGGTTAGCCAAAGCTGAACCAATATTTTTGGTTTTTCAAAAATATTGATTACTGAACCAACCAGTTTAATTAATCAGAATTTTCATTCGATTTCATTGGTTCAATTTGATTTTTTGGTTTTTCAGTTTTTGATAAACACTGCTAATGACTGGATCATGCTTGGCCATTGTCCATGGTTTTTGCTATAAAAAGACTCATCATTCCTGGATCACGCTCCTGGAATTAGAGCTTAACATCACCCTCCATCGATCAATAGGGGTGGATTTGAGCCAAACTGATCTGAATAACTAGTTTTTCGATCTTGGCTCGCCAAGATTGTAAGCGATTCGAGCTCGATTCGAGCTAGAGACATGAACTCAAGTAAAAAGCTTATAAGCTCGAGCTCAGCTTAGCTTGAGCTCAATTGTGAGTCAAATGCTTTATAAAAGTAAATATATATATATAATTTATTTTTTATTTGATATTTAAGAATTTAATAATTATAACAATTAGTTATTATTATATATATAAAAATAAAAATATTACATATGTATGTAGAAGCTCAATTAGGCTTGCGAACCTCACAAGCCAAGTTATATTAGACTCGAGATTAGCTTGATTAGCAAACAGGTCTATAAATTGGGCTCGAGCTTAACTCAAAACTCGGTTTAAACCAAACCGAGCCGAACTCAAATAACTCATAAAAAACTCGACTCATTGCCACCCCTATCAATCAGTACCTTTTTCTTTCCTTTTTCCAGGACATCCTATGTTTTCTACTACAAAAGCTAGATTTTGCATTGCTGCGCCTTAGCTAGGATTCTAATCTTCTCCACCACCTTAATTCTCTCTTGTTTTCTCCATTATCTCTCAGTCCCAGAAATCTTGGGTTTTTGAGTCTTTATAGCTGTTTTTAGAGTGAAGGAGTTCTTTCTCTACCGTCAAGTTCCCAACAAAAGCAGAGTTCTAGGATCGCCACAGGGTCTCAAATTGCCAGATAAACGCTAGAAGCAATAGAGAGCTCTTGGTGGGTTTTCTCTTTCTGTTAAGGCTCAGTTTGGAAAGAGTACAGATGCAAATATGTACAACGTAAATACATACAAAAAATAAGATTTTGCATTTGTACTCCTTCCAAACTCAGCCTTTTAAAAGGATTCCAAAAATTTCATGACTTTACGTCAAGACAAGAACAGAGCATAATGCAGAAATTTTCGACGAGAAAGGGCAATCTTGTCCAAAACTAAACTTTATTTTATGGGCTCACTGATTTGAAAAATATAACCGATTTATCAATCGATGGAACTTTTTTTTTAAGAAGTCCTTAAATCTCTTTTGGATTAAACCAACAGCCCATGCTTAACGAGTTGACATCAGCTGCAATCATGGTCAAAGCAAATTCCTGTGACAGCCCAGTATAATATGAAAATGCAAGCGATCCAATCAAAATCAAATTAACATTTAAACTATAAAAATAAACAAAAATCACTAAACCATCTATGTGTCTCTCGCAGTGGAGGACTTGACTATTAATAAGGCAATAATGATGATGGGCATTCCCATTCTATGACAACCAAAAAATATTTTCTTCCATTCAGACACAGTTCAAAACCAAAGAAGTATTGAATATCTAATGCAATTGGATGGAGCACCATTCGATTGGTTAAATTTAATTTCCCTCTCATGGTATTAACTATTATCGCTCAGTTTGGAAAGAGTACAAATACAAATCTTTTGCAGTATATATTTGTATTTGTACTCTTTCCAAACTGAGCCTAGAAACAATCCCCAGTCATTTCTGCAATTCTTTCTTTATAGTAAACAAGAATTTTACCGAGAGAAACCTATAGAATTTTCTCTTTTCCATCATTAAGAAGTTAATAATAATATTTCAGGATGATGGTAGACCATTTAAAACCATGATAAATCACAGAAAAAACTAATTATTCTGATTACGTATAATTACACCAAATCTATCATTCTTAAATAAATTTGTTCACCAAAAAGGAACTGCGTCTACTACAAACTAAGTTTTAGCGTCGAAGACGAAAATATTGATACATAATTACATATTCTACAGAGATGGAATGCTAAAAATCTGGGTTAGAAAAATCTGAGAACTTGAATCCAAGTCCTTGGCCTACAATGAGCTGTGTTCTGGCGGCAATAGTGGCTTGTTCAGGACATCAAGATGGAATGATTCCTACAGCTGTGCTTTGTATAGAGTAGAATTTGTCAGCATCTTAAGGTTATCTGTTAACAAGCCAACCTGGTTTGAATATGATATCTCGCTTGAAGTTACGTCCTGTGACTGATGTGGACTCACCCTGACGACGAAAACACTGCACCAGAAAGATGTAGGTAAAATTCCAGTTTTAGATTTAAGTAATACTGTAGCAGGTATATAAATCTAAGGAAACAAAACTCTGTTATGATCATTTTCAAAACAAAGTTATGTAGGTCCCACAATGTCTGTAGGTCAAAGGTTCCAAAAGTTGCATTAAGATAAAAGCTGTTTACTAGCATTTCTCATAAAGGAGAAACTTCTCAAATTTATATTTCCCCACAAGAATAAGAGAGCAAAAGGGAAAATCATAGTTTTCTAGGCACCAAGGCGAGGCTAAGCGACAGGGGGGTGCCTAGTCGCCTAGGCGATGGATTTTTTTTAAGTAAAAACATGTATCCTAGGGTAGTTCCCTAGGTTCCATAATCTATTTCCTTAATAAATATCCATGATTTTCATAAGAAAAGTATAAACTTCATGTTAAAGTATAGAAAATCAACATATTCATGAGAAGAAAAAGAAGAAAGAAAAGAAAATTCAAAAAATATAGGGGCTGAACCCCTATTCTGTTATAGGAAAGAAGAAAATAAAAGGTGGAAGAAGAAGAAGAAAATGTGTTGATTCGACAACATTTTATGTTCTTTCTTACTTATTAGTTCAGGTTTTGAAGTCTTTGAGGGTTCAATACAGCATTTAGCAATGTTTGTGTTGATTAAACCCTAACAAATAAGAAAATAACAAAAAGAAATTAGCATATAAACACACAAAATGAATATTTTAGTTTAAAAATGTCTATTTATAATTATAACCTCAAAAAATTAGGAACATAAAAGTTTGTTATAACACACTATATAAAACTGCTTGGCGATTAGGCAAGGCGAGACTCCAAGGGCGCCTTGCCGCCTAAGCACCCGCCTAGGCGTCGCCTTGACAACTATTGGGGAAAATGGAATGAAATAAGGACAGAACATACAAAATCAACATCCTATTGTTCAAGGGAATTCACAATCTCTGATTTAACATTTTAATTTATAACATCATCAGAAGTAGCAAGAACAAGAATTGCACTATTAACCAAGCAACCTCTATGTACTCTCTGGCAGAGAAGAGAATATTACCAACCTTGTAACAAACAATAGAATCATCTGGATACATTGCAAATAGCTTTGTGCCAAGGCGGGAATGACAGGAATCACACAGGCTCTCATCATTAATCTGGACATGCCTTGATCTCTCCTCCAATCTTGATAGCCTTGTATCTATGTCTATGGCGCGGGAAAGATTGTGTACAATCTAAGAAAGGAAATTAACTTATCAATCCAACCAAACTGATGGAAAGCAATTTTCAGAACCTACAAACTATTGTAGAGTGCATGAAGGACAAGGGAAAGCAATTTAATCTGTAATTACCAATCTTACTATAGGACAAGAAATGAGGGATCAGAGAAAAGTGAAGGGGATTTTACTGTTCCTATAAATTCACTTTAAGAACTCTCTGTAAGGAGGGAATAAGAGAGGCAATTAGAGCTAAGGTGGTGATTTAGCAATGGAGAAGAAAAAACATCAATAAGAAGAACAAATTAGTAACAGAAGTTCCAATAGACTAACATTCAATCAATATATGAAATACTACTGTGAACTAAAGATGAAGCGTAATGTAGTTAGCACCATTAGGCTTCTCTAGGCACCAGCAAGTAGAGATGGAGTTAGTACCTTCGTAAGTATGTAGTCAGAACCAAACACGAAGTAGAGAAACTCTTTGTTCATTCTTTCATTTATTCATCAATTGCTCAAATGAGCTAATACATAGAGTATATAAAGAAACACAATAGATCCTCTAAGATCTACAAAATATTTGAGTTTCCTAAACACAGAAAGAACTAAAAATACTTGAATTACAAAACCTATTCATAATATATTGAAGATTTGAAGTAAATCTTGAAGAAACATCCTTGTTAATAGCTAATGGTAAAATTTATTTATTGATTAAAAGAATTGTTATGTACAAAGTACCAAGCACCTCATGGTACAGGCCAGCCTAAACTGCCTAATGCCTTCCTTCTTTTGAGATAAAGCTATTGTCTTACAAATATCCCCCAAAACATCTGGCCCCTGTTTACCCCTTGTTTAGAAAATTTATCAACCAAGGGTTTGATGATCTTTTGCCCCATGAATAAGTGATTGTGAGATCCTTTTCCAGATGCCTTATTTCTTTCGTAATGTTTCTATACTGCCATGAGCTCTCAGTAGTGCTTCTCAGCCATCCTACTACCACTTTGGAGTCGCCTTCCACAACTAACTTCCCGGAATTAAGTGATCTGTTCCATCTCAGCCCCCAATGCCTCATACTCCCGGGTTTCCCATGCTACATCAGTCAAAGTTCAGCATAACAGGATTCTGATCACAAGGGATTAAATGTACGAAAGGGAGAGATCTAGCTATGAAAGATTGATCCAGTACTGTCAATTTCTTAGGATATCATTAGTGGGTCCACTTGTTGACAGCTAATGATTAGGCCTTCTAGAATGGGTAAAACTTGGTGGCCCTTGGGCTCAACTCAATGTGTTGAGATTGCTTAGACAGGGGTGTTTTTGGACCTTTTTTCTCTTCCTTGTACTCTTTTTGTATTTGGGCGCCCAAGTAGGGGCTTCCTTGTAATTTATTCAAAGTATAAAGATCTTTTGAGGGTGCGAATAATAACAAGAACACACCTCTCGACACATTTCTTCTTCTTCTTCTTCTTCTTCTCTCCTCTTGCTTTCTCTCTTCTAAACCCTAGTTTTAACTTTTGCTTGTCAACTTGGTAACAGAGCGGGTATGGGCACTTGGGAGTACCTCTCCTGCTGATCCTCTCTCACGAGGTGAACTGCTGACGTCAGACCGCCACCGGATGACATCAGCAATCCGTACAGGTGTCGGCAACAGCCAATGAAACTTACATGGTTTGATTCTCCCTGATTCTAGAGGAATTTTGGTATGACTCTTGCCCTCATACGAAGGTTCTATGATTTTTAATGATTTCTTCAAGGAGAAAATCGCAGAAATTTCAGATCTGATGTCGAGACTTGTGCATCATGTTTAATGGCTTCTTCTGCTGTAAAACCTAGACCATTCAGGTCATTTTACTCTTTGGGAATGATAGAAAGTGGTCCCGTAATTTTCTGAGCTCTGTATAATTTTTAGGAGTTTTTTTTCTCCCATTATTTTGTTGCCAATTTGGTTTTTTGGCCTTCTTTTGTATCTTAACCGTGTGGTGACCTTGGTTCTTGGGTCTACGGCTTTGGTTAAGTATTGGGAGCCTTTTTTGGTTGGCGAGAAAGTGTCTTTATAGAATATGGAATCATCTAAGGATGTTCGGATGGTTTCCAGTGTGTTCCCGGGAAGTGCAAATATTGCTAGTGGGATGACAACTACAGTTAAACTTGATGGAACCAATTTTTTAGAGTGGTCTCAATCTGCTAAACTTACCATTACTGGGAGAGGTAAACTGAGATTCATCACAGGAAATGAGGTGAAGCCAAATTTCGAAGACCCGAAATTTGCAAAGTGGGAACAGGATAACTCCCTTATTATGTCATGGCTGCTTTGCTCAATGCAACCTCATATTTGGGATAGAGTTATTGGCACTTATTCCCAAGTTAACAATACAACTACTAGAATGTACCAGCTTCGGAGGGAAGCTTGTAGTATGCGTCAAGGGAAGAGATCTGTGGCTATATAATTCTCTTCTCTACAATCTATTTGGGAAGAAATAGATCACTTGAAAGCACTCGTATGGAAGGACCCTGAAGATGGCGAGCAATATCAAAAGTACATAGAGGAGAACAGAGTCTTTGATTTCTTGGCTGGCTTAAATCCAGAGTTTGATTTTACCAGGCAACACATTCTTAGTGCTGGCATTATCTCTCTTGCTTCCAGTTACTCCCTTGTACAAGGGGAAGAAAGTTGAAGGACCACCATGATGCAACCTCCTATGATTGATCACTCTGCTTTTATGTCATCTCGACCCAAGCAAAATACTAGCAAGCACCCTATTACTGAGAAGGCTAAAGATGTTATTTTGATTATTGCAAGAAGCCAAGACACACTAAGGAAAAGTGTTGGAAGCTCAATCCTCATTTAAAGCCAGAAAAGTACAAAACTGAGAAGAAGGGCAATGCTCACTTGGCTACAGTTGGTAATGGTGTTCAACCTTCTGATGTGCTTGACCCCTCTGACGTAATGGACAAACTTAGGAATATATTGTTGCAGCTGGAAAAGGGTGGTACATCCTCCTCATCTGGTTCTGGACCTAGTAATCCATCTAGTTCATATGCCAAAACAGGTACTGCACTTGCTTGTTCCACATCTTTTAGCCCATGGATTGTAGACTCTGGAGCCAGTGCCCATATGACTGGTATACCCTCACATTTTACCTCATATAAGTTAACCCTAGGGAAGAGCAAGATTACTGTTGCCGATGGATCTTAGACCCCTATTTCGAGTCAGGGTGAAGTGAAACTCACTCATAACCTTTCTCTTGGATTTGTTCTTCATGTGCCTGGCTACATAAAAAATTGTTGTCTGTTAGTTCTCTCACGAAATCCCATAATTGCTCAGTGAATTTTTTCCTACCCATTGTGTTTTTCAAGACCTGAGCACGAGGAAGATGATTGGAAGTGAGCAGCATGAAGTTGATGGAGTCTACCTCTTTAATGAACCTTTTGAGCATGGACTGTCAAGCCAGACTGAGTTTTGTTCAAATGAAAAAAATGAGCCTTTTGAAATTATGGCACTGTCATCTTGGTCATATGTCTTTCAATTCTGTAAAACTTTTGTTTCCAAACTTGTTTGACTGTGTGCCAAAGTTGAATTTTGAATGTCAAGTTTGTTATCTATCTAAACAATGTAGAACCAAATATTTTGCAAGTAGTAAAAGAAGTAATGTTGCTTTCCATTTGATCAATACTGATGTTTGCGGCCCATATGCTATCCCTTGCATGGGTGGGTATTAAATATTTCATCCTCTTCATTGATGACTATAGTCAGTATACATGGCTCTACTTGATGAAAAGTCAGGATGAAGTTCCTATGATTGTTCAAAACTTCATGAATATGGTAGAGACTCAGTTTGAGAAAAGAGTGAAGATAATAAGATCTAGCAATGCCAAAGAATACTTTGAACATTAGTTGCATAAATTTCTTGAAGATCAGGGTATTATTCACCAAAGTTCATGTTGTCATACTCCACAACAAAATGGGGTGGCTAAAAGGAAGAACATGCATGTCGTTGAAGTTGCTCGTGGTCTACTGTTTCAAACTCATGTTCCCACTCGTTTCTGGGGTGATGTTGTTGAGACAAGGGTCGTAAACCTTCATTCTCCTCATTAACTCCTCTTCCCCAATGAACCTCCTTTTAATCTACCCCTCAAGATCTTTGGTTGTGTTTGTTTTGTTCATGATATGAGTCCCTCCTGGCATAAGTTTGATCCTAAATCAGTTAAATGTGTATTCATCGGTTACTCTCCAGTCCAGAAAGGCTATAGGTGCTTTGATGCTTTATCTGGCAAGAAATATGTCTCTGAGGATGTTACCTTTTTGGAGTCCTCTTCCTTTTTCCAGTCATCCCATCCTTCTCTTCAGGAGGAGAATGCGAGTGAAGATCGGACTCCCTTTTGCCTTCCTGTTCCTCCCTCTCTCTTCCTTGTAACGATGGTATTTCTTCTCCTCCTCCTCCTCCTCCTCCTCCTCCTCCTCCTGTGTATCGACCTCGGTCCTGGCAGCAGTTTTTCATCAGGTGCAGTAAGAGAGTGGCTCCTAAAGTAGAGTGCCCATCACAATCTGATTCCCCAGACTCAGGTAATTTTGAACCTCCTAGCAATCCTATTATTGATTCTAACTTTTAATCTTCCTATTGCCATTCAAAAAGGGAAGAAGACATGTAGCAAATATCCTTTTACTAACTATGTGTCTAATGATGCTCTCTCACCTTCCTATTGTGCCTATATTTCTTCCATCTCTTCTGTTTCCATCCCTCGCAGTGTTACAAAGGCAATGCAGTCCCCTCACTGGAAGGAAGCTATGAACCAAGAAATGGAGGCTCTAATAAAGAACCAGACTTGGGAGGTTATTTCTTGCCCTAAAGATAAGATTCCTGTTGGGTGTAAGTGGGTTTATATTGTTAAGCACAAGGCAGATGGCTCGATTAAGAAGTACAAAGTTCGACTTGTAGCCAAAGGATACACTCAAACTTATGGCATTGATTATCTAGAAACCTTTGCTCCAATTGCTAAAACGAACTCTATTCGTGTGATACTGTCTCTTGTTGCCCATTACTCTTGGCCTTTATATCAAATGGATGTAAAGAATGCCTTCCTTAATAGGGACTTGCAAGAGGAAATGTATATGGACTTACCACCTGGGGTAAGCTTTCCTAACAGTGATGGAAAAGTCTACACCTAAAGAAGTCCTTGTATGGGCTTAAACAGTCCCCAAGAGCTTGGTTTGACAAATTCAGAAATGCTATCTTAAAGATTGGGTTTGCTCAATCTCAAGCTGAACACACCTTATTCATTAGAAGAGTTGATGGTAGAGTAACAATGTTGATGTTGATCAGATTGTTGTGACAGGTGATGATATCACAGGTATCTCTCAATTAAAGTCCTTCCTCGCTTCTGAATTTGAGATTAAGGACCTTGGTGATCTTCGATATTTTCTTGGCACTAAAGTTGCAAGATCCAATATGGGAATTTTTCTATCACAAAGGAAGTATGTACTTGATTTGCTTCATGAAGTTGGGAAATTAGGGTGTAAGCCTGCAGAAACCCCAATTGATCCTAACCACAAGTTGAGTTCCATTAAAGGAAAAGTTCTTCCAGACAGGGGGATATATTAGAGATTGGTAGGCCGCCTTTTAATCTGCTTGACTAGACCTGACATATCTTATGCTGTTGAAGTGGTTAGCCAATATATCCATGAACCCAGGACATCTCATATGCAGGCAGTTAACAGAATTTTAGCTTACCTAAAAGGATGCCCTAGTAAAGGGATGTTGTATTCCAATCATGATCATCTAAAGATTGAGGCTTACATAGATACTGATTGGGCAAGGTCCAATGATGATAGAAGATCTACATCTGGTTATTGTGCCTTAGTGGGAGGCAATGTGGTTTCATGGAGAAGTAAGAAACAACCTGTGGTTGCTCGTTCTAGTGCTGAGGTAGAGTACAGGGCAATAACTCATGGAGTGTCTGAACTACTGGTTGAACACCTTATTGACTGAAATGGGCATCCAAGTAGATATCCCAATGAGACTATATTGTGACAATCAAGCAGCCATAAATATTGCCCACAATCCTGTCCAACATGATCGTACAAAGCATATTGAGGTGGATAGACACTTCAATAGAGAAAAGGTTGCTAGCGGAGAGATTTGCCTTCCTTTTGTAAGGTCGGAAGACCAACTAGCTGATTGCCTTACTAAGGTGTCCACCATCCAAAGTTTGCTAGGAACCTTGACAAGCTAGGCATGATTGACATATATGCTCAACTTGAGGGGGAGTGTTTGTTAGACAGTTTTGTATGCCCTTAGCTTCAATCAGAATGATGTACATTATGAGTTTATTGTAAATGAATAAAAGTACATATTTGATTCATGTTCCCTTGGTATGTTTCTGTGTAATACCCTTAAACTGGACACTTAATGAGACTCGTGTTAGTTTAGAATGTTCACAGCCAGTGGGTCGGTCTGGGGAGACCTATCCTGATAAGGCTGACACTGATGTGCCACCAAGTCGGTTGGGGTGGCCTGTCTCAACTGCCAGGGTGAGACCCTAGGCACATGCAGTGTAGGATTAATTGAATCTTTGAACTGGACCAGATTTCCAGTATTGCCCTGGACCTTGGAGATTAATGGGCAAAACTGGAAAGTTACACCCGACCCTTAGACTCGATTATGATACTGCACTAGGTATCGGATTGTCTGAGAATTCATCTGAGTGGGTGATCATAGTGACAGAATCAGCCCCTTTGTCGGACAAAGGTAATGATCGGGGATGCACTCTCACTGATGGAAACCAAGACTGCCGGCAGCCGATTTCAATCGTTGAGATTTGTTTTGCAAAGTATATTTTATATGAGATATAAAGGTATATATATTATGGTTTCTAAAATGTTTGCAAAAGGTTTTAATTCCCGGGATCCATATAAGCAGAGAGTGTAACACTGTACCTTGCAGCCGAGGGAGAGGTCCTCTCTTGTCGGGCAGTGTTTGATCATTATGGGCTGAGAGGTTGAGTGTAAGACCATTGAGGATAATACCTGATGGGCTAATCTTGCATCTGCCCACAGTCCCTGCGTGTTACAAGGTGGCTTGGCCCAGAGACCACTTAGGGTAAGTGTTGGGCCCATAGAGCCCATTTGATGGGTTTCAAAGGGTGCATTGTCCATAACAGTGTATTCGACCAAGCCTTGTAACAAAGGCTGGGCCGAACCCATGTGGCTGATGTGTAGATCAATGCTTGGATCCCACGCCATACAAGGAAGCCCAACTGGGCAGCAGATAGGAAGACTAAGTGAGCACATAACCTTAATGGGCCTTAAGCCCATTTCGAACTGGGCTAATTTAATAAGTTAAATATGGGGCGAATTCTGAGATGGATTAGCAAATAGGATAGGGTCTTAACCCTATCCACTCAGAGAGTCCAGATCTGAATGTGATTCAGATCTAGAAACCTCCTAATGAGATTAGGAGAAGGCTGATCTAATCTGCAGATAAGATAAGGGTTTATCCTTATCACCTAAAGGGATGTCTGATCCAAATATGATGTGGATCAGCAACTCTTAATTGGATTAGGAGCTGATCCTTTAGGGTTACAAAAGAAGGAAGGGGCGGCAGCCTTTAGAAGACACATACTCACATCCTCTTCAGAGTTGAAATCACAGAAGAAAGAATTAAGCAACCTTGCAGAATTCTTTCTTGCCGCCTACTTTGCCAGTTCGATCTCCAATTGAAGGAGAAGTCAAGATTTGATCTTGATATCAATTCTTTGTGAAAGGACTGATAGGAAGCTGTGCTCACGTGCCATCCTACTGTTTCTTGCGACGGAATAGGTTCTTGGAGAAGAACACTGTTGATTCTGCTCCATCCTGCACTACGCCATCTTCAGTGGGAGCAGTCTTTGGATCCTTCCTTGGGCGTGAACACCTCCATTGGGAGATATTACTTCTCCGTATCAGGTATAATTCTCTCTCACTGCTTTTGTTCAGATCTGGTTCAGTTTATGGTTTAAGATTGATCCTTGAAAATATGATTTTCTAAATAGGGAATTCGATTCCCAGTTGAAAGGGAGAGAAATTTTTTTGAAATTCGCCCACCTTATTCCGCAAGATTTGGGCGTCCATACGATGGATCTCTCATCCCTTCAGTGTTGAGATTGCTTAGACATGGGTGTTTTGGACCTTTTTTTCTCTCCCTTGTACTCTTTTTGTATTTGGGCACCCAAGTAAGGGCTTTCTTGTAATTTACTATTTTCAAAGTATAAAGATCTTTTGATAGTGTGAACAGTAACAAGAACACACCTCTCAACACATCTCTTCTTCTTCTTCTTCTTCTTCTCTCCTCTTGCTTTCTCTCTTCTAAACCCTAGTTTTAACTTTTGTTTTTCAACTCAACGATCCTTTCGATTTAGATTGACTGCTACAACATTTTAGGCCCATTAAGTTTATGTGAATTTGTGAAATCCAATTGCTGCCTTGCTGGCCCATGTGATAGCCATATTGATTTACTGTGAAATCTTTGATTTTTGTTAGCTGATTTGAATTGCCAAATATCAAATTCGACTAGCACTGTTGCTCACTTAGATTAAATTTCCCCTCATAGGTATGCAATCTCATCACCATGTTGTTCTATTTTGTTGATTCCTCTCACCATTGTTGTTTAGTGAATAGCTTGGTATCTGTTAGTTTTGGTGCCTCGGTGCTTCTTGCTTACCATTATAACTAGGAAGTAATCTTGACTTTTGGTTTCTTTCATCTATCATCACCTAGATGATAAGGTGCCCCCCTGTCACCTAGGCTAATCTATATGCTTTGACAACTATGATTGTAATTCAGATATGGTAAAGTTCCATCTCTATGCCAGTATGCCATCTCAACTAGGTTTTGATGGGCTTGAATCAAAGGAACATTGTAAAAGGAGAATTAACCAAAGGTGTTTGTTGAGAATGTAGAACCAAAAAGGGTATTGAAAATAGTCTCACATCAAAGATATTCAGAGTATTGCCTAGGAATATCTAGAAATTTCTTATTCTGAGGTCAGCTAATAATGACATGGATTTCTCGACGAAAAAGGTCTTATCTTCTTCTGTACCCTGATTTTCAAGAGAGTTTTGAACTTAGCAAGACCCAAAAAGGAGCTACAGTGCCAGCAGTAACTCTGATTGACAACAACAAGATCCCCTTTCTTGGAATGACTTTTTTTTCCAAATCTTCAGGAAATCTTATAGATGTTCACCATAATCCCTTCGAATTTAGACCATTATGGTAAGCACAAGCTCAATTGCATTACTCTCAAAGAAGTAAATTCTCAAAATCTATAAAACCTTCTTAAGGTTCCAATCCAAAATATTTTGCTTTAAAATCATGCTACAAGGCCCACAACTATTGCAGTGGATTTACCACTGGGGAGGCAGGGCAGTGGGTTCACCACCTCTGTTATGATTTTTAAGTTCCTCTAGTGCTAGATGTATGTAAAAGTCCCAATTTCTACTAAACCAATTAGTACTTCCAAATGTTCTATGTGATCAGAAATGAATGAAATTAGGCAGTAGCTCGAGTAAGTTGCAGATCTTTTTCTTTCTTTTTTTTTTTTTTTTTTTTTAGGAATCAGTAGAACATCTATTAGTCCACCATGCCTATCTTTTATGAGATCTGGACTACTAGAATATCTCTATCCAATTGGTTGTGCATGTAATGACAAAGGCACTTCTTTAGTTTCCATGTCAAACAGAGTCTAAGTCAAAAATATTCTATTCATCCTCCTCCAATCCCATTTTACTGTCTTTAGATTCTGCTTTTAATGTCTATATTTCAAATGAAATATAAAAAGGTGTCATTGCTTGGATGCTGTAAAGTTTTGGGCTGACAAATGTGAGAATGCAGGTTTGAGTCTGAGACTGGGCACTTCATACCAGAAAAAACTGGAGGGTAAGTCCATATCCAGTTCACTCCTCACAAGACCTCTGATACCAGAGAACAGTCAGCATGGGATAATGGCCCTTATTTCAACTGAAATATATTTAAATAACATAGAACAGATGAACATATGCTCAAGCAAAGAAACATAGGGACCATTTGGTAACAGCTTAAGTGGCTGAACTGAATAACTTATTGCTTTGTATTTTAGCGGATTATTCACTAAAAGACAAAGCAATAAGTCATTCAGTTCAGCAATTGTCAAATGGCCCTTTACAGTAGGTGGTAAGTAATGCTGATTGATGGTCAAAAAATATGTTAATAACCATATATAAGGAAACTCACCATGCACTTCCTCATGCTATAAGAATAGTCATGAGAGACATGCATCAAATCATCCTCATGCTATAAGAATATTGTTCAACCAATATTCCCCAAATAAGTAGATTCAAAAGAAACAATTTAGTCCTACTGATATAAAGCTGGAAAATTTTATTTTGCAATACAAGATACAGAATGTAATGATTGAAAACAATCAAAACCTAAGACTTGATATAAAATGGTAAATGGTTATACGTAGGCAAATTACCCAATGCAACATTTATCAATCCAAAAATATAGAACCTGGACAAAATTCAGCTGCTGATATCTTACTTGTCCTTGGAGATGATGATGAACTCGAGCTCTCAGCATTCTCAATATTGTATCTGATGCTAGTTGTAAAGGCATATCTGGTGACAATCTCTGCAACAACAAATTTCAAACTCCCTAGCAACAATCCTGGAGAAGCATCTAAAAGTGTAAAAAAGAAACAAGCAGTTCTACTGTTCCAGCAAAATGAGGCTGATAAGTTACTGATCATTCACAACAAGAAGGCAGACAAAAAAATATCTAAAAGTCCAGTCCATGGATCCATATTCAGCATCTTTTTCTTTTTTTAACAAATAGATGAACTCAGTTTTCTATAGCTTCTGCTACAACAGGTTTTCAGAATTTTATCATAAGACAGACACAGCAGATCATACGATAGTAGTGAAAAATTAGATTTGTTCTTTCAATAGGAAAGAAATCCTTTAAAGAAGGGCCAAGATAACCAAATTTATTTTGTAGTTAAGTGAGGAATGACATAGGTAGTCTATGATGTCAATCCTAGGCACCCCATTTTCTCTCTTCCAAAGGAGACATGAGGAATAAGTTACTCATTCTAGAACTCTACCAAAAGACCAAGGCCTCCCTTTTGTAGTGGCAAAACATCAAAGTCTCTCTCGTATAGCCAAAATGATAGTTCACTGCTTGCTAAGATATCTATGGATCTAAAACTTCATGGTACTCATTGAAAGAACACCATACAACAACCAAAAAAAAAAAAAAAAACAAAATGATGCATTCAAAGGTTTTAATGATTTATTGAGGATAAAAGGCTTAAACATACCCCAAGTTTTCATAACATACCCGAGTTTTTCAAATAGACTTAAATATACCTCGTGGCCATAAAAAGATTGTTTTACTCTTCATTGTTCTTTAAATTTTCAAAAAGAACCATAGAGACCCAGACACTGTTCATCAACTCCTAAACACCATTATTCAAATACAGAGAGCTAAGCTGCCTCATCTTTCCCCATTCTCTCCCTTCCCTTCTCCTCCTCCTTCATCTTCATCTTTCTTTCCCTTCTATTCTATCTCCTTCCTCTGCCCCTTCAGTACTTCACTGCTGAACATAACAGAGAGGTGGCAAGAGTGGCAACAAAAACAAAAACAGCTTATCACCACCTCCTCTTCTCTCACCCACCACCATCCACCTGCCCCTATTTCAATCTGCCTCCCCCTCTCCACTACGTTATCCATCCACCAGCCCCCTATTTTAATCCAAATCAATCCAACATCTTTTGTTCTCCTGCTACGCCATGGATCAACCACTGGCCCCCACTTGATTCATCTCAGGCATGCTTGTTCCTCCTTAACACATAAGTTTGATCTGTGCAAGCCTACCGGAAAGCTCCATTCTCAACAACTTGAACCGTCTGTATCTGTCAAAGATTAACTTCATTCCCCTGTGCTGTATATTGTAAAGATTGTTTCAGTTGCAGAAACAGAGCAAGAAATAGGTATATTGTTTTAGAAGACTATCATTTTCAAAGAGTAAAATAGGATTTTTAAAATATTAAAAGAGGTTCATAAAAATAGGAGAAGAAATGAGGGTATGTTTAAGTTCACTGGGGTCAGCCCACAAGGTATATTTAAGTCTATATGCAAAACTCAGGGTATGTTTAAGTCTTTTACCCTTTAATCAATTGTTTCCTCATCTAATAGTTCTCATCCCCATTTTAAAGTCTCAGCTGGTCAAGTCAGGAGTTGATTGATCAACACTTCAACAGGATGCATCTTGTTATCCCCATCCTTGGGAAGTTTAATATTGTTCTTTTACTTAACAAAGAAGCTTGCATGTTTTCACATGCATACATACACATGATTGTGAAGAGAGAGAGAGAGAGAGAGAGAGAGAGAGAGACTTTACCTCCAGAACTTGCAGTGGATCCAAAGATTCTCCATGATTGTGAAGAAGGCGAACAGCAGCCTTAAACATAGGCTCCTTCCCGTCTTGGGGATCCAAATACATATCAAGTAGCCTGATGTAAAAATTGGATCAACCGTCAATGAGCTTGTAAACAAGACAGAAAAGATTAAAAGAAATGGTGTACACATATCATTAAATAACTTTAACAAAATGAATAATAAACAAAAGCTTACTGCATATAGGCATCAGGTCTACCAATTTCTGCACAATATTGTTCAGCTGCTTCACTGTCCTCCAGCTTCCTGAAGATAATTGAAAATCACATGTATGCCTCCAACTAAATCCAAAATTGATAAGCTTAAAATGCATATTTAGGATGACAACATGCAACTATGATTTTTTCTACTAGTACTGTAGAACTTACAAAGCCAAAATTTGGAGCACCAATGTCTCTTGCCCAAGTTTCCTGTAAAGAATAGCCTGTCATAGAAAGCCAAAAAAATGAGGGAGAAGGCAATAGAAGGTCTCTTGTTCTAACAGAAAACTTCTGGAAAACCATTATCTGAAAATGGAAAAGGAAGACACAAACTGTCCTAGAGCATCCAGTGCAAGATATAATTGACACATGTTGCAGGTCTTGCAGCATATATATATATATATGAACAAAGTTAACTTTTTATTGAAAACAGAAGAAGTACATGAGAAGATGTAGTGAAGCCTAGACCGGCTTGGCAAAATAACAAAGGCAAACAACTATTGCTCAACAAGATTTCTCTAAAGACCCCTGATTTTGCTAGGCTATCAGCAGCTGTGTTTTGCTCCCTAGGAATCCAGATCAGCTTCACATTCATAGAGACTAAGATATCCCTAGCTTCAGCTATCAAGTTTACTAGTCTCCCAGGCCCTCCTTCCTTCTCCCATAACCATGTTATAGTATTAGCAGAATCCCCTTTGATGGTTAAAGAGGAAAAACCTATCCGTTTGGCAAGGCAAATTCCTGTGAGTGTAGCCAAGACCTCTGCCTTTGTAGCATCTGCCCTCCCAATTGGACCACTATTAGCCGAGCATATATTCCCCCTTTCCCCTCAGATTACACCCCCAATTCCTGCTTGACCTGTGGAGCCTTGGGCACTACCATCAAAGTTTAGAGTCATACTCCTCCTTCTCTAAAGGAATGTCTTATAGTCCACTCAGATCTTGGAGAGGAGTACAGGATTGCTGGAAGGTTGCTCTGAAGATCATTTAAGGAGAGACCTTTGAAAACTTAAGTATTAATCACCCAAAGGTTACAGAGAAAAATGATTTAGGAAGTTAGATCTTCAGCATTTCTAGCTTTATTTTCGAAAATCCTATTATTCCTTTCTTTCCAAATGCCTGGCAAGACTGCATGGGTTACTGTATTCCAGTATAACCTTCCTCTTTTTCCTAAACCTCTGCCTTGCCATTGCCACAGGATGTTCACCACCTTCCCCGGGAACACCCAGCTGTAACCAACTAAGTTTAGGAAAAAACACCAAACCTTCCTTGTGACAAGGCAATGGAGAAGCAAGTGATCAGATGTCTCTCCATCACCGAGGCAAAGAGGGCAAACATGGAGGGAGATGCATAATCTGCCTCTAAACTTATTCTGGATCAAACCACAAGTGTTTATTCTCTTTAAGTAGACTTCCCAAACAAAGAAGGAGACTCTAAAGGGGATGTGTGAACTCCAGACTTTCTTAACCGGAAAAGGAGAACCCTGATCTGCTGATACTAGAGCCTTGAAAAAGGAATTAGAGGAGAACTTGCCGGTAGGATTAAGTTTCCAGATTCTCTGGTCAGGGGTAGCAGGAGAGATGGAGGCCTCATTAAGAGACTTTAGCAAACTTGCTATATCAGCAATCTCTATCTCTCTCAAAGGCCTTCTGAGGTTTAGATTCCAAATGGTTCCCAAAGAAGAGGGGCTAGGGCTTAGAAGCTACCATGGCTTTTTTGGATTGGGACATGTTAAAAATTCTGGGGCAAGAGTTAGCAAGGGTATCTGCTCCCCACCACAAATCAGTCCAAAATTTAATTCTATTTCCGTTTCCCACTTGATATCTAATAGAATAAAAAAAAAAGGTCATAGGTAGAAGAAATACCTTTCCAAGGGTTAGAAGCTTTGACCCGGTTCAAGTAGACCTTGCTATCCCAACTGTTGCCATGTCTCCCGTACTTTCTCATGATGATTTTTTTTATCAATAATTCTCATGATGATTTTTGTCCATAAAGCTTCCATTTCCAAGGGGTACCTCCACAGCCATTTTCCAAGAATGGTAAATTCCTTTCTTTGATATGTCCTAGCCCCAATCCACTGACTTCCTTACGCTTGCAAACCTGATTACAACAAACTAAACGACACATCTTTTCACCACCTCCTTCCCAAAGGAAATCCCACTGGAGCTTTTCAATTTTACTTTTTACTTTTCCCGGGACTCGAAAAACTGAAAAGAAATAGATTGGCAGATTGGCAACGGATGCCTAAATAAGTGTGAGTTTCCCCCCTTTTGAAAGGTAGCTTTTCTTCCATGTGGCCTATCTTTTCCCACATTTTTCCACCACTAGGTCCCAAAAGCTTTGACTTCTCGGGTTCCCACTGTTAGAATGTTAGAGTGATGTTCGGCTGATAAGAGTTCTTATTAGCCCATTCTTATGTTTAACTTATCTTGTAACTGGGCTTGTGTTAATGGGCCTAATCCTGTTTAATGACTTAAGTCATCTGGGTGTCCCATCACTAATCAGGGGCATCCCAGTAATTTCTTGTACCTTGTACTATATTCATCTATAAATAAAGAACTGGTCGACTGGCTAGTACAGTTCGACATTTTCAGCATCTCTTCTTCTTCTCCTCTTCTCTGCTACTTCGACTACAGTGGTTCAGCTTTCATGGTATCAGAGCATTGAGCACTTTCCTGGTAACTGCCGACGCCATCTCATCTTTCTTGCTGTAGTTCACCTTTTTTTTATCTGGGTTGCTGCTGTGAAACCCTAGGGTTGCAGGAGAACAACACAAGGTTCGACCTAGGGTTTCCCTTGGTTGTAGGGCGCAAGGGAGGTAAGACCCTGAAGCTGGAGTCCTACTAGTTTCTAGTAGTTAGCAGCTATTCGGCTGCTAAGAAGAGGTCTGTATAGGACAGACCTAGTTGAGGACTGATTTCAGCAGTCCTAGTGTTGTCTGTAAGGAGGGGAACTCCCTTTACAGTAGCAGTACTCGAAGTGCAAAGTGGAGTCTACATAGCACAGGTCGGTTACCAGCCCAGAACACTTTTTGCTGCTGTAACAGAGCTGCTTCAGAACTGTGACAGTCTCGACAAGTCTGAAACTGTGTTGCGAGCTGTCAGGACCTGCTGAGGTTACTTCAGCTAATCAGAACCTGCATCAGAACTGGTTCAGAAAAACCTTTACAAGACTGTGGCGACTTCAGTTACTGATCATTTCCAGGTCGGTTACCAGCCCTACTCCAGCTCTGTGAACTGGTTCAGTTACAGAATTTTTTTTCTTGCTGCTGTACCCGAACTGGTTTAGTCCAAGTGAAGCCTATCCGGTGTGCTACCAGCACTGTGAACTCTGAGGTGAAGCCTATCTGTGTGCTATCAGCACTGTGAACTCTGTGACTACTTCGGCCAGCCCTAACCAGAACCACCAACAGTACTGTAAACAACTCCTTGACCGAAGTTAGGATGTCATCACTATCCAGTGAAGTTTCTTCTAAAGATAACAGACCTCTTATAAGGTCTTCAAACCTGGAGGACCCTAATCTGCATAGCTTGCAGATTACAAGTGTGCTATTGGATGAGTATAACTTTAGAGAGTGGTCTGTCTCAGCAAGACTGTTTATTACCTCTCGTGACCTCACTGGCTATTTGGATGGAGACAAGAAACAACCAGAAATTGGCAGTCCTGAATACACCGTGTGGCGTAAGGAAAATGCCACAGTCATGTCTTGGTTGCTGGCCTCTATGACTCCTAGGGTGGCCAGAACTGTTCATCACTTCCCCACAGCTGCTAAAATTTGGGAGAAAGTATCTAAGACATATGGCCAGAAAAAGAACAATGCTAGAATCTACAGGCTGAACCAAGACATTGCAGCCCTAAGGCAAGGAGACATGTCCGTGGCAACCTACTTTGCAACACTGGAAGGCCTCTGGGAAGAGCTTGACCACCATTTGATTTTGGATTGGGAAAATGCTAATGATAAGGGGAGGCATGATAAGCAGATTGAGGAGGGCAGAGCCTTCAAGTTTCTGGCGGGTCTTGACCCTGTATATGAAGGTATAAGGTCACAAATTCTAGGGAGAGATGAATTACCTGAGCTTCACCATGTCTACTACCTGGTGAGGAATGAAGAAGTAAGGAGAAAGGAGATGCAAGTTGACTCCCAGACACAGTCAACAGAACAACCTGGAGAGCATTCAGCCTTAGTCTCCACTAAAGGGAATAGATTTTCAGACAAGAAGTCCCTCAAGTGTACACATTGTGGTGGTGAGAAACACACAAAGGAGAAATGTTGGGTCCTGTACCCTCATCTGAAGCCAGCTACTCTGAGAAAGGACAAAAGGCAACAGAAGGGCCACACAGCAAATGGGAATCTTGCCACCAACAACAGTAGTGACAACTCACAGAGTATTCAGACAGTGTCATCTTCCACCGCAAGGCAGGCTGCCGACTCCTCTGGACCAAGTACTTTGGGCTTCACAGCTAGTGAGGTAGAGATTCTCAGTCGGGCATTAGCCCGTCTGAAAAACAATTCTTTAGCTTCCACCTCTCTTGCCAAATCAGGTACAGCCTCTGCATTTAGTGCATCTAGTTCCATTAGTTCTACCTCTTGGGTGATTGATTCCGGAGCCACTGACCATATGACACATATGTCCTCCTTATTCTCCACATATCATTTGTTGTCTGGCCAGGATAAGATGAGAGTAGCTGATGGGTCCCTCTCCACCATCTCTGGAAAGGGGGTGGTTGACCTAAGCAAGGATCTCTCTCTTAAATCAATCCTACATGTTCCTAGTCTTACCTCAAATCTGTTGTCTGTTTCAAAGCTTACAAAAAACTTGAACTGCAGTATAACTTTCTTTCCTTCTCATTGTGTCTTCCAGGACAGATTGACGAGGAGAACGATTGGGAGTGGTCATGAGTATGGGGGTCTCTACTACTTTGATGAAGATGCCAACTCAGCCATGCAAGCTTCTACTACTAGTCCGGAGAGTGTGGAGTCAATAGCTAGGCTGCACTTGTGGCATGCTAGGCTAGGTCATTTATCCTTTTCTTCCTTGGCAATGTTGTTTCCCGAATTATGTAAGGGCATTTCGAGTCAAAGTTTAATTTGTGATGTGTGTCAAATGTCAAAACAATGTAGATCAATGTATCCAATTTCTAGTAATGAAATTCAAGCCCCTTTTGACTTGGTTCATTCTGATGTTTGGGGTCCTTCACCCATTGTTTCCATTGATGGCTTCCGTTACTTCATCAGTTTTATTGACCATTATTCTCGGTGCACTTGGATTTATCTATTGAAAAGACGTGAAGAAGTTCCCCGAATAACTATGATGTTTTGCAAGATGGTTGAAACACAATTTGATAAAAAGATCAAGCAATTCCGTTCAGACAATGCAGCTGAATACTTTGAAAGATCCCTGAACTCATTCATGGAAGATGCAGGCATGTTACATCAATCATCGTGTGCTTACACCCCTCAGCAAAATGGGGTCGCTGAGCGCAAGAACAGACATCTATTGGAGACAGCTCGAGCCCTTCTTTTCCAGCACAATGTGCCCAAGCAATATTGGTCTCAAGCTGTTCTCACTGCATCATACCTGATAAATCGGATGCCATCTAAGGTACTGGGTATGAAGACCCCTTTCTCTGTTTTGTGTCCCACTCTTCCAAAATTTCCTCTTCCCCCGCGGGTTTTTGGTTGTACATGCTTCATACATGTGAAAGATCCAAAGAAGACCAAGCTGGATCCTAAGGCTACAAAGGGAATATTTTTGGGGTACTCTCCTACGCAGAAGGGGTATAAGTGTTATGATCCTGTCTCCAAGAAAAAATATGTCACCAGGGATGTAGTCTTTTTTGAGTTTCAACCCTATTTCGAGTCTTCTCAGAATCCTCTTCAGGGGGAGAGTAGTGGGTTGGAAGAGGATTCTCATTCTCCCTTTCTTTTTGTTCCCATTTCAGCACCTTCCACTACTACTAGCTATAACATTCCGGGTCAACCTAGTGAGACTTCCACTGTGCCAGTTGCTTCTCCAGATTCGGCTGATACTTCTGAAGGTTCCAATAAACAAGAGAAAGAGATACTTACATACAGTAGAAGGAAGAAGGCCCCTCAACCTCATGATTGCAACCAGTTGAACTCAGATCAATCTGTCTCTGCAATCCAAGGTAATTCTGATTCACTCAATTCAGATTTGGATCTTCCTATTGCTCTCCGTAAGCCTGTTCGTTCTTGTACCACTCGGCATCCCATAGCCGATTATGTTTTTTACTCACACTTATCCCCTGCCTATCATTCCTTTGTGTCTGCTCTTTCCTCTGTATGTGTCCCTTCCAGGTATTCAGAGGCGGCATCTGATCCAAGGTGGAAAGAAGCCATGAATGAGGAGATGAAAGCCCTAATGAAAGCAAGGACATGGGAATTGGTGGACCTGCCAGAAGGGAAAGGCACTGTTGGGTGCAAGTGGGTATTCACAGTAAAGCACAGGGAAGATGGGTCAGTTGAGAGGTACAAGGCCAGACTCGTGGCAAAGGGGTTTACACAAAAGGAAGGAATTGACTACAAGGAAACCTTTGCCCCAGTAGCAAAGCTCAACACAATCAGGGTTCTACTGTCACTAGCAGCAAAATTCTCTTGGGAACTTCATCAGCTGGATGTGAAGAATGCCTTCCTAAATGGTGATCTTCATGAAGAGGTATTCATGGAACCCCCACCTGGATATGATGTTGGAAAGAAGGTATGTAAACTAAGGAAAGCATTATATGGTTTGAAGCAATCTCCCCGGGCATGGTTTGAGAGACTTTGTTTGGCCATGAAGAAAGTAGGGTACACTCAGAGCAGTGCAGATCATACATTGTTTACAAGGAGACAGGATGACAAACTTACAGCACTCATTGTGTATGTGGATGATATGGTGATTACTGGAAATGATGTGAGAGAGATGAAGAGGCTGAAGGAGTTCTTAGCTTCAGAGTTTGAGATCAAAGACCTGGGAAATCTGAGATACTTTCTTGGAATTGAAGTTGCTAGATCAAGAGAAGGAATCTACATATGTCAAAGAAAGTATGTGCTAGATCTCCTAGAGGAAACAGGCATGATGGGGTGTAGGCCAGCAGACACTCCAATAGAACCAAGCCATGGATTACAAGAATCAATGGGTGAGGAATACTGTGATAAGGAAGGTACCAAAAGTTGGTAGGAAAACTGATATACTTATCCCTTACTCGGCCAGACATTGCCTATGCAGTGCATGTTGTCAGTCAATTCATGCACTCACCAAAGACCCCTCATATGAGAGCAGTGGAAAGAATCCTCAGATACTTGAAGACTTGCCCAGGGAAAGGAATTTTATTCAGAAAAAACAGCAGACTTGAAATTGAAGCCTACACTGATGCTGATTGGGCTGGGTCTGTTGGAGACAGAAAATCAACCTCAGGTTACTGTACATTCTTGGGAGGAAACCTAGTCACATGGCGTAGTAAGAAGCAGAATGTTGTGGCTAGATCAAGTGCAGAAGCAGAATACCGAGCTATGGCACACGGGGTTGCTGAACTCTTATGGCTCAGGACTCTCCTTAATGAGCTTGGTATCAAGATAGAGGGTCCTCTCAAGCTGTATTGTGATAATAAAGCTGCTATCAACATTGCCAACAATCCTGTGCAGCATGACAGGACAAAACATATTGAAATTGATCGACACTTTGTCAGAGAGAGAACTATTTCAGGAGAACTCTGTGTGCCTTATACTCCATCAGAGATGCAGATTGCAGATGTATTAACTAAAGGGCTGGCATCAACGAAGTTCAGGGACATACTTGGCAAGCTAAACATGATTGATATCTATGCTTAGCTTGAGGGGGAGTGTTAGAATGTTAGAGTGATGTTTGGCTGATAAGAGTTCTTATTAGCCCATTCTTATGTTTAACTTATCTTGTAACTGGGCTTGTGTTAATGGGCCTAATCCTGTTTAATGATTTAAGTCATCTGGGTGTCCCATCACTAATCAGGGGCATCCCAGTAATTTCTTGTACCTTGTACTATATTCATCTATAAATAAAGAACTGGTCGACTGGCTAGTACAGTTCGACATTTTCAGCATCTCTTCTTCTTCTCCTCTTCTCTGCTACTTCGACTACAGTGGTTCAGCTTTCACCCACCAAGAGGCATTCCCAAATAAGCAATGGGAAGCCTCTCCAATTTACAACCTAACAGCTCCTTAAACTTGTCCAAGAGAGAGTCACTAATATTTAGGCCCACAATACTGCTTTTAGTGAAATTGATTCTAAGTCCAGTCACCATCTCGAAAATAATTAACACCCTTTTTAGGTTGAAAATATTCTCCCAATCCACCTCCAAGAATATGATGATGTCATCTACAAACATCAAGTGAGCAACCTGAACTGCCTCCCTACCTATCTCAAATCCTTTCAAAAAATTTAACTCCCTCACTCTTTGCAGCAAATAACTACGTTATCAGCCACAAAAGTGAAGAGTAGGGAGGGAGAGGACAGCCTGGTCTCAGGCCCCTATTTGCATTAAAGTATCCAGTAGGTTCACCATTTATTACGATTAAGAATCAAGCAAAACTTATGCACCCTTTAATCCATCTCACCCACCGTCTACCAAAACCTCTCAGGCTTAGAATCTCTACCAAGCAGTCCCAATTCACTTTGTCATAGACCTTTTCTAGGTCCATCTTGATTACAACCCCTGCCTTGCCACTTTGCCTTCTTTCTTCTACGCATTCATTAGCCACTAGTATACTGTCAATATTCTGTCTTCGATGCACAAAGGCGAATTGGTTGCTTAGAATTAGATCTTTCAGCACATTCTTTGGTCTTGCCACCAAAACTTTAGCTACTATTTTGTATAAGCTTCCCACCAAACTGATAGGTCTTAAGTCCATAACTTCCAAGGATCCCTCTTTCTTTGGAACTAGGGTGATAAAGGTTGAGTTGTTACCTTTGTTCACAATGGCCAAAAGATATAAATCTGCAAACACCTCCACCAAATCAGACTTGATTGTGTCCCAGCACAGTTGATAGAAACCGATAGGGAACCCATCCGGACCAGGAGCTCTATCACTATCCATCCTAAACACTATTTCCTTGATATCTTGTTCTTCAAAGGTTCTCTCTAGCCACAGCCTTTTGTCTTCAGACAGCTTAGGTCCCTCCCAGCTGTTCAGAGGAGTACTACTAGATCCATCCTTTGAGTAGAGCCCTTTGAAATATTGCACAATGACTTTTGAAATTTATCCTTTGTCCTCTATCTCTCTCTCTCTCTCTGCTCCACCCTCAATTTTGAGATATAATTCTTCCTTCTCCCTAAAGTGTAACTATGAAAGAACTTCGAGTTATTGTCTCCCTCCTTCAGCCATCTCACCCAAGACCTTTGTCTCTAATAGATTTCTTCCCTTCTTATAAGCTTCTCCCATTCCTTTCTAATAATTTCTCTTCTGCTTCTACCATCTACATCCAAATTCCCCATTTGCTCACTTTGCTCCAAATCATCAAGCTCTTGAATTAGCTTATTCTTATCTTCCACAAAAAATTTTAAAACTCCTCTTCACCCCAAGCTTTTAGCTTCCTCTTCAAATATTTTAGTTTCTGCTGCAATCGGAATCCTGCCCAACCATCCACTCTGCATTCCTCCCACCAAGAAGCTATTCTTTGCTGAAAATCCTTATGAGTAGTCCAAACCTTATCCAACCTGAAAGCAAAATCTTGTGGCGTTAAAGTCACCACCGACACACCAGGCCAGGTCATCAAATTCATGTAAGGAGTCCAATTCCTCCCATAACCTCCACTCTGAGAAGGAGAATTTAGCCCATAAACTCCTGTCAGAATCCAGTTGAACCCATCGGAAGTGTTCGTGAAAAGGATTGAAAGGGTGACCTCTCCTTTGTCCACTTCTATCCTAGTAACCACCTCTTCTTTCCACACACAGAGGATTCCTCCCACTGTTCCCATTGCTGGGAGATCTGCCCATTATCTTCCTCTGATTCCCAAATTGCTTTAATCAGTTTTCTGCTAATTACTTCTTTTTTTGTTTCTTGTAAAATTACTATGTCTGGGTCTTCTCTCCTTAGAGTGTCTTTAACCAGACTTCTCTTCAAATTCCCTCCAACCCCCTTACATTCCAGCTCAAGATCTTCATGATTTGTCTACAACTTCCTTTCCCTTACCTAACCTTCTATCAGTGTTATTTACAGGTCGGACTCCCTGGTCAACAAAGCCCCATTGAAGCCTTTTGAACTCTTTGTTTGTCCCTTTCTTCCCCCCAGCTTCCAACTTTTTCCCCTTACTGCCTCCTTTTAACCCTCTCTGCTGCTTGAACCCATCCCCATTGTTCTCTTGATCAACATCTTTCTGACAGATCTTCGAGAATTGAGCTTCTCCTTGTTCACAGGAACTTGCCATAGGTTGGGATAGAAGGCCACCATCACCAAAATCAAGAGAAACAAAAGAAACATAGTGAAGCTCAGAGGTAGAAATGCAGGGAGAAGAAGTAACACAGGAGGAACAAGCTAAAAGGTTAGACAAAAGGCCTGGAATGGATTTTGCCGCAAGTTTAGTCTTTCCTCCTCTCTCAAGGTGTCTAGGATCAGAGTGACCGTAATCTGGGTTCACCAGCTGCATCGGCTCCAGGATTTCCCTGCTACCCCAGTTCTCTCTGCTCTCGGACAAGGATTGGGCTCTTTTTAGAGCCACCTCTCGGCCATCAACACCTCCACAGATTCATATGAACTCAACTTTGAGTCAAAATCCTCTTCCAAATATTCCCTATCCAAGCTCAATCTTCCTGAAGACATCGGTGTAGGAGGGCAATTAGCATCCCTTACTTCCCCTCCAACGGATTGCAGGGTATCTGGAACGTCTTCTCCTAAGAATAGAGGGGGACTGTTGTGATCGTCTTCCTCATAAGGCCATTCGATTTGGGCTTTTGTGTTTATTCGATCCACATTCTCAGGTCTGACAAGGCCAAAAGAAGAGGTTTGGGTCGGGTTTTAGGCAGATCCCCCACCTGAGTCATGTTGTCCTTCTCCCCTGGGTTTCTTTCTATTTAAATTTTGAAATTTAAACAAAACTTCCTTTCTTACCTGAGTTTCTTCCACAGTCCAGCCAGCCTTCTTTTTATAGTTCTTGTTCTTGACTTTTCTTCTATTCAAAGTAACCTCTTCTGCAGGTGGTTGATCCTACACCACACACAACTTCACCTGAGAAGCAGTTGGCACTACAACTCCCCCTAACATGTCATGTGTGCTGGAATCAACTTGGTGAGTTGACTCAGCAAAGCTTTGCACTAACTCGTTCATCTTCTATCCTCGATTGAGCAAAAGAGCCAAATGTCTTTGTCAAAGATAGGGATTACGCGGGGCACTGCAAACACTCCTCTGCTTCTCACCCTAGTCTTAGCGAACCGAACACCCTGGAAGCCTCTCGTTTTTTCATTGGTACTTTCCAATCCACCACAAAGGCTTCCTGTTAGATTGAAGACCTCCATTGTCTAGAGATGAAAGGGGAGGCCATGTATCACTAGCCATTCGTCAAAGCTCAGAGAAGCAAGGTTTGTATTCACTTTCGACCACCACAGTTCGATCAAAGCCTTCTTCCCATAGATAGACACCAAACCCAATCTTGCCCACCTGCTAACTATCTCCTCCAATGGGGCAAACCCCACTCCCTTGTTCATCTCAAAAGGTTTCAGAGTTAACAGCTCTGAGGAATGCAGATTTGCAGAGAGTCCTAACTCCATGTCTCTCCAACTTAACTCCTCTTGTTTGGTGCAGATGGAGGTTGTCTTCCAACTTCCAAATGGACCAAGTCGACAAACCATAGAGATAAAGGCTCGACCTCCGACCACCACCACTCTACTCTTGCCTTTCTCTAAACTTGGAAACTCCTCCGATGAAGGGGCGTCCGGTTTTGACCTTTCCTTACTGACGAGAACCAATTTCAGAGCACTTGTCATCGTCTCCCACCCAAAGGTGTTGGCCTCTTCAAGAATGCAGATACTTCGCATTTTATTCGCACCCTCCCAATGGCTTAGTCTAATGAATCTTCCCCATCTATTTTCTGCAACTAGGATAGTAATTATTCTTCCCTTGTCCACTAAACTTAAAGGTTCAGATGTTCTATTTCGATTTTCTAGAATTTTTTTCCAAAACACTCACTGACCATATTACCTCGTCCTTTACTCCTCTTTTAGAGAGATTATAGTCCAACCCCCTCTTCCTCACTAGAATCACCAACTCACAATCACTAGAAGACCGGCTTGTGTCCAGTTTGAAGGTTTTGAAATCAATAGCTATACATTTGCGCTAGCAGGCCCAGCACTCCGTCAACATTTGAACGTCACTCGTCAAAAGAAACACAACCGTAGAGTCCAATTACCGTCGGTCGTCGGTTACTTCTTTCTGTTCATCTTCCACATCATGCAAGGCAAAACTTCGATCAGGAACATAGCCAAGCGCCTTCTCTTAATGTAAAGTATAAATTGGAAAAAAGAAAAACAAACTGAAAAGAGTAACTGCATGGACAGCTCAATCATAATTTCTTTCTTCTTTCTTTTTTTTTTTTAGGGGGTGTTGTTAGAAACCCTTTGCACATTTTTTTTAATTGATCAGTAACTGATAGAGTTTATAAGGAGGGGAAGAAGTATGGGAAGATAGAAGATGAAAGTAAAGAAAGTAAAAATAAAGAAACAAAAATTAAGGTAGTGGAGGTCTACTAGACCTTTCAATGTTTTCTCTAGACTTTTTGCTTAAAAAAAGAAAAAAGATGCTTGTTTTTTCTTTGGATCCATGGGCATACACAATGGAGTAGCCCATCCCCATAACCCCCCACCCCCCCCAAGCCTGATAAAGGTGGGATTCAATTCCAAGTCTCCACTACAACCAACCAGAGACCCTACCAACTGAGCCAGTCAACACCATCAGGGGTGGAGAGGAACTTGAAAGTGGTGATTGAATGGATGAGGAACAGGAGGGAAGGACCATGGTGTCTTAGACATGTAACCAGAGAGATAAGATCTTTGTTATCCAAGGTGAGCATCATGCTCCATTAGATTTGAGATCAGCAAAAGAGCTGGAAGCTACTTGGCTGGGAGGATGTTGGTAGAAGACAGATAAACTGGACCAAACTCCCCAGTCTAGGGGTCTATAGATATATTGGGGACCTGATTACTCAGCCAGGGGCTTGCATGTTTATCTTGTCATCTCCTTTACTGTACTTTCATGTCTTCTGATTGAATAATTTTTTGTTCATTTTTTAAATATAAGGAAAGAAATTTTTCATTAAACAAAAGGAAATCAGTACAAAGCTGTTGAGATGGCACCGAAAGAACTTAGAAGTCTGAATAGCTTGCATCAGTAAATAAGAACAACCTAACCATCTCAAAAGAAAATTAAAAAAGAAAAGAAAAGAAAAACCCCAACAAACCTTTTCGAGCCATAACTCTGAACTTTCGACCAAGTCAAGGACTTCTTCTGGATCATACAAGTCTGAGGACTGTAGGAAAAACTGCAGTCTCTCTCTGACTGAATTATGAAAGATTGAACCAATCTCAACATCAGAAATATTTGTCTTTTCTGATGTTGCAGTGTCCAGGGTTTGTTGATTGATTTCCATTTCTACAGCTTCAATAGCTGATTTGGCAAGTGAAAGAGCATATAAAGTATGGAATCGAGTATCATAAGAGTCTTGATCCTCAATCAACCATTGCAAATACCTGCACAGATTAATGAAACTTAAATAAAATCCACTACTGTGAATTATTAGTATTAGTATTAGTATTTTGGATAGATCTACTGTGAAGTATTATTGCCACAGCAGTTTCGTAAGTATTATGTGAAAAAATAGTTTGAACAAGATATTTTCTAGACAAAATTCAAGGTGGAAGTTCTGTACACCATAAAGGGAAGTGACATCCTCATGGTTCATGAATTATATATATAGTGGCTGACCTTCTATTCAATGAATCAAAATAACTGACTAGAGCTGACAAAACCTACTAGCATAACCAATCCAAAATACTGATGTTTTTATTCATTCATTCATTTGTCTATTTGATCAGTAACTGCACTTGTGCTTGTATTTTTCCATTTCTTTTCTTTTTGTACAGATAAGGTAAATATTGTATTTACAGTAAAGGAAAGATTAAAAGGAGGAGAAAATAACAAATACACACCAAAGAAGGATTAAAAGATATTGTAAATACAATATTTACTGTAAAGATAGGCAAAATAACCATCACAAGCAACGATTTACACAGCAAAATGACAAATACACACCAAAGAAGGAGAAAAAAGAAAAATATATATACAGTAAAGGAAAGATTAAAAAATCAGACAGTCAATGACTTCTGAGCCTTTGGACTTTCAGTGGCCCAATAGGTAACACAGACTCAACAAAGGCTGAAGTGATGGCAGCACTCACTGGTATCAGAATAATAAAAAGTTTAGGCATTCAGAAATTATCCATTGTTGGAGACTCTGCTAATACTATCAAATGGCTGAAAGACAAAGAGGGGGGTCCATGGAGGTTGAGTCATTATCTGTCAGAGGCAAGAGACTCCTTGGAAAATTTAATGTTAATCTGATGTGGAAGGGAGATGAATCATATTGCAGATGGATTAGCTAAAATTGGAGCAAACTTAGAAAATTTATACAGCAACAGGCTTCCCCCCTTGTAATTTTGCATTTCCGCTGTTTAAGTTCTCTTTCCTTTATTTAGTACATCTGCTCATGTACTCCTTGTTCTATTTAATGAAATCTGATTAACTTTTTCTCAAAAAAAAAAAAAAGACTTCTGAGCCTTTGAAGATTGATCCCCTTCAATGGAAACAATAACAAGTTCCTTGACCTTCCCTATAGGATAACTATTTTCATCTATAATGAAGGGCATACCTCTGAAGAATCTCCACCTTTTTAGGATCAATGGCAGCAATAACTTTGTCTGTTATAAAAAGCACAAAATTTATTAGTTTAAATCCCAACAAATGAAGAACCAACTGATTTGCAAATATATATATATATATATATATAAAAGAAATGCATGCAAATAATAAAAAGCAGCTTGTATCATTAACCTTCCAGGAACCAAGATCAGAATCTAATCAGTTGCACACCCTCACCAAATTGTTAGCTAGAGTTTAGAAAAGAGGAAGGGTATTGATTGGCAAAATGGTAAGATCTTAGGCTGAAGCATGAGAATGCAATTGCAATTTAATCTGGTCCGGACCGGCATTGGGTAACACTGGAAGTTCTGTTGGCCCAGTCCACCCCTCCAAAAACCATGGACGGCCATAGTCAGCATTGGGCAATGCCCTTTTTAGGATAAAAGACTTAAACTTCCCTTGACCTTTCTCCTAAATACTAAAAACTCCCCTTTCTTTTCAAAGTGGACTAAGACCTCCCCTGTCAGAGTTATGTCTAACAGAATGTCAAAAGTCTCTTTTGCTCTTATTAATTCTTCAAATTTTCAAAATAAAGGCAAAGATACGCTCACTGTAAACCATTCAAGCTATATAGGCTGGTCGAACCCTGCTTGCCTATGGTTACTTTGAACATATAAGGAGAATGGCAGTCATCTGTTGAGGAAATACTGTTTCCTTTTCCCATGCACATAGTCAGGAAATGATCTTTAAATGTGCCTTGCAATTTTGGGATATAAGAATTGTAGTCATTAGGGATTGTTTGAATGCCATTCTCCTGATGAAATCTTCCATGACTCCATCCTCTATGGTGCCTTGAAGAATGAGAGTCCAACATACTATCCTAAGGAAATACGCTCACAGTCTGTAATTTTTATTAGCCTGATGCAGGAGCCGAAGAGTCAAAATTGGAATTTTATGAAATTTTATGTACAATAGGGGTATTTTTGTCAATTTGTAATTTTCTGTGGGGTCCAATGATAGGGTTTAATTTGTCTGGTTATAGTTTGTCTATGTTTAAAATTTTAGAGTCATTGAGTTATTGAATCTTCTTTGAATTGAAATAGGATATGATAACTTAGTTTAAGTCTAAGGCCGTGTTTGGTTGCAGTGCAAATTCATTTGCACTGATGCAAAACTATGGTAGTGCAAATAATTTGGGTGCAAGTTTTGATTTATTTTTGTTTCAAATTTTACCTTACTTTGTTTGTTGCTTTACAAATGAAGTAGAATAAGACCCAAAGAAAAATTAAGTAAAATCCAAAACAAAATTAAACCAAAATTTGCATTTTTTTTTCATTTGCACTCCCATACATTTGTATTAGTGCAAATAAAATTGCACTGCAACCAAACACAGCCTAACAGTTTGATTCCTAGGACTATTATGATTCTAACAGTTTGGCTCATAGGATTATTATGAGTTTAGAGTCTATAAATATGCATGGATGTTTTACGCAAAGGCAACAAAATATATTCAGTTTCTTCAGCTTATGATAACTATGGTGAGTGATTCCCATGCCCTAGAGTGGTTCTAGGCACCCTGTGAGTGATTCCAGGTATTTTTCTCTCTTCTTTCTATCCCTATTTTCTCTCTTATTCCTTCAAGAAGCCATTACAGCCATAAAATTCTGATCAAAGAAGACCATTCAACATTCTTTAAGGACTAGAAGCGAGCATGTCCTACATCAGTTGGTATCAGAGCTAATGGTTTATTCACTATGTTCTGACAAAGTGATTGATTCTATAGGCCTAGGGTATCTAATGAACAACCATACAGGTCTAAAATCAATGATGGTTGGGTTTCTAAACCATATGAAGGGTCTTTGGTTGACTTATTTGAGAAGATGGTGAAAGAAAATAGATCTAATAATGTTAGCTACGGGAGTAAGGTTTTCAAAAATGTTAGAAGAGAAAGGGAAATACCAGATTTCAAAGGAGATAATGATCCACAAGCATTCTTTGATTGGGTTGTTGAACTAGAAGAATATTTTGGTTGGCATGATATGTTTGACAAACAAAGGATTAGATTTGCGTGCATGAAGCTAACGGGTCATGCTAAAGTATGGTGGAGAACTCTTGAGCCTAGAAAAAAGAGGCGATCATCCAATTAATACATGGGCAGAAATGAAGAGGTGTTTGCAATAAAAGTACATCCCACTAGACTTCCACAATGATCTATATATGGAGTTGACTAATTTCAAGCAAAAGAAGAAGCAACAGAAATTGATGCCTATCCTAAAGCTGAAGATGAGGATGAAGCTAAAGAAGAAGAATTTCAAGCTATAGAAGTTATAGATATTAAAAATCAAGAGGATGCAGACCAAGAAAAAACAGAAATTGATGCAGTTTCCAACACTCATGATCAATTTGAGGTTAATTATTAAGAAGAAATAAAAGTGGAGCAAGTTAAAGAAATTCAGGTGCAAGATAAAAATGTGTTGATTGTAGTAGATCCTAGTAAGGAAGTAAGTAACTTTACCTTACAAGTCCAACTAGAACTAATTCAAGAATTACAACCTAGCATAGCACAAGTTCCACCAACATCAACAATGGAAGGAGTCCTAGAGTTTGTTGAAGAACCAAGGATAGCAGAACACATAGAGATGGTGATTCCTAAGATAGAGGTTGAAGGAAAAGTTCCAAATGTTGCAGTTGAGGGTTTAGAAAAGCGAGGAGAAGATTCATCGCAATGGCTGGTTGATGAATTAAGTGTTCAAGAAACTAATATTATTGATGATTTAACGAAGATGGTTATGGAAGGCAGTGTTTCAGAAATACGTTTCTTTCAAGATCCTTTTCTAGTTCTGTATGTGACCTCTACTCTACAATTCAAGCATGTAGCTGTGGGAAGTTCTACAGTTTGAATTGAAATCCCATCAGCATTGAATTGAAATTTCTTGTGATTCATGCATGACCTTAGCTGATATGGGTGCTATAGTTTCTCTAATTCTCTATATTTTCTACCCTAAGACCATTTTTTTCATTTTATTGTCTTATTGTAGCCAAGCCTTAAATCTTACAATCTGATTTGGTGAAAATGTAAATTTTTAAGCCTATTTCTTCAAAACCTAAGAAGTATGTTTGTTTCTTTTCCCAAAAGGTCCTATAGCACCCACCAAAAGTCCTACATCGTCCCCTCTAGAATACTTTACCTCCTTCCAGAAGATAATTTCTTGGTGATGGAATTCCCTTTTGCCCAAATCTTCTATATCATTTGTAACACCAATTTAAAGTCCAACACAAGAACAACTTTAAAGTACAGTATCTAGGGTTCATAATTACCTTTATGGAGAAAATATTTACCTCCTAAATGCAACAACAATATTAGAAGACCGTCAAGAAGTAGTTGAACTCCATTTAACTATCAATTATACAAGGATATAAAGAGAACTTTTTCTATAGTCAAAAGAACAGTCTCTCATTTAATCCTGAGCCACCACCACCCCCCAACCCTAATACCCAAAAGAAAAAAGACAAGAAAACACATTGACATGTAAACCAAAGTGCAGATAATCAAAGCAAATGGGCAATGACTAATAACATTCACAAAGGGCTCACCAGGTGCAAGCTGATTGGCTCTTTTATCTGATGTTAAAATTCTAACAGCAAGCCCCTGGTCCACGTCTGCAACCTAAGAAGAATCAATTTTCCGATTAGCTATTGAACTAATGCAGGTAGAAAAGCTTCAATCATAGCTTCTACAAGAAACATTACATACCCATCCAAGATGTTGCAGAACCATGTCTTCATCAGATGACTCCTCAAGAAGTTTTGTTGCTTCTATTGCAGCAGTCTTCTTACCAGAGATAACATTCTTGCAGGTATCTGAAGTTTCATCTTCAACTACAGTGTCTTTCCATAGGCCAGAAGAATAATTTCTTGCCAAAACACGCCAAATTGCAAGAGCTTTTGAACTCATCCCTTTACTTGCATACAAGAAAGCAAGTGTCCTTAAATGCCCAGGATCATCTAATAGAGTCTCCAACTCTTCCTGCATCAGCCATGGAAGTTGCAGGGTCATCCTTTGAGCAGGCTTCTAACAATGATTTCTTTGCTTTGCAATACACAAGAATACTACAATTACATTGATTTCCAACATATGCACACTGCACATGGTCTTGAGGCCTATAATCACTAGTTTATCTATAACCACAACTATTTAAAGACCGCATGTGTCAAATGATAAAGTAGAAATAACAAAAATAACTAAAACACAAGATCATACCACTACACAACTATTCTCTGAAGACGCCAACTGTTCCATGTCATCTACACGATTAAGGGCTCTATAGAGATACATAAGAAGAGTGTCAACACCCTCTTTCACTGATGGTGTCAAATCCTTCTCCCGAGAAACTTGTAGATACCTACAGTATTGACAGAATGTTTGATAAAGTAATGGAATCACAAAAATGTTGACACAAGAAAAATGAAACATAATTTAGCAGCACTCGTTTAGTATTTTGATTTATGTGCAATTAACAATGGGAACCAACAAAATGTTAAATTGATATAGAGACCAAAAGCAAAAGAAGAAGATGAACCTGATCATGTACTGGATTGCTGACTCCAATAGATATGCTCTACTTGGTGGATTCAAAAGAAAATCTTCATTAGTTGCAGTCTCTACACCTGCCTTCCTAAGAAATCCAGCTCTTTGAATAGCCATTAACCCATCATCTATAACATCTTCAAGAGGTAAAGGCGGTGGATGCAAGCTCCAGTACCGCTTCCTGGGGACCTGAAATATACAAGTTCAGTTTCTTTGTTTATCTTTTTGTCTTCATAATAAAGGGCCGTGGATATTATACATGGTTGCTCACTAATCCACATGCACAAACCTTGGTGTAATTTATAGACATGCAAAAGCATGCAAATGCATTAGAGGGTGTATGGGAGTGGGGCTAGAGGCAACTCCACTATGTTTCAGATCACAAGAAAAATAGTGCTTCTCCACAGAAGAGTGTCAAGAATGTTCATTGTTTGGCACAACCAAACATGACATTTCAAAATAAATTCTATTGCAAACAGCTTGTCCAGTTAAAAAGGAGAGTCTGTACATGCTTCCTAGACCCTCATAAAAAAATGGAAAATAAAAAAGTTTGCAAGCAAAATTACAGGACATGGATCATAAGATCCAGTTGAATTCCTGCCCAAGGAAATATGTTCTTTCCAAAATAAGGCATGTAACTGGAAAATATATGGAAATAAGAAATCAAAAGAGCAAAAAAAATAAAAGAAATACCAGCAGTGACCAGCGATTTGGATCCCGCATTATAAATGGAAATACTTCAGAAGGTTCCATCGTTTCCGACAGCAAAAAATGGTTTATGGCTTCCTCAAAATGCAAATCAAATAACAAGAGAAACCCCACTTGAGCATGCACAAAAGAAAGCATTTCCTTTGTCATTTCACCATCACACTCAAGTTCTTCTACTAAAGAGATGGCATCCTTAAAATTCTTCTTCCTCAATAGGTCTTTTATTTGTTCTTCAGCAGATACTTTCCGATAACAAATGGCCTGTAGAAGTGAACATGAAGTTCTGGTAACAACAACATGAGAATGAAATGAGAACAGGTGCTTCAACCTAAGAATGAATGCATACCATAATGCCCTGTCAATATGACCACGAAGTATGATCTATCTACTTTTAAGCCAGAAATATAATTGTTATGTATTCAGTATCCAACATAAGATTCAAAGCTTCCAATCTTAAGCATAATAGAATTAGAAAATTTTCATTGTACTTCTAAAGGATGGTAATAACAAAATGGCTGCTAGATTTTCTGGCAAATTTAACTCCAATAAAGAGAGAACAAACTCTGCTGGGAAATATTGATCTCACTCTCATTACAAAATACAATAGAATGTTTAAGTCCTTATTTGGGTAAAATAACATTTAAGCCATTGAGTGTGAAAGTTAAGCCTTTTTTATCAATGAAAGTTAAACCTTATCCCAAGTTCCCAACTATATGAGGTCAGCTACATGAATCATGTTTTGCCATTCTGTTCTGTTTAGATGCCAAATCCATTGTTAAATTATGAGAGTTTAAACCATTTCTTACTACTTCAACCCATGCCCTTTTTGGTCTGCCCCTAGCCCTTTCTAGCCCCTTCAATTTGTAATAGATTGCTTCTTCTTATAGGTGCTATAGATGGCCTTGTATACATGTCACTAAACCATCTTAATCTACTTTCCCTCATTTTGTCAACCATCAAAGCTACTCTTAGGTTCCTCCGAACGACTTCAATTTTGACCTATCATTTCTAGATTTCCACTCATCCATCTCAAGCATACAAATTTCTACCACACTCATTTTCAGGACATGTTGTTTCTTGACTGCCCCACTCTGCTCTATACAGCATAAGACTTATTTTATGGAATTGACCTTACAACCATTTTATGATTTTTTTCTTTTTAACCTAAGTGGAATCCACCTATCACATAAGATTCCAGATGCACCCCTCCATTTTGTCAATCCTGCTCTAATTCTATGAGCAACATCCTCCTCAATCTCTCTCTTGTTATGAATTATCAAACCAAGGTAAGGGAAAAGGCCAAGCAATGGGGATTTCAAAACTTTGAGGTGGAGGGAGACACTAAACCGTTAAAAGGATGGCTGCAAACAGAAGTTCAGGTGTATGAACTTTTAAACAACAAATGAGGGAAATACATTGCTTAGCAAAGGATGTTGGAGTAATTTTCAAGTGGGTAATGAGTTTAGCCAATTCTGTGACTGAACTTTGGCAAAGCAGGGGACCTTCAGGGAAAACCTTTTTAGGGCTTTGTTGTAACTATTGAAATTGATTGGGGTCAACACGCATACTCTGAGTGGTTGACAGTGTATAATGATTAACTGCTATTTTTAATGAAAGTTACCGGTTCCAATCAAAAAGAATTCTCTTGGTATCCAATCCTAAGTGTACCCTGATTTGCACTTCTATTATTATTAAATTTAAATAGCATATATTCTGTTTTAGTCCTTTGTTAGTTTCATAAATCAATACAATGTCATCAGCAAACAACAAGCACCATGGGCATGGCTGCAAGTAAAACAAGGACCAAGTGCTAAGCCTAGGTGAAGACCCATTATATCTATAAAATCTGATAACTATCCCACATGTGTTCTAACATTGGTTGTTGCATCCTCATAGACATCCTTAATTAGGTCGACATACATATTAAGAACTCTTTTCTTTTCCAAAATGCATCAATATTATCTCTCTAGGGACTCTATCATATGCTTTCTCTAGATCATTGAACACCATATGAAAACCTCTCTTCTTCTCTCTAAACTTTTCTGTCAATCATCTAAAAAGAAATATAGATTCCATGGTTGATCTCCCTAGCATAAACCCAAATTGATACTCTAATATGCTTGTTTCATGTCATAACCTTTGCTCAATTAGCCTCTCTCAGAGTTTCATAGTGTGGCTCATGGGTTTAATCCTATGATAATTATTACAACTTTGTATATCAACTTTGCTTTTTAGTATAGACACTGCAGTGCTCTTTCTCCAAACCACAACTAATTCTGTTGCTTATATTTTTTCACCATCAAGAACATACAAAATTAAAGGTATGTGCATACTCAATTTTTTAATTAGCAAAGATATGATCATAATATACACTATAAAAATCGAATTGGTCATTGTAAGCATGTCTGGCCTGGCCAATGATATGATTTAGAAGGAACTCAGCAAATAGCCCCACAATTTTGGGTGGAAGGATGCCTCCTCAGAAAAGGAGCCATACTGACTAGGCTCAGCTACTGTTTACCAAAGGATAAGGTGCCCACAAAGTCGTAAGACAGTATACTGAGAATGACACTTGCCCAATGTCAAAAGGTCAAGGAAGTTGGTGAACTAGTGACAGAGAGCTGGTAACCAAAGCATACAGCCATATGTGAGCATGAGTAGTTGTTCGATATTCAAAAAAATTATGCATACTAAATGCATGTACGTTATACAACTTAGATCTACATCTCAATGTGAAATTGCAAGCATTCATGCAAATGGCATAACAAATTCTTGAGACAAACCATGTCATATGGTAGTCCTGTTATGTTCATGGCCAACATACTCAAGCTGGAAAAGTACTAATATTTGTTTAACCTAAATTGTACTTAACATAGACTATTTACTAGCACCAGAAGCACAGTCAAATTAAGGACACATAACTTTTAAGAGTTTGACATGAACCATGGTCAATACCATTTGGACGTATGGCATACTTAGGGTAAATCTCATCCAAGGTTCGTTGGCTCCAATCTTTTTTATTTTTAATTTATATTTATCTCAGTCAGGAAGCTTATCACCATACGTGGACAAATATCTCGAGTATACCTTAGAAGGTGTTGCAACAACAACAAGTTCCCCTGTTCTGCTCTCCTCATTTGCGACAAGACAAGGCCCAACTCCTTCCCCTGCAAAAGAAAGTGACTGAATGCAGAGACTAGTTCTCTTGTGGTATAAGTCCATCCTTCCACCCTTTACAACTATCACATGGGAAGATATCTCCCCAACAGAATCTGGAAGATTTCGGAAAACTAAACTCCCTCCAACCGGCTGTCCAAAAGCATTGACAATGATCCCAACATTATCAACGAACAGAAGCACATTATGGTCTTTCAATAGACATTTAAGACATGGAGGACTGGATGAATCCGGAAGGGAAAACATAGGAGCACTTTGCCCAGTAATGCAAGAAAATAAAGTATACCCATTACCAGTACCGACAATTATTGAGTCATCAAGCCACACCATGGTCTTGATTCCCTCGATACCATGGATTTCTTTCAAAACCATGAAAACACCCCCCATATCCGCATCCCTGTCTATCCTATCAGTTCTGCCAGACAAGAGGAGCTCTATCAAAATCAACCTTTTGCCAACTGCAACGGCGACAAGACAATTACCTTCTCCCAGAGATTCAGGCTCTCTAGTTTTCATACCATTTGTCCTAATCCCTCCTCCTAGCTTCTGAAGAAACCGCTGACCGGCGCTAGATAACTCGGACCGAGGAATGCCATCCCTAAGTAGATCTGAACTCGTTGAATCACCAGAACGAAATCTTCTGGCAACAACAGTTGCTCCTTTAGGAAAACTCAATCTCCGACCGGGTTGTAACAGAAACAGATCAAGCAAAAATATAAATCCATCCGAAACTACCAGAATTTTCTGTACTTCGACGAGTACATGAATTGAATCCACTGGGCAATCACTAATCGATGTTGATCTCAAAAAGGATAAACCTTTGGAAGAAGAAACATTAGAGCCAGTGGAATTTTCTTGTTTAGTCCCGTTTTCATCAACCGAGATAGGAACGGAATCACGAATATCAACAGAAGAAGGGTTTAGGGAGAGTAGAATGATCTTTCCTCTTGCAGTACCGATATAAATTAGTGTTTGAGAATCGGATATCGTCGAAATTGCTAGAGATCGAAAAGGACGAGTGGTGGACGGAGGCAAAGTTGAGGCCTTTGATGAATCGAACTCTGCAACAGCTTCCAGCACCGTTCGAGACTTGGGTTCAAGCTTCTCCATCGAAGCTAAGATGTTCGGGTTAGGAGATGAACTGAAAACAACTCCCCCTCTTCGAATTATCGAGAGAGGGGAATGGCAGTCCAAATTCATGCTAGTGAACTTCCTTTATGTTGCTTCATTGAGTATGTAAACTATGAGTTTCTTGAATCTTGACGTCGTTTCCTTGACTGGCAGATTTCGGAGTTCGGACCTCGAGGAAGCCGGTTACTAACGAGTAACGAGAGTCCTCGTTATCGTAGAGGGCTTGAAATATGTGCAGTAATAATCCGAGTATGCAACTGGTTGTAAATTTGTAATTAGGTTGGGTCGGGTAGATGCAACGGGCTTATGCAAACCCAAACCTCTGTACACACTCTGAAAGCGTATAAATCCAGCCGCACATTGTGATCATCTATCCATAAATTTTAAATATATGTATGTAAATATTCCTATGTACAGTTAGGTGTTATCTGCGAAAAGTATTTGCTTTCAAGATATTCCAACTCAGGATCCTATCTAATAAAAGAGATTCGGAATAGGGGTGAGCAATCGGTTCCGAATGAACCGAATTAAAAAAATCAAAATCAAAATTGAAATCGAAATTTTTCAGTTCGGTTTCGATTATTTTGGTTAAAACCGAATTTTAATAATATATAATCTATTATATATATTATAATATATTATATATTATAAAATATATATTATGAAATTAAATTTCAATATATTATATATTATATATTACATATAATAATAAAAACTTTGGTTAATTCGGTTAACCGAAATTCTAATTTCAAAAACAGAAATCGAAAACCCAAAAACTGAACCGATTTAATCAAAAACCAAAAAGCCAAACCAAAAAACTGAAATCGAAATTTTCGATTCAATTATTCGGTTTTAACCAAAATGCTCACCCCTAATTTGGACTCAGTATTGGGTTAGATTTTAGGTCGGGTAAATGATTTATGGATTCTACATAGAATTAGCAACACACCATAGGGCATGCTCTAGGGCTTCAAATAAGAGGGTGTTTGGTAGGGGTGCAAATGGTCCAATCTTATTTGGTCGAAATTAGATCATATCGGGTTGGATTCGGGTTCCTTGTCCGAAGCAATAATGGCTTATCCAATATATTATATATTTATGAATATAAATATATATAATACATATATATGTTACTTATTTATTTATAAATATATTTTTATAAATTTGTTAAATTATTTATTCTTTTATAAAAAAGCATGTATATATGATGAGAATAACTAAAAAATACTCGTATTTTTTGTTTTTATTTTATTTAAATTAGTATATTTTAATTTTCTTTTAATAATTTATTCATTTTTAAAGAATACAAGTTGGATCGGATCATATCCGAAGATCTGACTTACCAATAGGATTCGAATTCAAATCGAGTCCTAACAGATCTAGTCAAATCTTCGGATTGGATTGGATCGGATCCAACATGAGCAGTGTCGGGTTGGATTCGAATATATCATAATTCAAATCCGATTCGATCCGTTTGCATCCCTAGTGTTTGGTTATGTAGACGTTTATTGAAAAAAGGGGAAAATCCTGATCAGTACCCGGTACTTCGGCTCGAGTGACAATTTGGTCCCCAAACTTTAAAATGCGACAATCCAATACCCGAACTTTCAAAATGTGGCAATCTAGTACTCAAACTTTCAAAATGTAATAATCCAATACCTATTATTAATTAGTCCATTTATCAGCATTTAAGTGACATTTGAAAAGTCAAAAATGTCCTTCGAATGGCATCTAATTCTCTTTATGAACCATCCAAACATTGACAAAAAATTGAACAGTCCTAAATCTTGGCCTCTTCTATTCAAAAAAGTTGGTGAATGTTTAGAAGAATCTAGAATTTGGAATTGTTCATTTTATTGTCAATGTTTGGATGCTTGATAAAGATAATTAGATTGCATTATTTGGGCATTTTTTACTTTTCAAATGTCACTTAATGACTGATTAATGGCAGGTACTGGATTGTCACATTTTGAAAGTTCAGGTACTAAATTGTCACATTTTGAAAGTTTGGGTACTGGATTGTCATATTTTAAAGTTTTGGGACCAAATTGTCATTCGAGCCAAAGTACAGGGTATTAATGAGGAATTTTCCCTTCAAAAAACACCACCACATCAACGTCACATAGGTGTTGGTGTTTATTGCATATGAAACCATGTTTGGTTTCATCATTTATCAAATAAACGCTAAAAAACTGAAATGCTTTAATTTATGTGCATGGAGCATTTAGGGAAACGTCAAATTCTCGTTTCCCCTAATGCCTATGACACTTTTATGGGGTGCTAATTTGAGGTGGAAAGTAAAAATATTTAAAGTAATGCCCAACCAAACAACAAAAACAATAAACATTTAAAGCAATAAATGGCCCATCTATAAATGCCCACTGAACCAAACATATACTAAGTCATCAGATCCGGATTGACATGCTTGATCTGATTTTTATTTATGAAATATTATATTATATATATTATAAGTAAATAAATTATATATGTTATTTATTTATAAGAGCAAATTTCTTAAACTACCCCTACTATTTAGTTAATTGACAAATTGTACCCTTACTGTTTAACTATTGTCTTAAACCACTCGTATTGTTTTTGACAATTGACCATCTTTGCTCCTACCATTAGCATCCATTAATATTCCATCAAAATCCATACACACATGACACCATGTGACATCTAATTTTTTAAAAACCCAATATTACCCTTCATCAAAACGAAATATGAATTCCTTTTTATATTATTTTCTTAAAACTCACTAGAAACAAAACTTTGAAATGTGCACCCGACCACCTGGCATTTACTTTGAACTAATGGCAGAGATGGGGTAGGAGAGAGCCCAATCATATTCAAGTATACTACTCTGCCACGCTCTACTCGAGGAGAAGAAAATTAAATGGGGCAGCTAAAACAACAAAACGATAAATATAAGAAAAAAAATAGTTGCCTCCTAAAATCATATTTCAGGAGGACTGTTGCACAAGCCACCATTGCTAGTCCCAAAGGAAATAAACATTTTTTGGGATTCCACATTCTTGAGGACCATAAGTACCTCAATGCTCCATATGGAGGAAATGAAAGCATAATTAGTTAGTATACCTTCCACATTTTCAATATTTTTTAGCGGTTTTCACAAAGATCTTCATCTTTAACACAACCTCAATTTTGCTTATTCATAGAGTTAGTATTTAGAGTCAAGTAATGTAGGTTGGCTTCAATTACTTAGTGATCCCAATCCCGTCTCCCCTTAAAATTATTGATGACGAGATCGCAACAGCGTCCTATATGTACATCTCAACATGCATTAGGAACATCATAGAGGGCAATATTTTGTCGGTATACTCGTACGGTAATAACTTTTCACTCATTAGTTCTTGCTATAATTCCATTAGTCCAGAGGCCATCCTTTTTTATGCATCAAATTTTATTTTTAATTATATTAACTTTGAGAGTAATCCATTATCCATGTAACTTCTAACCCACACCAATTTTCCAGAGTCATCTCTTCTTCATGAACCTTCATAAGCTCTATTATAGCCTTTAATTATGACTTTGGCGGGCGGGGCAAGTATTAGGAATGGGGATAGATTCCCCACGGGAATTAAATTTGCCCTCCATCCCCAATCCCTGGTGGGGATAGATTCCCCGCGGGGACCCAAATCCCAACAAATATTCTTAGATAATAGTATTTCTTTGAAAAATAAATTTACTTAAAATAAATAAAATTTTTAAATTATAAATAATGTTTTGATATATAATATATTTAACACAAATAACATTTAATATATATATATATATATAATCGAGGTCAGAGTAGGGCAAGGACCTCAATCCCCAGCCCCGACCCCATCGGATCAAAAAAATCGAATCCCCGTTGGGGATGGGAAAAATTGTCATCCCTAGTAAGTATCAATGCAATATTTTACATTTGCCATAAATATTAATATGGTATTTTAGAAAAGATGATCTCCACCAAACTTTTACTAACACATTATCATTAGGTAGAGGAATGGTGGAATCCGGAGTAAACAACTCTTGTTTTGCTATAAGGCACTTGAAAAAATGTGTTATGACTTTATCATCATTTTCACCACCATAAATTGGACATTCAATGTCCTCTAATACCCCTAATTTTTGTAATTTTATTTTATTAAAAAAAATTTCCTTCCAATGTTACGATAATGAAGTATTTTATTTTAATCCACCTCCCTTCATTCGTCATTATTGATTCACTCAACCAATTCTTAGGCCAATTTGATAGTGAACGAGCCATTATGATCACACCTCCAACCCGTTTTGTCCTCTCTCTCCCCTTGATTGGGTTGGGTATATCTCTAATACACATCCAATCTTCACCTATAACCATATTATGCAGTTTCTTGATGCCACATTCCCTTGAATTGGAATGATAAAATCAATTACTTTATCATCACTTTATGCTTGATATTTTTTTTTCATAAGGTTTATCTCCTATGCAACTTGTGGCAATTGTTCAACATCTTGATCTATGTTGTATATGTCACCCCACTGAAATTTGAGAAGTTTGTATATAGTAATGGAAATTTTATTTTTTTTCATAATTGCTCCACTCGAATAAAGTAGTAAAAGGTCTTTTTTTTTCTTTTGTAATAAGTAAAGGGCAAATAATGACACCTATATTGTAGGACCTACTTAAAATCTAAAACTAAAATAATAAGAATTGAAGTGACTCTTGTACCCTCATATTTCTTCAAAAATGACAATTAGTAATCATTAGCCCTAAAAGCTAAGTGGGTCATTCAAACCATTTATTCTCTTTTAAAATTTAAGGTTGGAAGCTTGGAATAGGTTGTTGGATCATGAAGGAGATGAACCAGGTAGAGTCCTTCTATTCTATCGTTATTCACTTTAACATTCTTCAATAACGAAACACACTTGAGGAGATATCTCTCTTGGTGTTTTACAAATTAAAAAACCCTAGTTATTTATACAAAATTGTTCTATCTATTGTTGTGTTAGGATTAGGAACAATTTTTTTTCCTTCTTTTTAGTATTTAGGTCACTATATGCTTTAAAAGGTTAGGAAAATTTAAGAGAAAAAGTTGATCCATTTGTGAGATGTATCTATTTCTCTTAAAGTGTTTAGAGTGAAAATATTTTAATTTTTTTTTTGTTTTAATTATTCAAATGTCATAACTAAGTTGATGTTATGATAATGCCTGCCCCATTGATTAAAGGTCATAAATCCACCACTTCTCCTACCCATATATCATCCCAAAAGTTGATTCTTTCCCATTAGCAACTCTCTAACCTATCCCTTTCTTTAGCATATCTCTATAATGAAGGATACCCTTCCATGCCCGTGATATTCCTCCTCTAATTTTAGCAATAAAAATTTATCCTTTGTAGGTAATTTCTTGTTCTAACCCATGCTCAAATGTTGTTTAGTCAAGTGAGGATCTTCCATCAAATCTTGACCATGTAGGTTGCATTCACTAATCTCATTTTTTCATCCAATCTTTGTCACCGTTTCATCATAAAAACTATTGTTGGGCCTTATCCAATATTTTTTAAATAGATGATAGAAAATAGAAATGAACTTATGAGAAACCAGGGGATCATACTCACAATGTATTTCAACAATATAATTTCACTGCACTAAAGAGTGCTTTTTGTTTATAGTTTTATAACCTCTCATTTTTCTTTTATTTCTGCCTTGAACTTGAAAAAAAATAATGTTTAAGTTTTATAAGATAAAATCCCATTCCAACATGTCATAGGCCTTTTGTATGTCAATTTTGCAAGCCATAACTATTGTTTTTTTCCCCTTTGTAAACATTATCATGCGCAATTAGAATGTTATCAATTATTTGCCTTACTAGAATAAATGCACTATCAAAATGAGAGATCATCTAACAAAGATAAGCCTCACTATATTAACTAGAATGTTAGTAATAATCTTATAAATTACACTGGACAAACTTACATGTCTAAAGTTGTCCATTGTTTGAGAGATTAATGTTATAAAACTTTTCTTTATTTATCTTGTCATTCCCATCCAAGGTTTTAAAAACTGACTTGGAAACAGAACCATTCTAGTTACCAGTTTCTGGGTTAGCGATTTAACTGTCCAGGTCAAACGGTTCAGATGGTTTGCTATATTAGGGTAAATATTTTCTCATTTATAAGTTTCATAGGATAATTGAGAGGAGATTGTGGAGTTGTCGGTTGAGAAAGAAAAAAAGAAAGAAGGAAAGAAAGAAAAGAAGAGAAAGGAAATGAAGGAAGAAGAAGGAAGAGGAGGAGGATTTGATGCTCACTAGTGGCAATAATGGAGACGATGAGGCAGTGACAACAAACACAGATATCATATTTGAGATATGAGATATCAATTTCTCTCCAACCTATTATTCTTCTTCCTTTATCTATTTCAGTCGAATCTCAGATCTGATCATTTGGGTTCGTGTTTCACTTTCTTTCCTCTCTACCCTCTCTGCTTCTTAAATCACAAACCGTTGTTTGGGTTGAATGAGTTGATGGTTTGGCCGCCCGGGTCAACGGTTATCTAACCTAAGAACGGATTAAGGGTGATGGAATCGGTTGCCAAGACAACTTTCAAGTCAAACGGTCCGACCATCCGGGTCAATGACAGTTCAAAAACATTCTCCCACCCAAGTGAAAAGGCCTTCACTACTCTTTCTACAAACTCCCTAATGATGATCATATATATATACTTCCCTAAAAAAATCACCCAAGGTTACATCTTCAATGAGCTTTTCATTCTATTCCCTCGTCATACAATAATCTAAGCCATGAAATGTTCCCTTAAAATCTATACTTCCCTAAAAAAATCTCTCCTCAAACTTTGAGTGGAAAACATGATATTTGAAAAATCTTGCAGCCAACCAACAAATGTCATAAAAGTGGTAACCAATAAGATGGTATTTATCAAAATTGAGAGGGGGTTTTACTAATATGGCCTTCTAGCTAGTATCATGTCTTTTTGGTAGCATATAAAATTTTTCAACACTTAAATATACCTTGAGTTTTCATAAATTGGCTTAAACAATACCCCTAAGCCTTAGAGATAGAGCTAAATATACATTTCCAATGTTATCTTACATGGTTTCAATGAAAAGACAAATTTGTTAATTGTAGACGTATAAAACATGGTTGTCTTTTGCCTTGAAATACCACCTTACAAACTCTACTACCCATAGAAAAATAAAAAATAAAAAACAATAATTTGATATTTTCTTCCAATAATGATGCTCAAGGAAGGGTCATTTGCGCACTTTTCAATCAACTTGACCAAAACCAATGTAATTCACACCATAGTGCATGTGTTTTTTTCCCTTCCAACACCATATTGTTTGTTAAAAAGCTCCAAAGAGCAAAACTCTCAACCCTTGTGATAAGCCTCACATATTAGATTTATTAGAGTTGTACTCGCTAAAAATTGTCGTTAAGGCTTTCAAATCAAGGGGATTATTCAAATGCCAACATTGGAGTAAGTACTACCATGTAAGCATCTTCGACCTATGAGGAAGGTTTTTAGGAGGCCAAAGGTGTTTCTTCATTGATGAAGAGAAATAAGTGCATGCTTCAACTATATTTTTAGTGATGTGCAATAGTGCTATACATCACTAACATGGCTAGTAAAGATTTGATCTTAAGTGTGAAGTTATAGAAGATTATTGCTAATGTCTGGTTTTTAATTTGTTTGGTTTTTTTACTTTATTAAAATTATCCATTTTGTGTATTTAGAGTTGATATTGTATTTTTTTTTTCATAATTCTAAGCTATGTTTTAGTGTATGTATGAATTGTGTTCCCTTTTGGTTCATCTAGTACTTTGGAAATTTGAGATATTATGCTCAAAATTTTATTATTTGAATAATAAGTTATGGGTTAAAAGTGATTATTTTTTATATCAACTTTAAACTGATTATTCTTTCTGATTCATTTGAATTTCAATTGGGCAAAAAATGACACTAACTCCAAATTCAAATGGGGAACTACGCTCGTTTTGGGTGGGGATTATAGGATTTGACAAAAAAATGCTTTAAAATTAAAGATAGATAAGCTAAAACACAAATCAATGATTTACATATTTGAAAAAAAAAAAACGATCACTAAACCCGTATAGAAAATACAAGTTTTGGGCAATCATATGGATTCAATTGAGGAAAAGGCGCCACTTTGCAAAACACAAATGGGAAAAACTTGTCACCACAAGCTCTAAAATTTGTCATAAACCACAAAAAATTGTTCCTTGTGGAGGATTCTCTGAGGCTTAAGTCAAACAAAGAAGATTAAAAAAAAAAAAAAACATAAGGAGAGACAGGGTTTCAACAACATAAGTTGTGAAGTAAACACATTGGGTTGAATGCCTTTATATTGAATAAGGTTTTAAAAATCAAACTGGAAACAGAACTACATTAACCATCAATGTTCAAGTCAATAGTTTAACCGACCATGTCAGACAATTAAAACAATCAAGTTCATTAAAACATGTACTTTTAATTAGGGTAAGAGGGATATATATTATTAGTATTAGAGGGAAGAGAATGTGAGAAGTGTGGCTGTTTGCCGAGAAAGAACAAAAGAAATAAACCAAAAAACAAAAATGAAAGAAATAAAGGAAGGAGAAGAATAATAATTGGTGGTGGTGATGTTGACCGGCAACTATGACAATGATTATGTCATAGACATCATCAACGATTGTCGTCACCACTTGTTTCTCCCCTCCTCCCTCTCTCTTGATTTTCATCTCCCTCCTACCATTGTAGACAATTTCCATTTTCTGTTTGGGTTGTTTTAGTTATTAAAAAATAAACATTTTATTAATTTGTGAACCATCATTTGGATGAAATGATTTAACGGTTCAACTATTTATTCATGCTTATGGTTTGTTAACCAATTCAACAATGTTTTTTTTTAGAAAATCCATGCCATGTGGTAAATGGAACTGTACAGGTGATTGACTCTTAGGTTGAATGGTTTGACCACTTGGGAGAATGATGGTTTTAAAACCATGATATAGAGGGGGGATATGGTCAAGGGAGGATTATATTTCCTTATTTGGCATGGTTTTTTATGTTAGTCAATCTTCCACTTTAAGATTTCCTCTTTTACATTCGTTTCCATCGATGCCTTTTCTCAATTTGACCCTTACAAGGGCCACATGTCACTCCTAACTAGTGGTTGAAAATGGTGTTGTATTAGGTTATAATAACTAAAAAACACTCTTTCTTCTATAAGATCCATATGGACAAAAATTGTTGGAATTTTTTTTGCATGGATTAGATAAAAAACAATAAGCTTGAACCCTAAACATAAAAAAAAACCATTAATCACTAAAATCATATAGGGAAAAGACAACTTTTTGGAGTGACAAAACCTTGTGTTTTTTTTTTTTTAACATGAGAGATTGGGATGAGTGGAGTAGAGAAGAAAAAGAGTGAACTATAGAATGGAGATTTGTTAAGAGAATAAACTTATGTGAGTCTTTAAACTTTAAATTCACATGCCTTCACTAGTATATCTGTAAAGGGTAAGATTTGAGTTGGGATCTATTGGTGTCATTTAACAAGTATTTTTAACTAGATCACTCCATTAATCAGAAAAATGTGCTAATTAGGCTTGTTGTAGTTGGTCTTCATAGACCAAATACTGTTCGGTAGTCATTTATTTTGAGAGATCTTGTCACTTGATTCAGGGGTGGCAAGTGAGTGAATCGGGTTGGGTTGGGTGAGGGTTGAGTATCAATCCACCCACATTGACCCTCTAACCCATTTGCCACCCCATTTACTGGGTCATAGTGGGTCAGAACCCACCCTAACCCACCCATATGACCTGCTACTCCAAGGCAAATATTAAGAAAATACAAACATTCTACCCAAACAAAAATACAAACTTGAAGAAAATTACTAACATAAAAAAGTTGCAAAAAAAGCATGAAAAACATAAAAATTGATATAAATTTGTAGGGAAAAGGAAAACGATAAAATAAAAAATATTGTTTTAAAAAGTAGAAATTGCATAAAATTCCAATATTGAAAAAATAAAACAAAATTTTCAACCCAACATTAATTTCGTTAATTAATAACCCCTTTTCTCATTAAATTCGTTTTATTAGTATAAAACTATAAACTTAGCAATAACAAGATTCAAACCTTGGACATTAGGCTTTAACAACCAGAGGTTCACACTAAGGCACACCCATTTGCTTGTTATAGGTTTATGCATTTTTATTTTTAAATAAATCTTCTCTTTTTCTTAGTGTATGCTTATCAATAAATGTTAGAATTAATTATTAAAATTTATGTATTAATAAATATAAAGATAAATTATGTTGATTGTTTTAAAACTAATATATATCAATATACATTTATTTATTTTTTGTTTTTTCACGTTTTAGTTATTCCATCATTTGTGAATAGTTACTAAGTGTGTCCCGGTATCTTGAATTTTATATAGACCATTAAATTACAGTTTTTTTTTTTTTTTACTTTTAAATAACTTATTTACAATCATATAAAACTTGTAATTATCGTTATTAATATATTTTTATGATTTATTTGAGTTTTTTAGCATATTTATGCATATCTTGATTTTTCGTTTGTATCTATACGTATCCAAAGCATATCTTGATACGTCTTTTAAAATTATCTTTCTGATACATCTTACCTTTCCAATACTTTAAACCTTGGATTGTGGTATGAGTTTACATGTACAAATTTTATACATGTGTGATTCAAGAACATATATACATTTGCACATGTGTGAGCTCCTTCAATATAAAACCTAAAAAATAGATATGTGGGCCCCCACCATTATACATAACTATGCAAATGGAGTGTATGGGTCCCACCAACACACAAGCTTCCACAAAAATGTTTAGAAGCTCTACCAACACGCAAACCATACATGTACTTTGGTCCAATTGATAAAAAAACTTTTAGAAAACAAATATGTCTCCCCACCAACACAAAACCTAAAAAGGGTGGAAGAAATGGCTAATCCATTTATATGTAAAAATGTTTTTATGATTTAATCGAATAGTTCAGGCTGAAGTTCGATTAAGCTCAATTAGAGTTTGTATTTTGAAATAAATTTGATTAATTATTCGAACTCGAATTCAACCAATAAAAAATTCAACCCAAGAGCCCATGATCCTGGCTTGATTAACACATACATACATGCATGTATATATATATATATGTATTATAGAATATAAAAATATATTTTATAATATATATTATAAAATATATAATACAATATAAAAATATACTATATCAATATATTTATAAAATATAAATATATATCCGTTTTTAAGGCTTTCGAGTTGAGATAAAATTTAAGTTGAACTCGAATTTGAACCTAATAGTATTTTAATGGAACCGAACTTAGCCAAAATCATGCAGAAATTCGTGGGATCGGTGCGATTTGATTACACCCATAAACCATGGTGGATATCGGGTCCAAAGTCCAAACAGCTCAATTTCATGGTTCAGTAGGGTAAAAGAGCCGGAACCGGAACACGTAATAGGGTTAGGGTTTGACTTTGAGCATGAACGGTAGACTCACAAATCATAATCACCAGCTCTACTCTACACGTGCGTGTTTCATCTTCCGTGTTACTGCTCTGCTCTAGCCTCTAGTGTAGCACCAAGCACCATAAATTGCCCATGGCAGCCTAACATTTTCCATTTTCTCTCAAGCACCCCTCGACTGACCTTCACATCTTCACAGGTAAGAAAACTTTCTTTCTTCATCTTCCTCGTCGAATATCCTAATCTCTATTTCTCCAATTCTCCTCCCTACTTCCAAGTTTTCAAACGCTACAAAATACTCGGAGTTTCGTTCTGAGACATCCCTCGATCTACTCTCCGTATTGTAGAACTAGAGAAGAAGGGCGCATCCATGGGTGGGGGAGGCGAACACGGTCACGCAGAAGGAGCACATGGAGATTTCAGAGCCAAGGTATGGAGCATGACCGGAGGCCCGTATTGCAGGCCTAAACATTGGAAGCGAAACACGGCAATCGCCATGTTCGGCGTCTTTCTCATCTGCATTCCCATCGCCATGAAATCCGCTGAGCTCGAGGTTCCCCTTTTCATCCTATTATACATTGCATACTTTCAAGCATTGAATTTTATCATTAGATTGTTCGACAGTTTAAGATCTGGATCCTGTGCCTATACAAATGGTGATTTTATTAATTGAATTATGGGAATATACTTTTGCAGGATCAGTGCTTTTATGAACACTGAGTCAATTGAGTTATGATATTTACTTTCTACAGAATATATTCAGAATCTGAAATGGTATGAGGTTTGGGCTTTGGCAAGCCTGGAAAAATAGATGTACTTGCCGGGAATATTTTAAGTGCTTTATTTTTTAATAATACATTGTTTCTGTTAAATGAATAATGGGATAAATGTTGGGAAAGGCAAAAAAAGTGGAAGCATAACCAATGAACTAAACAATTAAAATAATATTATAACTGATAATACTAAATTATCAATTGCAATAAAAAAACAAATCATGGCAAAATTTTATCCCGAGAGTTCATTGTTCTTTAGTCGGCTATTATGGTGTCAACAAAGAGAAGGGTCCCCTAAAATGTCATATAAGTGTCCACATGAATATGAAATCCATTTTGAAATGCCCATGTAACATAGTACCAAAGTACCTTTCAAAAAAAAAGAAAAAACATAGTACCAAAGTAAGGTGCTTGATCATTTTGTTGGGGAAGATCCTGGCTAATTCTGAATTAGGAGTCCAAACCAACCACATCTCTTGAACATGTGAGGAATTGCCTATGGTACATTTGTCTATTATATGATTTACAGAGGGGCCATTACTGGGTGTAATGGTAAAACCTCAGGCTGGCATGCATGAGAATGCAGATTTGAGTCTGAGGATGGACACTTTGTGTCCCTCCCTCCCCCCCACCCAAAAAAAGAAAAAAGAAAAAAAGGTTAGGACTGTACCAAGTATATCCTATAGCTGGGACCAACGTTGGGTAATGACCTTTTTTTTTTTCCTTATTTATTGTGTGTTTCACATGTCTTCAAAAAGTCATGTAATTGTTGGCGGTATGAAATGCTTATCATCATAATCATTTCACCCATTGATATTCTATCATTTGCATAGTCTCTCCTAGCAATATTATATGCTTTTTATTTGCTCCGAGTCCTGAAATGGAACCATGATCTATTTTGACTAGTTTAGCAGCTGGAAGCTACTTAATCAACAGTGTATTTCAGATGCTAATGATTGTTATAATCTAGGTATTACTTAATCATAATCTAAGTGTTCTGCCAACTATTTGGGGTCAATTCCATTAATTCTGTTTGCTCGTTCAATCTATCATTGGCTCTTTCAATATACAATTAAGTGCAAACATACTAAAGTAGCCCTCAAATTGGTAATGAAAGCTCAAGATACTTCTTGATATTTCTTCCCTCATAAGATTGTCTGGGAATAAATTGCTTGATCTAGGAACTCATTGGTAGGGGGTGTTCACTCTGCATTTCTAACATCCTGCCTCCCTAATCAATTTCAAGGCCATTGGATCTATTCTTGTTCACCTCCCTCCTTGCAATCTGAGAATTTTTTGATAGCTAACAGGGTACCATTTCATTAATGTAAACAAAGATTTGCAACGAGGTATAAATACCCCTAAAATACTTGTCAAAAAAATAAATTCCCCTAAAACACAGTCATTACAAATGAGCCCAATACAGTTACCCCTCGACTTGCTAAGGAATCTGCCAACCCATTATCATCCCTTGGAACCCACTGAAAAATTACTGTTATTCCCCTTAATAACCACTTAATCTTCTTCACGACTTCTCATTAAGTCCTGGATGCCTTCTTTTCATTGCTTATCCAGCTTACCACCACTTGAGAATCCCCTTCAACTATCAGTCTTCTCACATTTAACTCTTGCTACTTGTGCCTTATAAAGTACAACAAGCAATTCAGCTCTAGTTGAATCTCCTAGAGCAATAAGGCCCGAGAATAAGGCTATGATCCCATCTTTATCCCTAACCCCCCAATGCCTGAAGGGCCTGGGTTATCAAGGCTGCTCCTGCAAAAATTAAGTTTTATAAAGTTCTGCAAAGGTGGTTGCCGAACTTTTAAGTATCCTATTCTTCCTTGTAGACGAAGAAGCTACTTCCTTCCAATGTCTTAATATATCATCAAAAGAATAGGGTGAGAACAAGTCCAAGGATTTGACCCAATGAATCACCCTTATGATGATACGTTCCAAAATTGCTTCCACATTTCTCTCTTCTTCTTGAAGAGTCTTGCAGTTATTTCTCCCCAACCTGTCCATAATACAACAGCTCTAGTGCATCTCCACAAAATTCTTCCTCTTTTCCTTGATCACCTGAAAGTTCTAGAGTGTTGATTTTTCCATGATAGACCTCCTAACAAAAAACCTCTATTTTTAGGGGAGCTAGTTTGCACCAAACCTCACACACGGGAAAGGGGGACCCAATGAGAACTTGTGTAACCAGGTACTGGAGGAAAGAGGCACAAGAAGAGGAGCCTTTGGGGTCGGGAGTCCAAATTCTCTCATCAAATTTAAAAGGATCAATGAAATCTAAATCAAGGGTTTGCAAAAGTTCACTGACAAGGGAGCATTTAGCCTCTCTCAAATCTCTTCTGAAACCCAAGTTCCATGCCACCCTCTCAGAAATTGAATAAAAGGAAGAAATAGGCTCATTTTTGAACAAATAAATGTCATAATGAGAAGGGAAAGCATTTTTAAAGTAGAAACACCCACCAAAGGTCCTTCCAAAACAAAATTTTAGACCTTGAGTAAGAATCTACCTGATGAGATTAAGGAAAAGGAATACCACATAGATAGCTTTCTAGGGAGAGGCTAACATAGCTTTTTTTGATACACCAACACCCTAGCCATTTTGCATCAGCTCATGTAAACTTACTATCACCTTGTGCCAAAGCTTCTTACACTCCAGAGGGAATCTACACAACTATTTCCCCTGGAAGTGTTTGATTCTTGCAAGTCACATTCCCCACCCCTTAGGCCTCCTTGTTTCTTGTTTAATACACTTTTCCTACTTCACTAAGTGGTCCTTCTTTCCTTCCCTAGGTTCCCAAAGAAAATCCCTCATTAGTTTCTCCAACAAGTTAGTCACTTTCTTGGGTACCTTAAACACTGAGAGGTAGCTAGGAGGTTTGCCAAAGTAGATTTTTTTTTTTTTTTTTGATTTCTTTTAAAGGGCTACACAACGGGGGTAGCCCATTCCCCAACCCAGGTGCAAGCGGGATTCGATCAAGGGTATTCTAGCACCTAAAGAAATGTAATTATGCTTCCAAGCTGCTAACCTTTTTTCAAACCTTTCTACGACTAGTGTCCAAAAACTAACATTCCTTGGATTGCTCCCCAATGGTAGACCTAAGTACTTCAATGGCCACACACTAGTTTGACAACCTAGGACCTCTGTAATTGCTTCTAATTCACTTTCTGCTAAATTCACCCTTGCTACACAACTCTTCTCAGGGTTTACTTAGCTAGAGATCTTTTTCAAAAAGATTCAATAACAACCTCAACCTTCTTATCTGTTGCAAGTTAAACCCATCACAAAAAATTATTATATCATTTGCAAAGTGTAGGTGAGTGACTGCCACATCATTTCTCCCTACTCTCCACCCTCTTACTAGACCCTCTTGGTCAGCTTTAGAAATCAGTCTACTTAGGACATATGCAATTAAGGTGAAAAGGAAAGGTGAAATTGGGCCTCTCTATCATAGGCCTTTAGAATCTGGGAAGAAATCCCTTACCACACCATTAACCAACACAAAGAAATGACTAGTTTGTAGACACCCAACTATCCACTTACACCATTTTCCCCCAAACCTAATTCTTCAAAATCTCTATCAAGAAAGACCAATCCACTAGATCATAAGCTTTCTCAACACCCAACTTACAGACAAACCCTTCGCTTTTCCTTCTTTTCTCCTCCATGCACTCTCATTGACTATTCAAATTTGGTCCACTATTTGCCTATCCTGCACAAAGGCCCCTTGGGCATGTTTGGTAATAGAAGTGAGTACCACTTTCAATCTCAGAGAAAGGACTTTCGCCACTATTTTGTAGACACTAGTCACTAGGCTGATTAGCTTAAATTCTTTGGGGTGTGCAGCCTTTGGATTTTTTGAGATCAACACAAGAAAGGTAGCATTAAGCCTTGGTTTTATTATGCCTTTCTCATAAAATGCAGTGAAAACCTCAAACAAGTTAGGTTTGATTATATCCCAACAATCTTGGTAGAAAGCTAAGGTAAAACCTTTTGTGGTCCTGGTGCCTTAGATCTATTTGTGGAGAAAACAACACTCTTCATCCTACCAGAACAAATCTCCTCTCCAACATAACTCTACAAGACCCATCCAGCAAAGACCAATCCAAGCCTTCCACTTGCAAGTGATCCTCTGTTGGTTTCTTGAAGATTAGTTTGAAATGGGTGACAAAAATACTTGCTTTATCCTCTTGATTAGTGATCTCTGTTCCATCCCTTACTAACTTGGAAATGAAGTTCTTTTTCTTTCTCCCATTTACCACAACATGGAAGAATTTAGTGTTGCCATCACCTTCTTTTATCTACTTGTACATGGATTTTTGCCTCCAATTTATCTCTTCCCTTAAGAGAGTGTCCTCTAATTCTTTGTTTTTTTTTTTTTTTTTCTAAATTCCATCTTTGGGATTGATTGCCTCCTTTTTCCTCTGGTGTGGTTGATTTCTATGCCCACTTTCTTCCAATTTCAAACCTCTTTCAGTCTTTCTTGGCTGTTACCACCAGACAACGCTTCCATTCCCCTTTACTCTTGCAAATGGAAAGTTTAGAAGACCCTGCATAAGCAGCCAACTTTAATTAATTCATCTCCACTCTAGGAGCTTCTAGTGCCGAGAAGCTCGGGTTTCTCAACTCTTCTGCCTTCTTTGACTCCCCCCCCGGCAACCATCAAAAACTGTTGGCAAGCATGTTGCCATCTCCTTCCATCCCTCTGCTTTCCATCCTTCAGGGGTACACACTATTTGCTTTGGACCTTGTCCAAAGAACTCTGTCAAAGTTATGTAGCAGCCTTTCCCATTTCCTTTTCTTTCAGCAAGATATCTTTTCCCCCCTGCTTCAGTCGAGCTTTTACAAAACCCACTTCTTTCAGTGCTTATTGCTTCATCTAAGAAGCCTTTGAACCACTCTGTTGCTACACCCACCAATAAAACTGTTGTCATCCTCAGCTCCCTGACCTTCAAAGTTGGAAGTCCTCGTACATCATCTCCTCAGCTACAAAGGTCTTGGATTCAATCTTATGAGTTCTTTTCCAACCTGCTGTGTGAACAAAGTCTTCTTCCCCTTTCATTATCTCCGTTTGCTACTCCAACTTGCCCTTGTTAAGCCTGAAGGTACTGACTCCTCAATCATAGCTACAGGCAATGATCAAAATTTTGATACAATGTGCCCCATGTCGGGCGTAGTATCTTTTTTTTAATACAAAATTATATAAAAGTGGATGGTTTTTAATACAATGTATGTGTGTGTGTGTGTACCTGAAACCAATTTAAAAAAAAAACTAGAAAAAAAATAAAAGCGGATGGTTTTTAGTATTGGTACACCTCTGCTAATACATGGGCGTAACGACGATACTTTGAACAATAGCTATAGGTTCCTCATCTTGGTTTTCATAGCGCCATCCTCTGAATCAGGCTGCCCTCATTTTAAAATCTGCTCCTCACAACACAAAGTAACATCTCACAAGTTGAAATTTGTTTACAATCTGAGGATTCATTGATATAGATAGTCTAAACTAGTGTACTTACCAGTTGAAGCGTTGCCTGGCTTTTGACTAGGCTACATATTAGGCACTTAGATGTCTGTCACCTTGTTGAAAAACTTTGGTAGGTGGTAACTGTGCCAATGATAAGTGATTATCTCACATATTAATATATTTATGTGAGTTTGTGCAACCAATTTTGGGTTGACACAAGTGCATGTAGCACTCAACTTAGGTCTCTCTCTCTCTCTCACTTCGAATCGGGGAGGCTTAGAAAATCTTGTCCTTTTTCCCCTCAAAAATCAGATGACCTTAGATGTACTTCAATATGTATGATGGAATCAAATGAAGTTGAGCTACTTTCACTAACAAGGGGCTTAAACCAGCACAGTTATGCAGTCAATGTATATTGTCTGTGCATTTGTGCATGTATGTAATTATTCACCCAATTGGTCCTTTATATGCTAGAATCACCATTCCATCCTTACAATATTGCTCTATTATCATTTTTAGCCTTTCTCTACTCTTTTTAGTCTTTTTGGCATATATGTCAGTTTGCTCCTTGCTTGTGCTACCATGACATTTGTTGCATGCAAGTATGGAACTAAGCTACCTTAAGTAGTCTTTAAACTAGATGTTATCACCAGTCACTGCCTTCCTTTGGATGATGATGACCTATGTGGGCATCGGGTTTGGGAATACATGATATGCAAAACTTGAAACTATGCCATGAATAGCCTTCATACACAAAGGGATGCTAGGTATTATGCATGTAATAATCTTTTGATGAATTAATTGATTGCTCTCATAATAAAAAGCAACCTTTTTTTGATCAATAACAGTAATCCATTAGATTAATAAAAAATGTAGTTACAGAACTCTAGGGAGAGATAAAAAGGCTTACTCTCTCTAGGAGGACAACAAAGAAAAAATTACAGAACAGCCCAAAACATTTGATCCCTTCCCACCCCCTGCTTTGCCAAGGCATTTGCTATTCTCTTAACCCACTGAAAATGGATTTCTAGCCCTCTAGTTAGCCACTTAATCTCCCTCCTCTCATTAGCAAATTTCCAAAGTCCACTATTTTTTTTTGTAGCCAGCTTAACACCAACTTTTAGTCCCCTTCGACAACTAACTTTTGTATATTCAATTCCTTAGTCTTCCCTATCCCCTCTAGTACAGCATAGATCTCAGCTTTAAGAGAGTCCCCAACCCCAATGGGACCTGATTACATTGCAAGCACCCTCCCATCCTCATCTCTGAAGACCCCTCCTACTCCTGATGGACCTGGATTACCTTCACTACTACCATCAATGTTTAGCTTTGTAAAGCCACAGACTAGTGGTGACCACATAGGACAAAGAGATGAGAGAGCAGGAGCAGAATTTGCCACCTCCATCTAGCTATTCAGCAACATGTTTGTAGAAACATCAACAAACAAGTCCAAGGATTTAAGCGAGTGCACCACCCTAATTGTTATTACTTCAACAAGGCTTTCTTTACTTCTTTCATTTTCAGGAAAAGTTCTGAGCCTTCTGGCATTCCTTTCCTCCCATAGGGTTCAGCAAGTAGCAGCCCTTACAGATCTCCACGTAATTCTCCCCCTTTTGTTAGGCCATTGAAGGAACGAAGAGCTAAACAAGCTTTGAATATTTGGTAGTGGGGTCTGCCTACAACCAAATAAGGAAAGAAACCAAACCCAAAGATCAACAGCAAAGGGGCAAGAAATTAATAAGTGGTAGGAGATTTCACCATTAGCCTTGCAAAGGATGCACCAATTAGGAGACATGCACCAAAAGGCCTTTTTCTTTGGAGTAAGTCAAATGTATTACACCTTTCCAGGAAGGCTTCCCAACAAAATGCTCCAATCCTTGGAGGAATCGACTCACCCCAGACATCCTTAAATGGAAAATTTTGTGCAAAATTATTGGTCAAAGGCAAGAGGGACTTAAAGAAGGAAGCACAAGAGAAGGTCCCAGAGGGAGCTAGAGTCCATAGTCTCTTATCCCTCTCAGAGGGGTCCAACACCACCTCGTTCAAGATCTGAACCAGATTCAAGACACCTTCAACCTCTACATCCCTTAGGCCTCTTCTGAACCTCAAATCCCAATCAAACCCAAAGTTGAGAAGGAACTAGAAAATTGGACACAACCTTGCCTTTATACCTGGAGAGGGAAAACAAGGAGGGAAATTGGTCTTTCAAAGGTACCTCACCCACCCAAGGTTCAAAGTATTGGGCGTATCGTATCGTATCTTTTGAAAACGATACGGTCTGAAACGCCTGTTTCCAGGGGTTCGGATCCCCAATTTTTTTTAATAATAAAAAATAGGTTATAAGCTTTCCAAAAAACCAAACTTTGAAAAGCAAACTAAAAAAAATAGAGTTTCGGCCGTTTCTAAGTGCCGATACGATACAGCTGAAACTCGTATCGTATCGATACTTTGAACCTTGCACCCACCCAAATGTGCTCCCAAATTTTTACCTGATTTCCTGAGCAAAGGTCATACCTGATGTGCTGCAAAAAAGAAGGAAGAATGTGATGTATTGATTTCCAAGGAGAGGCACCATTAGACCTTGCCAAAGTTTCTGAGTCCCAGCCGCCATGTGCCTGACCATGAAAACTCAGAATTACCCTAGTCCACAACTTATCCTCTCACCTTCCAACCTCCACAGCCATTTCCCCAACAAAGCTTCATTTTTCTTCTGAATGTTACCTGATCTTAACTCTCCATCAACCCTACTTTTAGAAGCCAAATCCCAATTCACCTTGTGATCCTTCCACTCCTCCCTTGGTTCCCACAAAAAGCCCCTCATCAACTTCACCAAAACCCTACTTATCTTCACTGGAATCCAAAAACAGATACGTAATACACAAGCAAACTAGCCAATGTAGACTTAATCAAGGTAATTCTGCCACCTAAAGATGAGTAATTCTTCTTCCAAGAAGCCAATTTCTTAGTAAACCTATCAATCACAGGACTTCAAAAGCTCTCTCTCCTCGGGTTATCCCCTAGAGGCATCCCCAAGTAATTCAGAGGCCATTGAGACACCACACAACCCAAAGCTTTAGCCCGCTCCTTTATCCTGTTGTCATTGGCATATGATTTTCTAATTTTATGTTTGTGTTCTCTTGATTCTTCATTTCCTGTATACATAATGTATTGAACGTGAAACTCTTCTTATATATAGCCCTTTTGTAGGTGTGGTTCTCCTCTTGCATTAGCAGTTTTGTTCTATAAACAAAAAAAAGGAAAAATAAGAAACTATTAAAAAGACTTAAAACAGATCTATATTTACTGTTCCTTTCTGATCCATGTACTTTGAAAGATTTTTAGTTCGAGAGCTAACGGGATAATTTTCTTGCAGCAACGTCCGCATCATCCTGTCCGTCCAATTCCTTCGCAGCTCTGGTGCAAGAATTTTGGAAATAAGGAATATTAGTTGTACTTCTTTTAGACTATAAGGACAATAATGGTTAAACCTCCCTATCTTGCCATCTAGCAATGGCAAAGAACAAAGTGTGCTTTCTTTTGGTTACTGCAAAGGATCTGTTTAGTACGTGGTGTGTTTTTTGTAATGTCTGGGAACAATTGAATCTGTACGCTTGATGGATCGACGACCAATCACCATCAAACTTGTTCATTCTACTCAGTGTCAAACATAATGTTGGATTAATCAGGCTTAGGGGGTGTTAACAATATGTTTAATTTTGTTTTTCAAAAAAAGAAAGAAAAAACAACTGCTACATCAAAATCAATTGTTATAAACTTAAACAGGATCTTCTGAAGCATACAAAACATACTGAAAGCATGATGAATTCAACATGCAAAGTACGGAAGATGTTCTGAATGTGAGACTAGATGCCATGTTCTGTATTCACACACGTTTTGCATTCAGCAAAATCCTAATTGGCCGATAAATCCAATAAGTCAGTAGGAAAAAGTAATAATTAATGAAAACTGGTGTGGTAACATCATATCTTCCCTTTCGGGACTTGTACAAGTACGGTAAGGTGGGCTTGCTGATATGATACATGAAGGCGGAAAATAAAGGCAAGCGCGTACTTATCACACTCTATAAATCAAATCCTTGAGATGGGGGAAGGACTGCCGCATCCCACACATACCCCGCATGGATGTGTGAGAGAGAGATGAACATTCTTGATGCGATTATTCATAATTCGGCCTTTATTTTTCTCCTATTATGGTCAGATAAAGAAAATGTACAACCACCTCTCGACTCCTAAACCCTAAAAGTTGAGGTTGAAAAAGCATTTTGTGGGACACTAATCCTCCAACTGGGTAGGACCAAGTTTTACCCTCATAAATCATCTTATCAATTCTCATTGTTGTAAGCTGATTTTCCTTTTTTTTTTTTTTAATTTCCAACTAGTGACGTACATGTGATACGCAAGGGAAGATTCAGTCCACACAAAATTATGTCTACATTGTTTTCAAAGCCTTTTTCAGCGATGGACTGATTGTCTTTTTATTCATGGGGAGGTAATACACGACTGCAAGGGGCTGTGAGAGTGATTTTGTGAGGATCAAATCCGATTTTATATTATACATGTACATAGAGATAAAAAAAAGATATAAGTCGGGGTGCAAGTCAGGCCAGTTGGGTTGGGTTTATGGTCAACCCAGGCCCGGTCCTAAAATTTGGGCTTAAGGTCCGAGTCTGAGGTTAAGCTTGATTTTTTCAACCTGAGCCCAACCCACCCTGTAATTTGATGCACTCGGGTTGGGCTCAGGCCCGGGCTGGGTTCGGGTTGTTAATGAACCCACTCTAAAATTATACATATATAAATGTATTTATACAAATATATTTACATATATTTATGTATGTATGTTAATATGTATGCAAAATATCTATACAAATATTATATATACAAATATGTATGTATATATGTAAATATGTATGCAACATTTTCATACACACACATATATATAATTGGGCCAGGTTCGGGCTACCTAAAGATTTGGTCCAAGCCCAGCCTGAAAAATAAAAATGCCTGACTTCTTAAACCCGATGACTAAATATCCAAGCCCAATTCGTATAAAATTTCGAGTTGGATTGATTAAGACTCGGACTGGGCCCATCCAAGTTGCACCCCTACATATAAGAGTATATAATATGATACTCTTATCTAAGTTTTATAGTTTGCACACTTGCACCTAAACTGATGCCCATTTTCTTTCAGCATATCACACTTGCTTTGCTCTCAGCATGCATACAAAAGATGTTATCAATGTGTGATCGGATGCCATGCTCTATATTCACACGACTTTTGATTTCACTATATCCACTCTTATAAATTATAACCCATTGGAGCATGGAAGTTCAAATCCTAATTGGCCGATACATTATAGTAGAAAAAAGTATTAAACAATGAAAAACTGGTGTGACATCATACTCCGCATTTCTGACTTGGAGATCCTATAGATCCTAAAAGTGCGTTAGGGGAGGTTTGCCAATTCTTGTAAAGGTGATATGATGGAATGCTTTAAACGTTAAGTTTTATGAATCTAGTCCTTAGCCCCACCTTCCGGCACAACAAAAATTAAAAAAAAGGCAAGTTTAAGTGTGTGCAAAAAAAAAAAAATGTTAGACTGCGATTATTACCAATAAAATAAAGAAAAATAAAGGAAATGAAAGAAAAAAAAAAAATCGATGTGTGACTATTCATAATTCGGGTTTTATTTGGCTCCTACAATGGTCGAGTGAAAAAATACAACCACCTCTTGATTTTTACACCCTAACCCTTAATTTTAAATCCTAAATCCTAAAAGTTACATTAAAAATGCATTTTGTGGGACACTTATTCAATTTTTTTCCCAAAATTATTCATAGTTGAATTTTAAAATACCACTTATAAAATTATCACTAATTGAATTTTATAAAAAGTACTTTATGAAAGTTTTTATAAAAGTGCTTTCAAAGGATACATTTTGAAAATTTGAAAGAAAATAAATGACACAAATGCTTATTTAAGTGCTTATTAGAGAAAAAAGATTATCAAATGCCCAATACAAATAAATTAGGTACCAAAAGCACTTTAAAAAATTAGGTACCAAATACAAATAAATACATATTTGAATAAGTAGCTATTAAACATGGCCTTAATATGTTAGGTAGAGGGTTTTGAGTCAATCTTGCGAGGTTAATAATAATTTAAAGGGAAAATCTATGATGTAGAAAAGATATGATATGGAAAAAGTTTTGACCAATCAAAACCCACCTATGAATTTTGTTAAATTACACCTTATTTGTTACCACCTCTGTGATTTCATTTTATTGGTCAGTTGTTTTCCAATATCATATATTTTCCATATCATAGTTGAACCCTAATTTTAAATGTTACATTGTTAGCATGACCCATGTAGGTCTCAAACATGCGACCTTTGTGTTATTAGCACGACGCTCTAACCAACTGAGCTAATAGGTAGGGGTGTTCACTGGTCGGGTTGGGTCAAATTGAGTCATTTTTTTCAACCGACCCGACCTGACCTAGTCGATTTACTTATCGACTAAACAGAAACCGACTGACTTTGAAGCAAAACCAACCCAAACATGAAGGGTCGGTTTATCAGTTTAGTCGATTTTTATATATATTTTAAACTAAAATATCTTTATCTAAATATCTATTTATATTTAAGTTTATTTCTTTTTAGTTTTTATGCAAAACCAAAATATATATTTAAATCCATTAATTTTTTATGCAAAACTGATTTTTTGGTCAATATGTATTTAAATTTATACAAAACTTATTAAATATTGTACCATTGTATTACATTTGTATTGGTTTTATGTTTTTAGTTTTTATCATAAATAACTATTTTTTTAAAATTAAAAAAAACACAATTAAAATATATCAATATTTAACACATAGGGTAAGAACTAATTAATAATTACTTAAAAATAAAGGATCGATTTGGTTTAATTTCGGTTTTCATACATGAAAAACCAAACTGAATTGTTGGTTTATTTTTTCATACAAACTGAAAAACCCGTACTATTAATAGGCCAATCTCTACGTAGGTGTTACTTTCGCGTAATTAGCACGACGCACTAACCAACTGAACTAGGTTATAATAGTAAATTACAAGTTCAATCCACTAAAAATCAAGCAAGCTAAAACGTAGATATGATTTGGCCCATGCAGGTTTCGAACCTGCGACCTTCGCGTTATTAGGCCAGTCGATGTTAAGTTTTACTTCCTAATAATAAAATACAAGTTCATTCCACTAAAATCAAGCAAGCTAAAGCGAAGCTTTGACTTGGCCCATGCAGGTCTCGAACCTGCGACCTTCGCGTTATTAGCACGACGCTCTAACCAACTGAGCTAATAGGCCACTTATTTTTTATGTTCTTCAATAGCCCTTTATCAATACAAAATTAGGGGTTCATGAGCCGCACCAGACTTTCCGACCTTGGGCCCGAACTTACAACTTACAACGGCCTGATTGTAAAGCTTTTTTTGGTAAACTCAAAATGTGACGGGATAAAGCTTTTGTTTATAAAATATTAATTATGTATAGTATACATGTATTTCTTCGCAGAAGTATGGACAGGCCCAATGAGATTTCTGATTTCTGATCTTCCTATATAATATGTGTATAAAAATGTATTTTGTATATTTTGTAATATAATAAATTATAGTTGTCATATTATAATCTATATATAAAATATAAAGTATGACATTAAATAATATATATATATATATTATAAATTATATATATTATGGACATGTTGAGTCTGAAGTATTAGGCCCAAACTTGACCCTAAAATTTGTAGACTTGATACGGGTTCAATCTTGGAATGTGCCTGAACATAGAACTTAGGCCCAACTTCAGAATTTCTGAGTTGGGTTGGGCTGGATTTTTCGGGCCAGGCTGAAAATGATCACCGCTACGTGAAGATGATCATTAACAAACAAAAGGCCAGGCTGAGGTGCAATTTATTTATCATTTATTTGTCAATCCAAGCCCTAAATGGTCATTAACCGTGATGTTTGGAGAAATAAGTTGGGCACGTATAATGTGAAATCTGCATAATGGACTTTTCTCGATCAAAATACATTTTCCTCTGCCTCCTCCTTTAAATGGTCATTAATCCGGCAAAACTAAAGTGCCTTTTAAATACCAAGTGTTTGAATGGAAGGCTTTATGGGGAGGAATTCCCATAAGAAATAAGTTGAAACCATAGAATAGAAATGCAGAGGTACCATGCATTTTTTGCAATCATTAAGAGGAGAGTTTTTCACATCGATCTTTCAAATATGACTTTGCAAGAGCATGTCAAGCCCAACTTGGTATAAACCCCAGTACAGTGAATGGTGAACACCTACAAACTTATTTCGGATTGGCTTCAGTCACTTGGGCAATCTTTTAATGTAGGTATTAGATTATGCTTTTTGTCCAAATTTCAAGTGTTTCTATATATGATCTTGGAGGCGCACAACAAGAAGTTCCATCTAAACAAGGATGTGAATTCCGTCTCTTTGGTGGACAAAGCAAATGAAACAATTGTTGATTCATGTTTCACTCTCTGTCAGGACAAATTAAGGCCTCGTTTGGTTCGCGGGAATAGGGGTCTGGACTATTCCGATTCCAACAGTTTGGCTGGGCGGAATTGAAATCCCATTCTCACTCCTGCTGGAATGGCTTCCCCCATTTGAGGGAATGGCCATTCCCTGCCCCTCTCTTGGGATTAAAATCCCATTCTTGCTGATTTTAATACCCATTCCCATTCCTGCCTGAACCAAACAGATTATAGGAAATGACCATTCCGATTCCTGCTGCGAACCAAATGGGCTCTAAATGCATTGCTCCTAAACAACCATTATCTAGTATTCACTGATGGATCTTATGATCAACACACAGACAGCAAAGCATTGGTTTTGTCATCAAGAAATCTGATGATAGATAGATCATTGCAGCCCAAGGGTCAACCTGCAGAGCCATTGACAATTATGATGTAGAACTTCATACAGTCATCAAGGACTTAGAAGCTGCTATAGCATTGCAATGCCAATCAGTGTGAATTTTCTTGGATGCTAAAATAATAATAAAGAAGTTAAACTTTCTAATAATGGAGCGTACATGATCGATCAAGTGCATTTTGGGCGAATCTTACATATCCAAAGTCGGCACATATCTAAAATTAAGAACACTTTACCTTATTATGTTTATAAACTTTACCTTAAAATTCATTTTGGGCGAATCTTACAACTTTACTCACAATATAATTCAATCACCACTCTTTTGCCCGGAAAAGTTGTCAAAAATAAAGGAAAGCTGACAAACTCACAAAAAATGTAGGAAAAAAGTGTGGTCAATCAAGCTCTGCTTTCACGCCTAATGTTGGGAATAAGAATTAATACGCAGATACATTGAAAACTTGAAATATGGAATAACGAATAAGTTCTCGTTTTACAGACGCCCTCCATTAACAGCTGCAAAATGAAATTGCCGCGACTAATACTTTAACAGATGAACACAGAAATTTGTCAGACATCATACATCAAGACTTCCAACCTTGTGGCAATATCAGAATGGAATATCGAAACGCAAACGCGTCTTCTTTCTCGAATCGTCTTTTAGGCTGCTGCAGTGCAATTTTATTTGTATTAGTACAAATGTATGAAAGTGTAGATAAAGAGAATGAAAATTTTGCACCAATGCAAATAAATTTGCATAGCAACCAAACACAGCCTTATCATCATCAGATATCAACCGTTTGCGAGCTGATAGTCAGTGAACGGTTCTGATTAAATAACAAAATCAACAGGACTACAATAATAAAATGACGCAGATTTATGAAATTGATTTGTCCTCGTTGAAATACCCGAACCCGTGAATGATTGTACTATACACACAGTCCACTTTACTGGGAATGAAACAAAGAATGGAAGGAAGAAAAAGTAATTATAAATTCCACAGTTTCCACATTTTGGGAATCAATTCATCATCGCCTTTCCTATAAGTCCTAATCGGGGCTCTCCACGTGCAGACCATCTACTTCAATTATTATTTTGTGGGAGGATATGAGTATTAGCATCAGCATATGCGCCTTCCCCCCCATTCTCGGCTGGACGTCCATCCATCTCGCCTTTTCAGCTATTGAAACCTGCCCGTAGATTTTTCCTCGGGCAATTTGGAATCTGGCCTGCTTCCAACAGCTTCTAAAGTTTCGAGCAGATGCAAAAAGAGAGGGAGAGAGATGTGGAGATCGTAGAGTATAAATAAGTCACACCGGTTAGAACGCTACTTTGTTTTCTCGTCTGATCCAACCGAGTTACAGGACAAATGTGGTTAGAAGCAGGGCGATACTGAGTGGAAGTAGCTTCCTAGTGTGTTTTCGATCTGAATTTCTGTGAATTTTTGTCTTCTCCGATCCGGACCGTAGCGGAGGGCTTAAAATGTGGAATCTGGCTCGAGCGGCAGCGTCGAATCTGCGCCAGGCGCGGCGGTTCTCTGCTGCGATTCCAGGTCCTTGCATCGTGCATAAGCGCGGGGCCGATATTCTGCACGATCCATGGTTTAATAAGGTTTAGAATTGCTTATTTTGCATATTTCTTTCTTTTCCGTTTGTTTCCTTTGGTCAGTATAATGGCGATGCTTTTGCGTCAAGACTTCAAGTCAAGTGAGAATTCTATTCAAGTTTACAGTTTGTTTATGTTAAAAGGCTAGCTTTTATTTATTTATTTTGATTTTGGCAGGATAATTCATTGTTAGAGTAGGAACTAAATTTTATTTATATGGAATTTTGTATTCTGTGTCTTATATTATATTATATAGTTTAACCGTTTCAGTTCTGGTCTCCTGTGGATTTAGTATATATTGATTCTACAGATTTAGAGAGCTCCACCGAAATCGTCGTGTTTTGCAGCACATACATAAATGCCTATGTTCACTCCAGTTACAAATGTGAAGTAGCGTTTGGTTATGTTCACGAGTTTTGTTGGTTATGTCGGTCCTATAATTGAATTATGCGGGTTCTATGTTAGATTTCTAGATTTTGATATTTCACAGATCGGGATTTCTGTAGCTTTTATAGATTTTAGACAGAGCTGGAGCTTGAAAACCTTGCTTGCTTATCAATGTTGGAAATATGACAATAAGTTTAGGTAAATACACTAGTAAAGTTGCCAACCTCTCATTTGATGGAGACATCACTTTTCAGCAATTTCAAAAACCACAACACCCAAGGAGGAATTTAGGACATTTAGCCAATAGACTCTGTTTACAAATGAAAAAAAGCATGCTGTATTTCAGAAGATTTCCAGTTTCCGTTGCATGTCATGCACATACCACATGATCACTCTTTCTAGTGCCATCACCCACACTGACCACTCTGTTCAGTTACAGGCTTGTTTTTATCTATATGAACTGTAACATTTACATCTGACAAGGGCCTTATGTAATCTGTCATTACCTAAGCGCACATTCACCACTTATTGTGTTGAATCAGTAGATTTCTATTTTGAAGATCTTAATGTAGAAAGGAGCTTGCGAAATGACTATCCTGTTGCCACTCATATGGCCTGCTTGATCTTTACAGAATTCTGTAGCTAGACATTGTCCTAGTGATAACTAAAAAAATATGAACTTGATGGGATGACAATAAACTAATCATCCTATTTCAGAGACCTTAGTGGACTTTTTTTTTTCTTTCCAGTCAGAGGATTTCTATTGATCTGGTACCACTATTCCAATCAATGGATTCTATTCACTAACTTATATGTAGTTAGCTTTTTTGATGCTTACCTTTGCAAATACATGCATTGTACCTGCCTTCCACTAGTTAATTATTTAAAAAACAGAACTTCAAATATATTGAAGTCTGGCAATTTATTTTTGAGATGTGACCTTTTTGACATATCTATGTGAATGGAATTCTGAGTGATTTTGGTATAACTATCTTTTTAATATTCTTGGGTGTTCAAAATTTGAAAAAAACTTTGGAAGGATGATTTTTCAAAACAAGTTTTAGAACATCGCTTTTTTTGATAGTGACATTATTGTTGATGAGATAATGTGAAACTTTCTTTGTTTGATCTTTTGGCGGACAGGATACTGGCTTTCCTTTGACAGAAAGAGATAGGCTTGGACTCCGTGGCCTCCTTCCACCTCGTGTTATGTCATTTGAGCAGCAATATGATCGTTTCAGTAAGTCCGAGTGTTGTACATTCATGTTTTAGTCATGCTATATTTATTTTGAAGCAATGATGGAGTTAATTTGATCTTAGATGGGTTTATAGAAGTAGATATATACTCATTACTAGAATATCTAAAACTTTGAGAAACCTTGTATTGCTGAAACTATGAGATGCTTTGACAGCTTTCTTGAGCATGAAACTTGTGGAACAAGTTTGTCTTGAGTCTAAACTTTTTGTTGCATGTGACAAGAGATGGAAAATGAGAAAAGGAATTAACAAAAACAGCAAGGAAAATGAAAAAAACAAAAAACAAAAAAGACAAAAATAAGGTATAGATCTAATATTAGGTTTCTGTAGTTGCAACTTGCAAGTAAAAAGGGCAGCCCAGTGCATGAGGCTCCCGCCAATGCAGGGTCTGGGGAGGGACGGATGTACACAGCCTTACCCTAGCACATATAGAAAGGCCGTTTCCAAGATTTGAACCCTGGTCACACAGGTTGCAATGCTTTGCAAAGTGGAATGCTGAAATACTGAACCCTATATGCATAGACATTGTTTTGAATCTTAACACCACTTTTTAGTTTATCTGGCTTTTTCTACAAGATCATTTCAACACATGGTCTCTGGGTTGCTCCTATAATATACTCGTTGGTTTGTTAAGGATGGGTGGGTCTTTTTAGCTCCCCATATTTTTATAAATATGGTCAATTTTTAGAATGCTATTTCAGGCTTAAATAGAATATAAAGGGAAGTGGCAAAGCACTAAAGAAACTTGGTGGTGGAATGAAGAGGTCCAAAATATAATTAGATTAAAATGATCAATGCTACAAAGAATGGCAAAAGCTAAAAATGTAGACAACTAGGAAAAATATAAAACTATAAGAAAGGAAGTTCAAAAGAAAGTGAATGAAGTTAAATGTAAGGCTTATGATGAGCTTTACCAATAAATTAGGCACTAAAGAGGGAGAAAAAGGAATGTATAAACTAGGAAAGTTAAGAGAAAGGAAATGTAGAGATTTAAACCATGTTAGGTGCATTAAAGATGAAGATCAAAGAATCTCGGTAAAAGATGAGGAAACCAAACAAAGATAGAAAAACTATTTTGAAAATTATTAAATGAGCAACAGGGAGGAGGGGATAATGGAGGAGAATCTAGAAGTACTTGTTGTGTTAAAATTAATACGTATCTTCGTAGAGTTAGACCTACTAAAGTAAAAGAAGCACTAAATAAGATGAAAAAGGGAAAGACATTAGGCTTGATTGGATTCCAACAGAAGTATGGAAAGGTATGGGAGAGGTAGGCTTGTTATGTCTAACCAAACTATTTAATAAGATAGTGAAAGAAAAGAAGATACCTGATGGTTGGAGAAACAATAGCATGGTGCCTAGTCCTTAGGGGGGCGATGAGAAGATTTAAGTGGTTAACCTGCAACATAACAGTGAGAGTTCAGTGGGAGATGAGATCAACTAATGGACTGGCAGATTCTCTTGCTAAGCAAGGGGTGTTTAGGGACAACTTATTTTGGGCTCAATTGTAAACCTGTTTTCTCTTTGAGGCTGCAACTCGTGCCTCTTGGAACTTCCATACTGTATCCATTGATAGTTTCTCTTATTATTGATAAAATTCCGCTTATCACTTGTAAAAAAACAAAGGTGATGTACAAAGTTGTAATAACTATTGGGGGATTAAACTTATGAACCACACTAAGAAACTTTGGGAGAGAATAATTGAACAAAGATTATGACTTGAAACAAGTGTATCAGAGAACCAATTTGGCTTTATGCTAGGGAGATCAGTCATGGAAGCTATATTTCTTTTGAAATGATTGATAAAAAAGTTCAGAGAGAAGATGAAAGATCTTCATATGGTGTTCATTGATCTAGTAAAGGCATGTGATAGAGTTCTTAGAGAGGTAATATGGTGGGTCTTGGAAAAGAAAGGAGTTCAAAATAGGTATATAGACCTAATTAAAGATATGTATGTGGGGGTCATAACCAATGTTAGAACATCGGTGGAAGAGACTTCAGATTTTACAATTACTATGGGTCTTCACCAAGGTTCAACACTTATCCATTATCTATTTGCACTGATCCTAGATGAATTGACTAAACATATTCAAGAGGAAGTTCCATGGTTCATGTTGTTTGCGGCTGACATTGTTTTAATTGATGAAACTAATGAAGGATTGAATGCAAAATTAAGCTTATGGGCAAATGCCTTAGAAACAAAAAGTTTTAAAATAAGTAGGACTAAAATAGAGTATATGACGTAAATTTAGTAATAATAGGAGTGTAAATCAAGATACACTTAGGATTGGAGACCAAGAGATAACTCAATGTGACCATTTCTAGTACCTTGGTTCAATAATTCATAACAAGGGAGAGATTGAGGTGGATGTTACCCAAAGAATTAGGGCGAGATGGGCAAAATGGAGGGGTGCATTTGGACTTTTATGTAATAGACAAATACGACTTAGATTAAAAGGAAAATTCTATAAAACAGTGTTGGGCAGCCAAGAAACATGTCCAGAAAATGAATGTGGCAGAAATGCGATTGCTAAGATGGATGAGTGGAAAAACCAGAAAGGATAGAATTAGGAATGAAGTTATTTGTAGGAACCTAGGAGTAGCTCCAATAGGTGATAAAATGAGAGTGCAGACCAATATGGTTTGGGCATGTGCATAGAAGATCACCAACTTTGCCAGTTAGAAGAAGTGTTTTGTTATACACTGAAGGGGCTAGAAGAGCTTGGGGTAGACCAAAAAGGACATGGATAGAAGTAGTAAGAAATGATTAAGCACCAATAGTTTAACAGTGGATATGGCTTTAAATAGAATGGATTGGTGAAACAGGATTCATGTAGCTGACCCAATAGTTGGGATAAGGCATGGATATTTTTGTTTTTGAAGTCTATAACATCCAAAGAATGTCTAGTATATGGTGTAATTAACATTTAAGGTTCAAAAATTTTGCATAAGAACCCTGTATCTTTTTAGTTATGTCCATATGTGTTAGCAGAAAGATTGTCCATGGTTTCAAAGAGCATGAAACTCTGTAAATAAAAATAGCTACCATATTGTAATCTGCCTTTTGTATGACCATCTTCAATGGATTTCATTTTAGCATCTCTTTTCTTGACATAATTGGCTTTTATGATGTTTCTCACTCAAAACATGGTAAATCCAATACCAATGTTCTTTTGTTTGAATTGTTAGTGGAATCATTTCGATCCCTGGAGAAAAATACCCATGACCAACCAGATAATGTTGTGTCCCTAGCTAAATGGAGAATCTTGAACAGACTGCATGACAGGAATGAGACATTGTACTACAGGGTAAGCTGCCAATATAAGCTAGTAAATTTCTACTTGGCTCTAAACTTTCATCTAAAGTGATATCTATAACTTGTGTCTTAGGTTCTTATTGATAACATTAAAGATTTTGCTCCTATTATATACACTCCAACTGTGGGATTGGTATGCCAAAACTATGGAGGTTTGTTTAGACGACCACGCGGGATGTACTTCAGTGCAAAAGATAAAGGAGAGATGATGTCCATGATATATAACTGGCCAGCTGAAGAGGTATTTTGTGAATCTTTGAATGCACTGACTTATAGACAACTTTTAATTATATTACTTGTTGATGGTGTACCTGTTTCAGATTGTATAGTTGAACTACATTAAATGCTGTTTCCAGATATGACAAGCCATAACATCACAATATCACCATAAGATTCTCTTGTAGCCACTTAGAATAGGAAAGCTCCTTAGGCTTAGTTTGCAGCTCTTTTTATTTTATTTTATTATATTGAAAAAAACAGATTACAACCTTAGTCTGCATGTCTTTCCCAATAACATAGCCTAGCTTGCCTTTACCACCGATATAGAATTATAGAGCTTGGATGAGTAAATCCATTCTAGGATATTATATCCATTAAGTTTTAGTATTGTGGTTTGAATATTGATTTCTACACATCCCCATGGAAGTCTAGTTGGATCTTGAGATAGCCTTCAACTCATCAGTACTTGACATCCTTCACTTCTTTCAATCTGTTATGTGGAGCCACAAACCTACAGACCTCTCCCTTCATAGTCAACTCTCATAGAGGCAAAAGGGGATACACCAATGAAAAAATCACCAGCAATTCAACCAAAGAGTTTTATCACTCATGCACTTCAAGAAATGCCCTTAGAGGATCATAACAGTTGTCAAAACTCAAAACATTTGGAAAATGCCCTAGGATTGCACATACAGGGATAGACATTAAATATGGAAGAGTGTTTTCATCATGAACCTTCACAACTGCATGGAATTTTACATGAAAACATATGTTTGATCCCAAAATTATCTTACTGAGCTAAGTCAGCCCCACAAGCAAACACCTCTCCATGTCAATTCAATGAGCGGGAATTATGTCAGTATTGATTGGTCTCTAGTTGGCTAAGTCTCTAACTTAAAGAACATCTTGATTGAAGGGAATTCAAATGTGATTGTTGGCTGGCTAAAAAAGGACAAGGCAGGATCATGGAGATATAAGCACATAATAAGAGAAGTTATGCTTTTCTTCTCTCTAGGGATCATGGTTCACAATATCAGTGATATTTAAATTTCCCCAAAATCTCCCCATTTTGCTAGGTGGCAATTGAAATTTTCTGGGAATCTTTTTTTTTTTTCCAAATATCTCCAATACTTTGCTGATATTTCAGATTCCATTGGTAGACTATATATTTAAGTTTTAAAATTTTAAAATATTATTAAAAGCTTTCCAATATTTCATTAAGATCATTACAAGTTTTTAAAAATCTTTTCCCAAAAGAACCAAAGGAGAATAACTGATTGGATAATTAGGTTACAATTTTGATATGATTTACTTACTAAGTGTTGGTGTGAAAATTTTTATAAATTCTCATGCAACATAATTCACTCAATCAAGTGATTGAGTTTTTATTATTTTGGGTAAGGCCCATTCAGGGAATCATACGGATTCTTCCCCTTAATCACATCTACATAAGAAAGTAGGGAACACCTTTTGATTTTGACTTGGAGAAATGAACACAGAACAAAAGAAAAGAACAATAGGGTACTTAAAAAGAACTTTTTCATTTGTTTTTCTTTTACATCAAGTGTACAAGAATGAGAAGAAAGAAAAGAAAATACAATTGAGAAACTATACATCAATATATTTCTCTTTTCTTTTTAATACAAAGAAAATTTCCTTCTCACTCCTTTCTTCACATTAAGCTATAGTCAATCAGATGAAATTCTGATTGTAGACAACCTTAATCCATGGAATTTTGCATACAAAAAGGGAACCATAGTCAATCAAACTGAATATTTGATTATAGACGATTTTCATCCCTCCGCTCTTCATTTTCATCTGAAGGGAACCATAATCAGCTTCGAGAATTAGACTATAGATGGTTTAATCCCTTTGTCTTGAAAGAGGGACCATAATCAAACAAGTAGAGGCACCTGGTTGTAGATGATTTATTCTCCTCTAGTCTTCATTTTCATTTGAAGGGAACCATAATCAGTCTTCAAGAATTAACCTTAGATGGTTTAATCCCTAACTTTGTCTTGAAAGAGGGACCATAATCAACCAAGTAGAGACACCTGGTTGTAGATGGTTTATTTCCCTCTATTTCCTTTCTCAAAAGTGAAAATAAAAGAGAGAGGAAGAAGGATACATAGAAGAAGACATATATGGGAAGTATTCACAGAGAGGACTTTCTTTTTTCTACCTGTATTAGTGAGACTTTTCCTTCCCTGCCTTCCCTTGAGCACTTCTCTTTTCTTCTCTCCTTATCTTCGCTTTTCTTTAGAATCTCTTGTGAAAATTTTCTCCGAAGAGTCTCTCTGTCTCTCTAGCTTCCCCTTAAGGATCTTAAATAGGGAGTGGGGTAATTATGTAACTACCTCCTCCTCCTAGGTGAAGGGCACCTGTCCCTCCCACTTAAAGAGAGGGAACTCCTTATATAGTTTTAATGATTTGGCTAGCAGACTAGCCAACCCGCTTATTTGAGTTCTAATTTATTAAATATTATTTGGATTAAAAAAATGCCTTCAACACTAAGTCACTGTAATTCAAAAGAAAAAGGAAAATACTTACAACTATAAAAGAGGATTCTCACTCTAATAAAAAGATATAGTAACAAAAAAAAGACAAAATGGCAAGTAAATGACAAATTTAACAGAGAGAAGATGATTGACAGATTAAATGGGAGACAAAGAAAGATATCTATTAAAGTCTCTTGATTTTCTTCTATTTGATTTATACAGTTCTTTGCTATGTCTTTTTGAACCTTAAACGTGCAATTATAATTCTTCTAATAATTACTTGGAGGCTTATTAAGTATTCCATGCTTCTAGAAAACTTCCCTAATTTTTAAAACTTTCCAAATATTTTAGTGAAATTAGCAGAACATCTCCAAAATTTCCCCATCTCTACATGGTGAAATGTCCATTTATATCGAATTAGTGAACCATGCTGGGGATAATGAAAAGACAATAACACCCCTTTGAACATCAATAAACACTCTTGCAACAAGATCAAGAAGAAAACTATAAAGAAGTTAATTTTTAAGAAAACCTGAGCTTACACCATTCAAGTATTTTTTAAACCCAAAACTTTCTCCAGGTGGAAAGGTGTCCACCTTAAATTTTATTAACCATTGTTAAAAATCAGATTGGAATTTACAGGGAGGACATAGCCTGCCTTGCCATTTATCAAAAAAAAAAGGCCTGTCTTGCCCCAAACCCGTTGAACAAAGAGCTCTCCCTAAGCCACTCAAACCTCTCCCAGAAAATGATAAAATACAAAGTTATTTTACCCATTTGACTAGAATCCATGGCACTCCCAATTTATCTTCTATGATGCATTTCTGAACCAAAGGTGGCAGTGTATCACTCAACCAGAAGAAAATGCTGGTTCTTGTGTTGCAAGCATGATTTGCAAGGGAGTCTGCAATTTGGTTGCTTTCTCTATACGTTAGTTGTGCTGGATGCTACCCTTCTGTACAAATACACCATTTCATCCCAAATGGATAGTCAGGTCCAGGGAATTGACACTACACCAATTCAAGTATTTTTTTTGGACAAGCAATGGATCCTGTTTAGATGGTTGACTTGTTCTCTGCAATGTGGTGTCATCATCATCAAAAGGTTTAATAAAGTGGCTTAGATGATGAAGCAGTCCAAAGGTGATCTATAATGGTTTGATATAATAGAATTTCTTGATGAAGTGTCTACTGTTTTCCAATATGCATGCCAATGGCCAATGGCTCCATATTTCCCAAATTTGTGGCTGATTGCCTACTTTCTCAATAATCCACAAAATGTCTCGTTTTTCGTCTATATGTGCCTCTAATGCATGTGGATGTTACCCATTCATTGTCATGCAAGTTAGTATATAACTTTCACTTGACACATCGTTAATTTATTGGTCTTGTTATTTTGAATTAAGCTGGGATATTTTCATGCTTATATTTTTTTTCTGAAGTTTTAGGTATTTGATTTTCTAGTCCTTCTGTAATTTCTGAACAATTGAATGCTGAGTGATATGGAAGTCTTTCTAGCATTTTGAGTATTCAAATTCTGCATTTCAGTTGATTAAGACTTCAGATGCTTTAACATATTATTCAAAAAAGAGAGACTTACTGTGTATGTCTGTCAGCTGAAACTATCTACTGATAAATATAGTGGGTTTCTAAAGACATTTGCAGGTCCTTTAATTGTGATTGTTTTTCTCCTTGGTAATGAATTGGCCAATTGGCCATAGTAGAAAAAGATTGTATTTTCTTAGAAATTGTAATTTCTTATGTGCTTGTTTGGTTTTCACAAGGTTATTTGTGTAATTTCTGTTGTCATTATAGTGGTTTACTGATAAATATAATGGTTTTTTGAAGACAGTTGCAGGTTCTGTATTATTGTTTTTTCATCATGAATTGGCCAATTGGCCATAATAGAAAAAAAATTTTATTTTGTTAGGAATTGCAATTTCTTGTAAGGGTTACTACATGCTTGTTTGGTTTTCAAAACATTGTTTGTCTTTCTGTTGTCATTATAGTGGGTTGTTCCTCTGTTTTCACAGGTTGACATGATAGTGCTGACAGATGGAAGCCGCATTCTTGGCCTTGGTGACCTTGGGGTTCAAGGAATTGGGATACCTATAGGAAAACTTGATATGTATGTTGCTGCTGCTGGCATCAACCCACAGAAAGTATGTATATATTATACTGCTTCTAACATAATGTGTTCACATGTTTGGTGGCTTGCATGTTTGTATTATCTAGCTACCTGAGTTTTATAATGTTAACACTAATTTTAAATCTCTCCTATCAGGATTGTATATTTCTTTACTGAACAATTGAACATGTAATAGTAGTATGCCGGTATTTATTACCAATTATGGCATACCATTGGAAATAAATTTGTTTCTATACCACTTGACATTTTCTATCATGTCTTTTTTATCCATAGTTTTTATTCTATGTCTTTAGTAATTTAAAAAAATATATACATGCAACATGTACACGTTAAAAAAATAATGTTAATGAGATATTCCCAAATCCCAATATTTTTTTAGAGAAAAGATAAGGAATTTCATTAATCTGTTACTGTAAAGTGTAAACATGTATCACTATGTTCCATGCACATTGATTGACCTACACATTAGAGTAAAAGATGTACAAACAAAAACTCATAAATTCATTCCACAAAGATGGCTAAATAATATTGTCTGTTTCAACTTTAAACCAAAAGAGATGACAACCATGGTGTGGCATTCCTCCAAACAGCTCATGGGCTGAGAGCCAAGAGTGAAGAGTTGCCACATCCCACCTAATTACTTCAGATGCTTGTTTTGTTCTATTGTAAAAAATTCTGCTGTTTCTCTCCTTCCAAAAAACCATCCACATCACCTCCACATGAATTGTGCTCCAAAGAACCTTTCCCCTCTTGTTTAAACCCTGTAGCTTCCAATTTGCTCCCTAACATATCTTGGGTAGCACCAGCTACAGTTCACCAGGCTGCAGGAAAAAAAATCACAGATGCTTTGTGTAAAACATCAGCCAATGAATAGGTGGTCAGTGGACTCAGAGTGAGATCCACAAAGAGTGCACTCCACTGAGGTTAGATTGATTCCCCATGCAGAAAGAGTTCTTTGTAGAGACTTTTTCAAAGAACCACCTAGGGAATTGTGCTCCAAAGAGCCTTTCCCCTATGGCTAAACCCTGTATCTTCCAACCTATAACATGCTCCCTAACATATCTGGGGTAGCACTAATACTGTTCACCAGGCTGCAGAAAAAAAATGATAGATGCTTCTTGTAAAACAGCAGCTGATGAATAGGTGGTCAGAAAACAAAGAGTGATAGCGACAAAAAGTGCTCTCCACTGAGGTTAGACTGATTCCCTTTTGCAGCAAGGATCCTTTGGAGAGAATTTTCCCCATCACAGCTGACCAGACAAGAAAATTTATTTTGGATGGGACATGGGGTAACCAAGCCTCACTCCAAGGGAAATAATTAACCATAGGATCCACCAGATTGCTGTAGAAAGATTTGACAGAGAACACTCCATCCTTGGACCATCTCCAGAGATGTCCCTAATATTGATTTCCTTTATCCTGCTTAAAATGTGTACTCTTCGTTGGCATGGTCCTGGACTTGTAGTATTGATAAACCTTATTTTCATTTATGGCAGATACTTCCAGTTATGTTAGATGTTGGAACCAACAATAAAAGGCTTCTTGAAGACCCTCTATGTGAGTGTATAATTCAATTTCCTAGACTTCTTTCTAGTATACTTGTGTGAAACCTTTGAAAGAGCTTCATCTTTTATATATGTTTGAGAATAAACCGACAATTGTTTTAGATTATTCAATTATTTAATTTTGAGGATGGAATGCTTATGATTCCTTATGTTGACATATAATTAGGTTTAAAACCCACTTTATCCTGATTCCTGACTTTATTATTCACTTATTTTGATTTTGTTTTCAAATTTTATTAAAATAATCTTGTGCCTTGCACCTCGGGCACAAAATGCCCTTTGTGTTTGTGTGTGTGTGTGTGTGTGTGGCTTGTGCTTTTAAAACACTGGTCTTGAACCTACAAGTCTTCTCAAAGCAGTTTCTCATGATGACCCAGAATTTACAGTAATATAACCTGCAGCAGTAATATTATGTAGAGATAGCATTAAATTATTACATTGTACTTCAGAATTTATAGTCAGACAAAATAGTAAACTAATTACCAAAATATGAATGTAAACAATCCCATTTATCTATTCTGCATATTGTAAGAAACCATGGCTTTTAAATGAGTGATCTTGGTTATTGAAGGTTATCTTTTATTGATTAATAAAAAAGACATTTTACTGTAATCTTCAAATATTTTAGTTGTTTTCCATGCTAGGCCTTCTATTTTAATTGCATGAATTGAGATAGATTAAACAAAGATTGCTTCAAAATTCCTGTGGTTGGTAGGATATTGTGGTTATTGTGGCAAATCCTGTTCAGTTGCTATACCCATTTCTCCTAACCTTTTCTTTAACCCAAGTTATTTTTAATGGTTTTTATTGTTGCATTAAAGTTTTTCTTAGTAATTTAGATCCATGTGCCTTCAAAGTTCAGACCCTGCATTGATGGGAGCCTTGTGCACTGGCTGTCCTTGTCTTGGAAGTTGAGAGTTGTGATAATTTTTTTGACATCAAGGGAAATCTACTCTATCTAGAATTTTGAATTTACTATGGGTTGAGAGCTTCTGTGTTGTTAATTTGAGTATTTATTTATTTATTTTTGATAAGTAACTGAAGTTTTATTAAAATTAGCAATGCAGAAAGTGTTATGTGAAATGTTCCAGCACCCTGATGGTTTACCCATATGTACAAAGTGCCGCACCCCATTTTAGTGTACAAAGTGCCCTGCACCCCATTTTAGTGTACAAAGTGCCCTGTACCCCATTTTAGTGTACAAAGTGACCTGCACCCCATACTCCTAATTTTTTGATCAGCAAAGAAGATTTTATTGAAACCATACCCCTAAATTTTTAACACATGTTAGGAGAAATTTAAATGATTGGGAGGTGGCATCCTTAATCAGATTGCTCCAGCTTCTGTATGACTTGAACATATCTGGAATAGGGGAAGATAAAAGAGTGGAGTTTTGAGAAGTCAGGTATGTTCTCTGTAAAATCGTTTTTTAAAGCAGTTTCAAAGGAGGAAGCTATATCTTTCCCAAGTCAAAGAATATGTGTTAGAACTGTGCCTTCAATGATAACCTTTTTTGTTTGGTCAGCAGTGCTGGATAAGATTCTAACCAAGGACAATTTAGTCAAAAGAGGGTTAGAAGTGGTAGACATGGCATGTCCCCTATGTATTGGGAATGTGGAATCATCTAGTCATCTGCTGTTACACTGCAATTTTACTCACCGGGTGTGGTTAAGAGTGGTGGAATTATTTGGTGCTAAGCTATGTTTCCCTGCGGATATTATGGGACTCATAGAAGCTTAGTGGCTGAGTGGTCTGAGTAAAGCTGAAAAGGTGGCTTGGGGTATTATTCCCGCAGCTGTTCTGTGGACTGTCTGGAGTGAAAGAAATAACAAATTATTTGAAGGAATTCAAAAATCAAAAGAAGTTGTTCTGAGGAAAATTATGGGGATGATCCACTCATGGCTGATTGTACATCCGGTGTTTAAAGACAGACATCCAAGTGCTTTTTTTTGAGTTTAATTTTTTGTTTGTAAGGAGGGAGTAGTTTTTTTTGTTTAGGGGATTGAGGGCTGTATGGGACTGTTTCGTAGGGGTGGATTCGAGCCGAGATGAGCTGAACACTTGGCTATTTGAGCTCGGCTCGCTGAAACTGTGTTACGCTCGAGCTCGGCTTGGTTCAAAGCTCGCAAGTTCGAGCTTGGCTTGGCTCAAGCTCAACTGCAAGCCAAGTTTTTTTTTTTCTAAAAAATAAAAAAGTATACATATAATTTTTTTTATTTTACATACAAAAAAAGTAAGAATTATAAAAATCATTTATTATTAATATAAAAAATAAAAAATATACATATAAATATTGTTTTTGTTTTATACACAAAAACATAAGAATTATAAAAATTATTTATCATCATACATAACAAAAAAAATGTTATATACAAAGTATTAATATACAATAAAAATTATTTATTATATATATATATATATTTATTTATATGTATGCATGAAGCCGAGCTTCATTGGGCTTGAGCTCAGCTTGACTAGCAAATGAGCCTATATATCATGCTCGAGCTTGGCTTGAAGCTCAGTTTAAACCAAGCCAAGCTGAGCTTTTCACGAGCCGAGCTTGAATAGCTCGTGAGAAGCTCGGCTCGTGGCCACCCCTACTGTTTTGGTTTCTTTGTATATCCTCTATTCATTTCTTTTTGTACAGGGGTTTCTATAGTTGATTTTTAGTGAAATCACTTTACTGTTTTCAAAAAAAAAAAAAAAACACATGTCATGTACTTTATATTAAATTATGTGCTTGTTTTACCTTTCTCTTGGTGTGATATCATCAGACTATGTTAATTACAGATCTTGGATTACGACAACCTCGTTTGGAAGGAGAAGAATATCTATCCATTATTGATGAATTCATGGAAGCTGTTTTCAGACGTTGGCCGAAGGCTATAGTACAGGTTCGTTTCTTTCAGTAATATGATAAAGCATGTTATCTTTAATAATCATTATCTTAGTGCCATGACACTCTTGACAACTCAACCAGTTTGAAGACTTTCAAATGAAGTGGGCTTTTGAAACTCTCCAACGATATCGTAAAAGGTTTTGCATGTTCAATGATGACATACAGGTGAGTGCCTCTATGACATTCTCCTGGTTTTTATATCTACACTATTGTTAATTAATCATAGCTGTGCTGATTATTCTATAATTTCTTTATTAATGTTTCTTTTATTGTGCCGGAACTTCATGGCTTCATGGCTAACAGGGAACTGCTGGTGTTGCACTAGCTGGACTACTGGGTGCTGTGAGAGCACAGGGTCGATCTTTGCAAGACTTTGTGAAACAAAAGATAGTTGTAGTGGGAGCTGGGAGGTACTTGCAAAATCCCATGACTTTGGAGTCTCAGACTCTGGGTGTACTTTCATATACATCAATTCTGAAATAGCTGCATAGGCATTCTATTTTCAGCTTTAGCTCGCACTTCTAATGCTTTTGTCTGACATTCAGTGCAGGAATAGGTGTTCTTAATATGGCCAAACAGGCTGTTTCAAGAATGACAGGAGATAATGGAATGGAAAACCATAATTTCTGGTTACTCGATAAAGATGTATGATCTCATTCTTAATTTCTTATTGCTCACAACTTGCATTGCTTCATTTTCTTCATCTTGTATGGTATACGGTGATCAACCATTATTTTTGTCTGGGGTCCCTTAACCACTTTCTTATTTTATGTGCATGCAACCCATCTCATTAGCTATTTACTGAAAGCATCATGTAGCTTTTGTATGTGTGTGTACAAAACTAAGAAGAATCTATGAAACTTTTTTGGGCTTGTAAAAGTAATCATGCTACCTATGCTGCTGCACCATTTGTTTACATATTGACCTACATATCTATGTATAAATGTGATAATCAAGTTGTGTAAAAAATTCCTACAGTGAAGGATTTCAAAAGCTTCATTATTTCAATTGCATGTAATCCGATGTCCACGATGATTAATTTGCACTTGAGAAAGATGTGCAGGGTCTTATAACAAAAGAGAGAAAGGATATTGATGCAGCGGCTGCACCTTTTGCAAGAGGGTTTGGTCCAGGAGAAATTGAAGGACTCAGGGAAGGGGCTAGTCTCACTGAAGTGGTAAATTTTTGTTGGTTATCCTCAACAGACTTTATCCAAGTTTCATGACTTTTTCCCCTTTCTTTCTTTCTTTCTTTCTTTCTTTTAGTTTGATTATAGTGGGATGAAAATACAGTAAAATGATTTTGAACTCAAAACTTTTCCCCTTTGGAAGATAGACTAAACCCTTTTGCTTAATAACCGTTTTTCACTCAAACATCTTTTCTTTTTAAGTTTACACATGAATAATTGATTGATTCTTACTTCCATGACTATTTATCAGGTTAAAAAAGTCAAACCCCATGTGCTTCTCGGTCTTTCTGGAGTTGGTGGTATCTTCAATGAAGAGGTGTGCGTTACTAGGTGCCTATGTTTTTATCTTATGTCAATGGTTGCATACTTGCAGATGGGGAAGACTTGAGCTTTTACTCTTTTGATTTGTTCAAACTAATCCAGAACGAGAATGTATGTGCATTTTAAAACTAATTGATAAAGACAGCTTGTTGGGGCTACAGGGATCTGTTAAAGAAAGTTAAATGGCTGACAAGAAATATGTCAGTCAGGTTTCAGTGGGTCAGCAGATCAACAAATGCAATGGCTGATTCTCTGGCGAAGCAAGGGGTGTCAAGGGGATATCTGTTTTGGGTCACTTTGTAACTGTGCTTCAGGCTTGTGTATATTTAGTGTTTATGGCTCAGTCCTAGGGGGAGGTAACACCTCGTGCCTCCTCCTAGGCTGACTGTACTGTTGTTTTTTGAATTAACAAAACTACTCTCATTTATAAAAAAAAAAAAAACTAATTGGTAAAGACAGATTAGTTGTTGATAAATGGCATGTGTTGTATGTCACCTGCAATGGTTTCTCTAGTGATACTTATTTAGTGAAGTGTGGCCCTCTATCGTCTACTGAGGATAATGCAACACAGCTGGGTCTTATTCATGCAGCCTCAAGCCCTTACCACAGGGCTTCCTTTCTGCTAAAATGCCCTTAACCTATGGTGGTTCTATATGTCAGCCTATATCCTCGGCCCATTTTTAATTACCCACCCATGGTCCAGTCTTGTCATTTAACCTACACCTATGTATAAGGCCACTCTGGCAATCATATTGAAGAAGAGAATACACTAACAAATATTGTTAGAGAATCAATTCTGGTGGTTCTTGTTACTCTAATAATCAGTTTTAAGTTTGAAAATGTGAAAAATTTGTAGACAGAGTTCTTTTGAGCTACTCATCCTCCTAAGTAATTCTATGGAGAAAAATGAGCTCCAAAAGAGAATCTTTATTGGCTCCAAACTTGTCCTTTTAAATAGTGATTCTGCAGCCTATTTTCTTCATGTTTTTTTTTGGTTTTCATTTAATTATTGAGCAAGATAGGTTACCTATCCATTTTATACAAGGCATTATATTTTTCTATTTCCATTTTAGTAAAAGAATAGAATTTGTAGCTGAATTTTTTGTAGTTTCAAGAAGTGAGACTCATCTGTGATTTTGAGACCATATAACCTCCTTAGGATTGGTATAAAGTCTGTAGACTTCAATCCCAAGGTTGGACAGGCTGGTGAGACCATATATATCTTCTCTCTCTCTCTCTCTCTCTCTCTCTCTCTGTTCTTTCTTCTTGTGGAAAAACCCTCCATTAAAACTTCTTCAACTTGAAACACCTCACCTTGCCTTTTATACAACATCAATGCATTATCCCATGTAGTGATGATTCTGAAAGGATAACTACACTGGTTCTATGTTGGATGCAGATCAGCATGGTGCACATGAATCTAGTAACTTATACCATTTATGTAGATTTGTATTTTTTATTGGTAGAGTTGCGTTTTCTATATTAATGCTTTTATAACCTGATTTCTGTAAATAAATGTCATCATTATCATCCATGTCTTACCTCAACTGTTTCCAATGCATGTCTCAACTATATCCGGCCTAAGACATGATTCCTTTTTCTCTTTTCACTTTATCCAAGGTCATATAATCTCTAAGAAATAAATTGAAGTATTTTATATTATCAAATATTATTTGTATGCCACAATATATCTAGTTCTTTAACATCACATTGTATTAACCTTATTTTACTGCTACAACTGCCTGCATTAAATCACATGGTTCAATTCCCTATAGTCATTGATGAATATTATATTCTGACGTTTATTTTTTTATTTCTTATTCTTTCTAACAGTTGGTTATTTTCCATATTTGTAATGTTTGATGCTATTTCTGGAGCATATGGCAGGTGCTTAAAGCCATGCAGGAATCGGAGTCCACTAGGCCTGCCATATTTGCAATGTCAAATCCTACCATGAATGGTTTGTACTTCAAGCCTTACAGTTTTTTTCAAGAAGAGGGATTCTTTTATTTTATTGCATATTGTTCTTTTTTGAATATTATCTTCTTTTCCATTTTCTATGGAACAGCTGAGTGCACAGCTGCTGATGCATTCAAGCATGTGGGAGAAAACGTAGTCTTTGCTAGTGGGAGCCCTTTCGCAAATGTTCATTTTGGTAGCCTTCCTGCTTTTTTTACGACATTATTTTAGTGAAGGAGTGGGTTTGCACCTCAAGGAGGTGTTGAAATTTGGAAAAATAATGGTTCTGTTGTCAACATTATTTTGGTAGCCCTTTGCTAGTGGGAGCCCTTTCGCAGCTGCTCTTTTCAATCAATTAGAATTTGAGCAGGACGGAATTTGGAAAAATAGTGGTTCTTTTGTCAATACTCCTAATTTTTATGACACCAACAAATTACACTCCTTTCATACGTGCAGGGAATGGAAAGATAGGTCATGTTAATCAAGCAAATAACATGTATTTATTTCCAGGGTATGTACTGTTTTGTTGTTCAGGGTTGATCTTAGAACTACACATCTTGCTTCAGCCACCAGATATCCACGTATGTTCTTCTAATATGATGTCATCTTTCAGGATTGGTCTGGGAACTCTTCTGTCAGGTGCTCATTTTATTTCAGATGGGATGCTGCAAGCTGCTGCTGAATGGTAAAACTCAGTGTGAATAGAATTCATGCTTTTCAGTTTAACTTATTAGCACTAATTTTCATGTGTACAAAGAACTGGAACCATAACTGAGCAACATTTAAGAATTTCTGGTTTGATATTTGAGTCTTGAACTGACTGGTGAGATCTTAATGAATGCTAACTAGAAGTTTTGGAATGTGGAGGAGGTTGATGCAGTTTTCTTGTACCACACTGAGACTCTTTGCATTACTGTGTATTTCTGCATCATAACTTCTTCTATATTCCCTAGTCGAATCTGGGCAATCCTTGAAAATCTTATTGCATTGCATTTGTTGAATATTGTCTGCACACCTGATAATCAGTTCTATAACTTCATCAGAACCTGGACAAAAACAGGTACCCTCAAAAGAAGTTTCAATTTTCTCCATATTTTTATTTACTGGGGTGACACGTAGGGCACAATCAAGTATAATTTGAGTCTGCTGATTTATTTTGTCATAGATATAAGACAGAGTAAAAATGTCTATGAAGCGCTACCATAGATACAAGACTTATTTAAATGGAACTTAACATAGGGTCTATAGATTTGTCATGTTGTTATTTATTTAAAATTCTTTCTTTTAAATTCACTCTACTAATTTAGCTTGCTGGTATTTTTACAGTCTTGCATCATATATGACAGATGAAGAAATCCAGAATGGCATCCTTTTCCCTTCTATATCTAGGTAATATTCTGCATTCCATGTCGTTTGATGCAGTCTTCTAGTGTGGTCATGTGGGGACATCTTATTTCTGGAAAATGGAGCACACACAATTATTAGTTGAAAAGGCACTTTTTGGAACAGAAAATTTATGCAGTTATTTTTATTATTACTAATTAAGGTCATCTGTGTATTTTTACTAGTGTCATGTCCCAGTTATCAAACAAGGTTTGCCCAAATTAGCACCTTCCAATTGAATGATCAATTTCTTCAAAATTCTTGACTAATTGAACAATAATAATTGCCTTGTTGGTTCAGTTAATAGACTGAGGGGCTGCTTAATAACAGCTGAAATGGCTGAACTGAAAAGCTTATTGTTTTGTCTTTTAGTAAGTTTTTAATGAGGTTCTGGGCTCCTTAATGGCTGAAGCTGAAGTTGGGTAGATTACTATATCCTTGAATGCTTTATTACTTAATTATTTTATCCACTAAAAGACAAAGCAGTGCATCATTCAATTCAGCTACTTCATCTGTTATCAAACAGCCCCTTAGTCCTTAGACTTTTGGATTGCTTGCGCATATGCATGCTTGTATTTGCTATTTTTCTTTTACAGATGTTTGATTGTCTAGTTTCTAGCTTCTTTCATCTGATGCAATCTGGCTCTTTTTTTTTTTGTTTTGTTTTTGATGAATAACCCAATCTGGCTTGTTGTTAGTTAGCTTCTTTGCAATTATTATGATGTTATGCCATTTAGTAATAGGATCTTTGGAAACCACCCATGATGCATGATTTCATCGTGGTTTTTCATTGCATTTGAGAGCATAAGTTCACTGTTTTATACAGTGATTGAAAATTACATTTTTGACGTGACTACACATTCCGTATGGCATTTAGCACAGTATATAAATAAATTGAGATTGATGTTGAAGTTGAAGAAGTGGGTATTCTTGGTATAGGATGTAAAAGTGTGGCCACCTGGTTAGTTTCATAACCTGTTGTGTACCATGCAGTATTCGGCACATAACAACACAGGTTGGAGCAGCTGTTGTGCAAGCAGCTGTTGCTGAAGATCTAGCTGAAGGGCATGGCGAAATAGGGCCCAGAGAGCTCATGCACATGTCAAAGGTATGAGTGTGCTGATCTTCTTTTACATTATTGTGAGAAAATAGTGTTAAGATTCCCAGCCTTGATTTACGGCCATACAAAAAAGGGCCCTGAAATGCAGTAAAAATTTAAAGTTAAATCACATAACAATCTTATTTTAAAGTTCTGTTGTTTATTGATCTTATGTCGATGCAGGAGGAGACTGTGGAATATGTGGCACGTAATATGTGGTACCCTATCTACAGCCCCCTTGTTCATGAGAAATAAGGGTCACATTTTCAGCAATTTTTGGGGAGGTTCCAGGCAGTTATACCATAATTATTGCCTCTCAAATGATCCTTGCCATAATTTTTTTGCCTGAACTTGCAGATTTAAGTATTTAAAAGAAAAAAGAAATGCAGTAACCAGAATTATGTTGAGTCTGCCGTCTGCATCACTCCTATTGTTTCTTCAACGTTCCAACTTAGGAATCAGGAGTCTCCGTACTCCTCTCCCCACCCTTTGTTCATGGGAAAATTTTTGGTCCTAAGGACCTTCCTTATTTTACGATCAAACTTTGCATTAAAAAGCTAAAATTTGAATGGCTATTATTGGTTGCAAAAAGCCACAAACCCAATACAAGGTCAGGTATTTAGTATTGAACGTCAATCCAGTAGGTCCCCTGTCTGGTGGATGATCTGGATTGGGCACAGGATCCCTCCACATAGCAAAAGTAAGGTGCATGGAAGCTCCCTCCCTTGCTCGATTATGAAGCCTTTTAACTTTTACAGCAGTAATGAACTTTGCCAAAAATAAGCCTAGACAACCCAAGAATCTTCCACATGGCAAGATGGCCAGGACCCAAAAGGAACCTGTGCGTTTCTCTGACCACCATTTGTTCCTGGGCAAATTTTACCTTGAAAGCCTTGCTTTTTTTCTTTCCTTTTGGTAGCCTTGAAGCCTTTCATAGTTTCATGTGCCCAGAATAAGCCCTCCTTTTTTTATTATTTTTTCGACAAGTTTCAAAATAAAAAACGGAAACTTTGGATGGCTAAATCATTCCGGAAAAAAAATGCAAGATGGGGCTAAAGACTATGGATGATCCAGATCACCTATATAGATTATTTGAATTACTATATTAACCCTCGAGATAATAGAAATAAGATAGTCCCTGCTTGGATAAATTGAGAAACCCAAGGATTAGCTTGTTTGTCGTGTATTTTATATATTAGTATATTGGAGGTTCGAATGAGTTGATTTCAAGATGAACGTATGGTTGTATTAACCATGGTTTTTAAAAACGAACTGGTCAGGGGTCCGGTTACTAGTTCAATGGTCCGACCGTTCAATTCAAACTTTTGGCCTGTTCTGACAAAAAAATAAAAAAAATTTAAAAATTGGAAAACGGTTAAAACCGTTTGAACGGTTTGAATGGTTAATCATCCGGTTCAGCGGTTTGCTGACCAAAATCAACGGTTTTGGGGGAAAAAACGGTTTTAAAGAAAAACGGAACCGGTCAGGTGACCGGTTCCCGATTTTTCTAATCCGACCGTCTGATTTTGAAAACAGTGGTATTAACAGCCCGAGTTCTGGCTTTCTGCTGAATCCCCCCAATCATACTGAAACTGGGTCCCTTGACAACGGCAAAAATGATTGAACTTAATGACTTAAATGGCATTTTGGATTGATTACTATACACCAAAACATGTTATAGTGTTTATTTTATTCACTAAAAATTGAAATCAGAAACTTCGTGATGGAGTTCACAACTCAATTATTCAATTTCTTTTGCTCAGATTTTTTTAGCTTTTCTTTTTCTCTGACTGCGATCAGAAACTTCGTGATGGAGTTCACCACTCAATTCTTCACTTTCTTTTGCTCAGATTTTTTTTGAGCATTTCTTTTTCTCTGACTGCGATCATAATATGAACAACAAAAGAATGAACTTTGTCAATTGCCTTGGCTTGAAATTTATCCTTCACAAGCTCGGTTCCAACCGCATAAATGGCGGGCGCAAGCAGCTCTTGTCTTATTGTGCCATAGGCTGTTTAGCGTCTGCAGTCTGCTTGGACAAAGAATTTTGTCAAAAGAAAGGATAATAAAGAAATTAAAAATGTCATTCTACATTAAATGCAGAAAGGATAATACATTTTACTGAATACAAAACCGAAATATGGAAAGGAAGGATTATTGGCAGAACCGAAGAAACAGTGGTCATTTGGAATTTTGGACTACTGCAATCATGTTTTGTCTTCGTTTTCTCCGGAAAAAATCGCTAATGGAGTAATTTAAAATATTGATGACCTAAGAGAAGAGATGTTCGATGATCTGTTGCCCTGGCTTTTATAGGATTTCAACGATGAGATGCTGCAGGGAAATTGCTGCCCTATTACAGTCTGTGTCTATAAAATTTCCAAAGCCACCATCGATGCTTATACAAAGTTACTAGTCAAGAAATCAACTTCTGCATAACACATAAGTTTCATTCGTTTTTACTCACCTGGGTAAATGTGGTTATCCGGTGAAATGTCTCCTGGTTAAAACTTGTCTGCCTAAGCATGCTTCTGGTTTTCTTATACACTTAATATAGTTACAGAGTAAAGAGAGGTGAGATGGTGAGAACACATACCCAAGTTGAGAGAGAGTATCAATTACTCGGACACTTATTGACATGGTTCAGCAGATGGGTAAGTGGTTTACCCAAGTTGAAGGAGAGTATCGGTTGCCTGAGTAACTGATACCCTTGGGAATCCTCATTTACTTAGGATGTAATATGTAAAATGAACATTGATATTATGGTCAACTTACCAGTTGACCGACTTATCCCCTACTAAATACAAATAGACTGGTCTACGTAAACTTATAAAGCTATGAAGCCCCTCTACTGCTTTACCCATTAAGCACCTTCCACCGTGATGTTAAGCACCTTCCATCGCGCCTCAGCATACTTTGGAGTGTTATTGTGTGTGTCATAGGTGGGTTATGTATGTATTTTGCATGGGGGTATACCAATATCCTTATTGTAATTATATAGTATGATTTTTTACCATTTTGATGTTTCCTTTTGTCATTCCTCCAAAAGTTTTACTTATTCTTTGAAGGGAGGTAAGTAGCAAGTGAACTAAGAACATCTAAAGGTTAAGTACGAGGTCCCCTCAACATTAAACTGTGTGCTTATATTTGTCATCATTTTATGCAATACAAAGAGCATTTTGACTAATTTGTGTCTTATTTTTGCCTTTTATGTGTTGTTACTTACTTTCATAGGTTTATTCAGCCCAATCGAGCGCCGCACGGGGCCTCATCGACTAGCTCCATGACAATTGGTATCAAAGCCAGGTTGCTCTTGACGCATTGTGACCCTTGCACAACGACACTGGTGGTGGCGCAATGAAACACAACAAGGAGTTCACCAACGGGATACAACATGGACTTACCCATGCCCAGGAGACCAATGAAGCCATTGTGGAGAAAGCCCCAAAGGGCTATACATCCAAATCAAGCAAGCATGACAAGTTGGTTGACAAGCTTGCTGCCTTTTGACACACACATCCTTCGTTGCAAGGTAATAGTTAGGGAGATGCATGATCGAGTGGAAGAAATCCATCTTAATGTTAAACCATCAAGAGCTCCATGGTGGAGCTAGAAGCCCACATGAATGGCATATTGAACGAAGTCCAAGACATCCTGAATGACACCCTCAAGGAAGTCTTTGGCACGCCACCCCGACAGGAAGGGAGTTCCTCCCAATCCAGCATACAAGACCAAGTTGATGAGATGAAAGCTGAATGGTCAACATGGAAGAGAGCCATGCCTACGCCCGTAGCCGTTCAAGCACAATTAGAAGAAATCAAGAGAAAGTGGATGGCCATGAAAGCTGCCATGGCCGCCCCTACTAACATCCAAGCACAACTAGACGACATGAGTGGGGATATGACCCTTCTAAAGAGAGCAATGGCCAACACACCTAGACCCTCCACATCACTAGCCTCTGCTCATGTGAAGATTCGGAAGCCTACACCTTATGTCGGCTCCCAAGATGCTCAAGAACTTGACAATTTCTTTTGGCAAATGGAGTAATATTTTCGGGCCGCTAACATTGATGATGACACAACTCAAGTTCGTACTGCAATCATGTATTTGATTGACATTTCTATGCTATGGTGGCGCAGGCGATGCCAAGACATTGAACGTGGCACATGCACCATCAACACATGGGTTGATTTCAAGAGAGAATTGAAGCAGCAATTCTATCTGGAGAACGTGGAGTGCCTAGCCCGAAAAAAGTTGAAAGGACTCAAGCACGGGGACTCACTCCACAAATATGTCAAAGAGTTTTCAATACTTACCTTGGAAATCATGGACATGTTCGACAAGGATCTATTGTTCAATTTCATGGATGGATTGAAGCCATGGAAGGAACTAGAGTTCCAACACCGCAATGTGCAAGACCTTGCCACAAAAATGGCAGTGGTAGAAAAACTCGCTGAGACAACCTTGTCAGCAAGGTTTAAAGCATTGGCATGATACGCCCGATACAGGGTCGTATTGTGTCGTATCTTTGAAAAGGGATACAGGATACACATGAAAATCGGACATATTGTCTTTTTTCATGTGTGTCGGGTATTGTATCGATACAATACATGGGTGTTTCGGGCGTATCAATGTCGTATCGGTCAATACACTACCGATATGGGGGTGTATCAACCGATACCCCCAAACCACTCCAAATATTTGGAAAGCTTGCCTACATTGCTAGATCTACAAAAAAAAAAACCCAACAAAAACGCATCAAAAGTAAAGATTTGAGAAAAAATTTTCAAGTTTTGGAAAATATTACGAAAATAGGTGAGTTCTTAAACTTTTTTTTTTATTTAATCCTTTTGATTTGTTGCTTTTTTTTTGTTTGAATGCTTGAATGTGTTATAATCTTGGATGATCTACATTTCCCATGTCAAAAATCACAAATTTTTTGATTATATGTGTAGGTCTATGGATTTTGTGAGGAAAATTGGAAAAAAATAAAAAATAAAGAAAAAATAGAAAAATGTTTGTTTTTTTATTTGAATGTAAGAAATTAATATGTTAGAAACCTATGGATGATCTACCATATCCATGTAAGATTTGAAATTTTTTGTAATATTTATTTTCTTTGAATTTTTTTGTAATTTTTGAAATTAAAAAATTTATTTTTTATTGTGAACTGTCCATAAGAACTACATATAGTGTTAATATATGTTTGATCTATCACATTCATAGACCATTTGGCATTTATTCTTCAAGTATGATTTTTTTTTGTAATTTTATGAATTAAAAATTAAATATTAATTAATTATTTTTATTGTGGTTTGTCCATAAGAACTGCATATAGTGATAATATATGGTTGATCTATAATATCCATAGATAATTTAATATTTTTTCTTCAAATATGATTTTTGTTGATGTTTTTTTGTAATTTTCAGAATTAAATATAAATATTAATTATTTATTGTAATTTGCCCATAAGAGTTGAATATATTCTTAATATATGGCCGATATATCATATCCATAGATCATTTGATATTTTTTCTTCAAATATGATTTTTTTGTTGTTGTTTTGTAAATTTCAGAATTAAAAACAAATACTAATTAATTATTTTTTATTGTAATTTTCCCATAAGGGTTGAATATATTCTTAATACATGGTTGATCTATCATATGCAAAGATAATTTGATATTTTTCTTCAAATATTATTTTTTTGTAAATATTGATGTGATTATAACTTTAATAAACATTGTTTAGATGTTCACGTATGCTTGACTATGATGTGGCTCTTCATGAATTCTATTAAAATATATTAATTTAATATGTATATCTTATTAAAGCCTTATATTTAGTGTTATTGAAGTATTTTTATGTTATATTAAAGTTTTTATAGTGTTTCTCTGCGCATCTTAATTTTTCTCCAATATGCATGCGTATCCAAGGCGTATCTCGATACATATCTTAAAATTGCCTTCTCGATACACTAAGTGTATCCAATACTTTGAACTTTGCTTGTCAAATGAAGAAGTCCCCAAGCCAATCAACCCACGTGCCTCAGATTTGAGTGGGGGCACAAATCAATCATGCTGCCCTTATGATAACTCCAACTTCAACAAGCTAGCAACATGACTTTTGGAAAAAGTCACTAGAAGAACAGGGTCACCAACACAACTACAAGCCAAGATCCAATGGACCCCACACTCTTGCTTTATTTGTGGGGAGAAGCATTGGGTTCGTGATTGCCCTACAAGAAGAATATTAATGCCCTTGTTGCCAAGCTTGGTGATGATGAACAAAGCGATGAGGAAAAGTCTGTGTAGGCACCAAGAGTGGGCTCCTTACAATTTTTCAATGATATGGTGAAGAAAGGGGCCAATCCCACACAACCCAAGAAAACCCAAAAGGGGCTGAAGTATGTAGACATTATTTTCGGTGGGAAGCCGACTTAGCCCCTAGTTGATTCAGGGGCATTTCACAACTTCATTTCGATCACCGAGGCCAAGTGACTTAACCTGAAAGGAGACAAGGTGGCTCGAGGTTGTGAACTTTGGCGCCAAGGTTATCGAAGGCGTGGCCCATGGGGTTGATCTCCAAGTTGGACCTTGGACAAGAAAGATTGACTTATTAGTGGTACCCCTGGACGACTTCCAAGTTGTTTTGGGAATAACTTTCTAGACACAGGCATAAGTAGTACTCATGCCTCACATTGACTCATTATGCATATTGGATGAGCGCTCCCCTTGCAAGATAAGACCTCCACATTCCTTATCGAAGTAGTCACTTTGAAGCTCGACCTCGATGCCAGTATGAAGCAGCAACCCAACAAGCCATCCTCATCACTCCAACAACAACGGTCATTGTGCCCACCATCAACAATCAAGCAAAGTAGAAGATCCAAAGCCATCTCCAATTATAGCTGCACCTACTACCTCAACCATCGGGGAGAGAGTGCCACCCTAGGGACCACTTCCACATCTTTTCTCAAGCCAAACCATGTAGTAGCCTTGTGAGCAACCATTCTTGGGCGAAAATGCATGAGTCAAAACATCATTTTGACCATGACCTAGCCCAAACCTTGCCTACAACCAAGCCGAATTGTCAACTATCATACCTCAAAGCAACTAGGAAAGGACTTAGCCATAGGATTCCCTAACCTAGTTAGCGACTTCAACCCTTCCACCCAAGTGTACACTTAAGCCTTGGACAACAACATGTTCATGGAATAACCGAAAAATCTTCCTTCTGTTCTAGCAACTCCAAGAGACCAATTGAAGCCAATCTCTGAGGACGTAGGTCGAATTGAGTGGGGGAGACTATCACAAGTGACTCCTTCACTGCACTGTCAAGCACCTTCCACCGTGCGTCAGCATGCCTTTAGAGTGTCATTGTGTATGTCATGGGTGGGCTATGTATGTATTTTGTACGTGGGGTATGCCAATGGCGTTATTGTAATTATGTAATATGATTTTTCACCATTTTGGTGTTTCCTTCTATCACTCCCCCAAAAACTTAACTTACTATTTGAGGGGAGATAGGTAGTTGAGTTAATTAAGAACGTGTAAATGTTAAGCATGATGTCCCCTCGATACTAAACCGTATTGCTTATACTTGCCATCATTTTATGCAATACAAAGAGCCTTTTGACTAATTCGCGTGCCTTCTTTGTTGCCTTTTGTGTATTGTTGCTTGCTTTTGTAAACTTACTCGACCCAATTGAATGCCGCATGGGGCCTCATCGACTAGCCCCATGACACTTGGGAATACTCATTTACCACAAGATGTAATATACTGTAAAACAAACATTGATATTGTGTTAGCCTTTGCTAAATACCGATAGGCAAACACATGAAGTCTAAAGTTTATAAACTTAAGCTTACAAAGATATAAGCCCCTCTACAGCTCTACCCATTAAATTACAACTCATTCTCAAGGTCCATTACATTTCTTTATCATAAAACAAGTTCACTCGTTATATTTTCAATACATTACCCATTACACTTTTTTAATACAAATTTGGTCATCCATATGCGAGGAACAATTAGATAAAGAAAGTCAAGACATGAATACCATGCATGTAACGATATGATAGTTACTTGAATTGAAAGGGCATGCTTAGCTACAAGGTTTTTAAAACATGACTGGATAAAGAACCATTCTAGATTAGGTTTTTGGGTCAAAAATAAAAAAAATAAAAAAAGTCAAAAACTATTATTTGGGTCAATGGTTCAGAAATTTGATTGCCCAAGTCAACGGTTTACTGACCAAATCAACGTTTTTGGCCAAAAAGCACTTTTGGGGTGAAGCGAAAGTGACGAGTTCCCAATTTTTCCGATCTGACTGTCTGGTCCAGTGTGGTTTTGAATACACTGCTTAGCTATATGTGCACTGATTTTTTGGTATGTCATCTTGTTGACAGTTATGCCTTATCAGCAAACTTTCAGACTCCTACGTGATTAGGAACTTATCCTTTCTTCACACTTATCCCTTGTATTCTTATCTTGTTTTGTATCCTATCTCTGTTCTGTTATCTTTATCTGCTCTTCCTTTATTTTATTTGAAATATTGTATTTATCTCTAAGAGTCCATCAAACTTCTGGGTCTCTCATTTTCTATAATAGAACATTATAAATACAGATCACTAATTACTTATAAGTGTGTGAGCAAATTACCTTAATTTAGAATACTTTTATGGTATCAAAGCAATCACCAACTCGACCCCTCTGAATACCCTACCCTCTGCTACCTCGTCTCTGGTCTTTGGCAACAATAACTTCTCAAACATGATATTAGTCAAGATGGACGACCGGAACTACGTATTGTGGAAATTCCACATCTTCCCAATCATAGTCGGTGCTAGTATGACTGGCTTTATTGATGGAAGCCTAGAATGCCCACCTCGTCACCTCCCAAACAACAATCAGGTGAATCCGGCCCATAGCCTCTGGATTTAGCAAGACCATCTCCTAATGACTGGCTTCTCTCCACTCTAACAGAATCTGCCATCGCATAATTCGTTGGATGCAAAACTACGAAGGAAGTCTAGACCAACCTTGCTACATTGTATGCATCACGATCCAAAACTCGCATCACCCAATTTCGAAATCAGCTCTTGGGTATCAGAAAGAATGGAGACTTGATGTATGCTTATCTTCAAAAGATCAAGTCCATCTTAGATAGTTTATCTACAACCAACTCTGCTCTCTCTTATACGGACCTGACTCATTACACTCTCAACGAACTTGGTGCAGAGTATGATTCATTTGTTACTTCCACCCAAGCTCAGCAAGATGATATTGGATTCGATGATTTGTAGGCCCTTCTTATGAGTTAAGAGCTTAGAATGGAAGCTTGACAACAAACACTCTCTTCTTTCCCATCTACACACTACTCTGCAAAAGGCAACACCTCCAAAATTCCTCGACAACCTGATGATAAGGAATCCTCGAGCACAACTAAGTCAAAATATGCAAATAACCCCTGTCAAATCTGTGGAGGACACAACCACTCAGCATTCTGGTGCCGACAAAGATATAATGAGTTCAAACCAAAGTCTAAGAAGCCTAATCCCCAACCATCCTCTCCATTAGCTTACATAGTATCTTCGACATATGCTCTAGATGATTGCTCGTATCTTGACTCTAGTGCCACAAACCACATGATAGCCGGCCTTAGCAAACTTCTGCTACACTCAGATTACACTGGCCCTGATCAAGTTACCGTCGGTAACGGTGAAGGTTTGCACATATCTCACACTAGTTCATCTATAATTTCTTTTTCTTCTCAGCCCTTATTGTTGAAAGATATTCTACATGTCCCTCATATTCGCAAGAACCTTCTATCTGTTGCTCAATTTGCTTCTGACAATAGTGTGTTCTTTGAATTCCGTTCTACTAAATGTATCATCAAGGATCAGTGCATGGGTTCTCTGCTTCGCTTGCCACTTAAGGATGGCCTCCATCATTTATCCCTTCCTTTGAATAAAGTTCACATAGAGAATAAAGTGGTAGCCTTTGTTGGTGTTCGGACCTCACTAAACACTTAGCACTCTCGACTCGGACACCCAAGCTCGGATATTGTACAAAGGGTGGTGCATGCCTCTGATCTTCCCACAATGGGTTCTTCTCTCACTTTTTGTTCTGCTTGTGCCCAAGGAAAGAGTCATCAACTTCCCTTATCATCCTCAAAAACTATTTACAAACAACCTTTGGAGCTTATTGTATTTGATCTATGGGGACAATGTCTTGTGAAGTCCACCAAGGGCTACCGTTATTATATTTCATTTTTGGTTTGTTACAGTCGATTCCTATAGATATTTCCATTATTCTACAAATCATATGCTCTAAATGTTTTTATTAATTTTTGACGTCATGTTGAAAAGCTTATTGGGTATCCTATTAAAAGCTTCCAAAGTGACGGTGGGGGTGAATATCGAACATTCAGCTCTTACTTAAGTCAAGAAGGCATCTTACATCGATTCTCTTGCCCACATGTTCATCCACAAAATGGAAAGATTGAACACAAACATCGTCAAATTGTTGAAATGGGCCTTACGCTTATGAGTCATGCTTCAGTTCCTCGATCATACTAGTATGATGCATTTGAAACAACAACTTTTCTATTGAACAGTCTCCCTTCCCGAGTACTTCACTACAAATCCCCTTATGAAATCTTGTTCGAACGGGTTGTTGATTATAAAATTTTCAAGGTTTTTGGTTGTCTTTGTTTTCCTCATCTCAGACCGTACAATTCATCCAAGCTAGAGTATCGATCCAAGTCCTGTGTCTTCTTTGGTTACAACCCATCTCATAAAGGTTACAAATGTCTTGACTTATCAACTAAGCGGTGCTACATCATGGTACATGTTATTTTCAATGAACTGGCCTTCCCATTTCATCATAGCTCTTCTCCACCAGTTATTGGGCCCTCAACTTCAGTCATCTCTATTGGATGTCCTCCAGTTATTCACCATTTGGTTGTGCCTTCACAAAATGCATCACCATTACAACCCTCTACCTTGCCACCAACTACCCCCTCTGAACCCATTTTAGAAAACCAATATGTTCCTGATAGGTCCCCACCTGGGCCCACCTCATCTATAGATCATCTCAACAATTCCACCACCCTCCCAATGCATCATACAAATTCAAACCAAATCATTCCCACTAACTTTCATCCAATGACAACTCAAGAAAAATCTGGAATATTTAGGCCCAACCCCTTTGTGCTTCCAAGCACCCTTTATCGGACCTTGAACCTACAAATTTTTCCACTACCAACAGCCATCCCCAATGGCGAGCTGCAATGCAAGATGAGATTGATGCACTCATACGCAATGGAACTTAGGAACTCATGCCTCCTACGCCCAACATCAATGTAGTGGGTTGCAAGTGGGTGCTCCACATTAAATGGAAACTCGATGGAACTATTGACAGATTCAAAGCCCGACTGGTTGCCAAGGGCTATAATCAAAGAGAAGGCCTTGATTACCATGAAACCTTTAGTCCCGTGGTTAAGACCACTACGATACATGTGGTCCTTAGTCTTGCGGTCTCCAATAATTGGGATGTTCGCCAAATTGATGTACATAACGTCTTCTTGCATGGAAATCTGTTGGAAGAGGTTTACATGTGTCAACCCCTAGGCTTCCGGGATGCTGACCATCCTAACTATGTTTGTTGCCTTCGCAAATCATTATACAGACTTAAGCAAGCTCCTCGGGCATGGTACCTTAAACTCTAGCAGTTTCTTTTCAGTCATGGCTTTACATCATCTAAAGCTGATTCCTCTTTATTCATTTACAATGATGGATCTGTGACTGCATACATTCCCATATACGTTGATGACATTTTGCTCGCCAGATCTGGTTCTTTCTTTATCTCTTCCTTACTTGATCTGGTTCTATAAAGGATCTTGGTCAACTCTCCTACTTCTTGGGCATAGGAGCTATTCAAACTTCCTCTGGTATCTTCCTCGGTCAGCGGAAATACATTCATGACCTCCTTCACAATCTTGCTCTTGGAGGTATTAATCCCATTAAAACTCCGATGTCCACCTCTCTCACTTTAACCAAAACAGATGGTGATCCTTTTCCTGACCCATCCACATACAGGAAAGCCATTGGAGGTCTTCAATATCGACTAATTACACGGCCTGATCTAGCCTACGTCGTCAACAAAACATGTCAATACATGCATTCTCCTACCACAGTCCATTGGGCATTTGTGAAATGGATCCTTCGCTACCTAAACTTCTCTGTTGACTATGTTCTTTGCTTGGTGCCCTCAAAGTCTACTCATCTTCACATCTTCTCCGATTTCGATTGGGCAAGCTGCTCAGATGATCGACATTCTCAAGGCGGACTCTGTGTGTACCTAGGCGACAATCTGGTCGCTTGGTCTTCCAAGAAGCACACCACGGTCTCTCGATCTAGCACTAAGGCTGAATATCGCAGTCTTGCTCTTGTCACCTCTGAAACTCTCTAGTTATGCTCTCTGCTTCGGGAATTAGGCGTCACCATCTCCTATCCACATACATTATGGTGTGGCAACATAGGTGCTATGTACCTTGCTGCCAGTCCCATGTTTCATGCCTGCACGAAACATATCGAAATTGATTTTCACTTTGTTCGTGAGCATGTTGCCAACATGACACTCCATGTCCGATTCATCTCTACCATTGACCAAGTGGCTGATATTTTCACTGAAGTGCTTGGAGCTCCTCGTTTTCACAACCTTCGTTCCAAGCTTCGGGTGATCAATCCACCCATCAACTTGACAGGGGGTATTGACAGTTATGCCTTCTTAGCAAACTTTCAGACTCCTACGGGATTAGGAACTTATCCTTTCTTCACACTTATCCCATGTACTCTTATCTTGTTCTGCATCCTATCTCTATTATGTTATCTTTATCTGCTCTTCCTTTATTTATTTTTTTTAAATATTGTATTTATCTCTGAGAGTCCATCAAACTTTTAGGTCTCTCATTTTCTTGTAACAGAACATTATAAATACAGATCACCGGTCACTCGTAAGTCTATGATCAAATTACCTTAATTTATAATTCTTTTACATCTCACATGAGTGACCAAAGATAATCTAGGCGAGAGAGGACGATTCTGCAATCAGCAGTGGTGATGTTGATGCTAATAAACCAAACCGAGGAGAGAATATACCCTCCAATGGAAGCTTAACAATTCCAAGAACATCGGCTTCAATACGCATACTATGAAAACCTACATCAACAGCAAACTTCAGGCCACAGTAGAATCTTTCACCTATACATTTGCTAGGTTAGATCTGTTTTGCTTCACTTAGACTAACTGCTGACAATAACGCAACCAACCAGTCTTGCATATAACAATAAGCTTGGTAGATTCCAATCCTCTAGCTGTTTTGGCTTAAAAAAACACTGATTTCATCAAAACTAACAAGCTGCAATTAATTCGACATGGGCAGATCTGCGTTTGATTCCTTTATATTTGAAATCGAATTTAATCTTCAGATTTTGTAAAAATAATGATCGAATTCGATTGCAATCAGATATTGAATATTGTCAATAAATTAAACTATAAATGATTAAAATACCATATATTATGAATAAAACGAATAAGACAAAAGAGTTCCCCTATCATAATAGAAGGGCATGACACCTAAAAAAATCTCTTCTGATTTACTTCATTTTACTGCAATAGGTAAATTTTGAAACAAAAATTAAATCAGAATTTACACCTTAATTATTTGCACCACCAAAGTTTTGTATCAATGCAAATCAAATAATTTTGTACTTTAACTAAACAACGCAAAGTAAATGGATTGGATATTGCAAATAAAAATATAAAATATCCAAAAATGGCGAGAGTTTACATCTGCGCCCCACAAACGCCTCACATATACATCCCAGCGTGCATTGGAAACATCTCCCGAGTCCCCAATATCCAATCCGCTAGGTTGGGCTGTGCTGTGGGACGTTTGTGAGGCGCGTTCTATAAGGCGCACATGTGGATTTAATTTCAGAACTCCACCGAGCTATCACTGTCATCTATCTCTACTCTTTCTTCTCTTGCGCGTCACTCAATACAAAATAAAAAAAAACAATGTGAAAACATTGTTTTTTACATCATTCTCAAATGGCAGACCCTTCTTTTCAATTTTACGTCATTCTCAAATGAACGCTTTCGTATTGGATATTTCCATTCGAAATGGGAGCTGTTCTTCACAAAGCGCGTCTCACACCGATTTTACGGTTATATCCGATCTTGTATCGAGAACATATAAGGCCGAGAAATGTATTAAAACCATCTCTCCATAAAAATACGTCATCATCGAGATGTGCTGTAATACGTTGTGGGGTGGAGTTGTGAACGAAGAACAGACCTTTGGATTCATCGTAGAGTCAGGTTTCACTGGGCCTGCTTCTGACGTATCAGTTTGTTTTTGTTGTGAAGTATGAACAATCCGTACAAATTACAAAGGCTGACATATTTTGGCTTCACTATCCACTTTTCTCTGGGAATTTGACATCTATTCGATCTTCATGTTCATGAATTTATTATTATGAGATTACACAATGGGAGTACTCCGTCCTTTGAAACCCATAAACCCTGGTGAATTCCATCGATTCAATCCCGGGTCTCTACTATAACTAATTAAAGACTTGGGTGTAAGTGGGACAGGCTGGGCCAGCTTTATGGTCAATTCAGGAATTTTAACGTTTGAGCCTAAGGCCTGGTCAAGCTCAAGCTAAAGTCCAATCTTCTCAACTCGAGTCCAGCCTACATTACAATTTTATGCATTTTGATTGGGCTTTGTTCGGGTTGATCAATGAATTCACCCTAATATATATATATATATATAGTCGAATTGGATTTAGGCTGCATTGGCCCAGACTCAGGTTGGGCCTACCCAAGTTGCACAGGTTGGGTTTGGGTTAAATGTGGCCCAAAATTTGACATCTAGTTTGTGGACCAAAACCCTGCTAATCAAGGGTGAGTGCTGCCTCAAGGACGAAACTGGATTTGATGCTCACAAATCCAATTTGGGATTTTATTATAATTTGAACGAGGCTGGCCCATAAGCCTGGACCTAATGCAGTGTCAAATCTTTAAATATGTGCCCAACTTGCATATCTAATTGGATTGTATAAGCTTAGAGATGCAAAACGGATTGGATTGGATTCAAATCAGAGTATATCCCAATACAATATGATAGTACAAACTGCATATTTGATCCAGTCATATCTCACAAACACAGATTTGAATTCAAAATCGTTAATAATGTCGGATATCCGAATATGATCTGATCCAATTTATTTTCTAAAAATTTTAAAAATACAACAGTTTATATAAAGAAAAATAAAAATGTAAGTATTTTTTTAATTGTTTTCATCATATATATACGTGTGTTTTTTATAAAAAAAAAATTACGAAAAATGCTATATATATATACATATATATATATATATATCCATGAATTTTGATAGATAACACCTGATTGGCTACCACGTTTATAATTCCAATTGATTAGTCAGAAGTTTTTCTGATATCATATCTTTCCGGTATATATATACGGGAAATTCATTGGTGACTCGAATTCGATCCAATTTCCAATTGGTGACTCGAATTCGATCCAAATTCCAAAAATCCAATAGGAATATATTCAAATCTGACAAAATAGAATCGGATTTTGGATCGGGTCCGATCATGATATGATCCATTTGCATCCCTATATCAGTCTATACGTGTTGATACTATAGAATTTGGACCTTTAAATGAGCGAGGGACTCCACTGCAAATGTGTTTAATCCTAATTCAGGTATCATTTAGGCATCATAAAATCAAAATCATATTTGAAAATCTGATTCCTTATATTCAGATCAAATCAATTTTGCATGCCGCATGAGTCAATTTGATCCAACAATGCATAGAGCCATACCCATATAAAGGATCCTTTTAAGAATTTTAATTTAGGCTCCGTTTACTTTTTCGGCAAGTTATTTATGCATGTTCTTTTATTTCTTAACTAAATAAATTAATGATCATTTTAGTCATAAAAATCTATTATTAAAAGAGGAATTTTTGTTCCATCTCAGTGTTAGCAAATTTCTCCCAAGTGGAAAAGTATTTGCCTACGTGGGAGATAGGTAGAGATCACATCAGCGCCCCACATGCACATCTTAGCATGCATTGAGAGGTGTTCCCAATACACAGTTCAAATGTGTTGTGGGGCACCTCTGGGGTGCTTTATGGGGCACAAATGTGAACTTAGATGGTTATCACCTACCTAGATAATTGACACCCAAGAAAATAAATTTCCCTAGTCCCCACATAAATATGAAAAAAAGAATATGGGTTTCTTGGTCGATGGGATTGTGAATCCCATGGACTAACTTCCCCCCTCTCAAAATCCAAAAAATGAATGCCCCCTTAAGGTTATCTATGAATTGTAAATCTATGATGCCGAAAAGACATGATACCAAATACATTTTTATCTATTTACAACACATTTTTTATTTTTTATTTAATTCTGTCAAGCTGAATTGAGATCTACTGCTCACTCTAACCTCACAATCACATCCCTTGAAAATATCTCCCATGAATAATAATATACAAGTATAAGAGATGTTCCCGATGTGTGGTTGAAACATGCTGTCTGGTCATATGAGGAGCAGATTCAAAATCCTTCACATCAGCCAACTTTCAAAAATTGAGATTTGCTCCTCACGGAGAGCACCTCAAACCGACCTCACAGCCCTATCCTGCCATGGAATTGAGATCTGCTCCTCACATAGGGTGCCTCACACCAGCCTCACCATGCATTGAAAACATCCCGTGAATAATAATGTAACAAGTATGAGAGGTGTTTCCAATATATGGTAGGATGTGCTGTGAGATCAATGTGAGACGCCCGTATAAAATACAAAATATGGGAGATGTTCCAGATATGTGTGATTGGGAGGCATTGTGAGGTTGGTGTGAGGAGCGCCCTTTTAACTGGCAGATCCGGAATCGACTTTCGATCGAATGAATCAGCTTGACTCTTTTGCACCACACAAATAATTTTTTTTGAAATCCACAAAAAAATAAAATAAACATCAAATCGGTTATACGGATATACACGTGAAATGGATTTTTACCCAAAAAAGGGATTTTATAGTTCAGTCTACCTCAAAAATCTGAACCTCACCGTACAGGTGAAATGAATCTGACCGTGAATCGATATTAAATCTACGGGCAGGATACGATTTATAGGGAACTACTAGTGTATTAGGATGGACTGTAATTTCAGATTTTTCTGAGGTGTACTGCATCTACTTATAATTGAATTTTGAATCCACGTTCCATATTCAATCCTATCCGTTTGGAAATCTACATCTACATAGTTTCTATTGGCTGGGGCTCTGTCACCGCTAACCGAGATTCAATCTTCGATTATAACCGTTGGATGAACCGTGTACAGTATAAATGAATAGAAACCTTACACTGAATTAAAAGTTCTTCACGAATGCACCTATAAGAATGAATGTGGGCTAACTCACATGATCTCTAGATCTGCGCTCAGCAAAACTCAAAGATCTATTGATTTGGTCCACCATCCCCCCAAGTTTCTCGCGTTTAAGATCTGCTTCTGCAATTGTGACTCACTGACTCTGCCAGTTCAGAGGAATCCGTTAGTTTTGGAGGGATTTCGCGCCAATTTTACTTTGTTGAATTATTACAGGTACATTCCTCGGTTTTTTTTCTTCATATTTCTTTGATTCTTAGTGTAGATCTGGAACTGATTTTAGCTCTCGACACAATTCGAGCGATCACATGCCTGCGTTCTTCGATTACTTTTCGTGTTCTCCCTCCCTGTTGGATCGGATTGTTTCTGCACTACCCACCTTGACTCGGTCATTACTTTTCGTGTTCTCCCTTTTAATTTCTTAGTTCAAGAACGATTCACTGTTTCCCCAGTCATTGTGTGAAATCAAAGCTACGGCCTTGTACATGGAACCAAGCTGATTTTAGTCGGCTCGTCTGAGTTTCCTAGCCCATCTAGGAGTTCTATGCACATTCGTGGAGGCTAACTGGATTTTTAAACTCGCCTGAGGTTCTGAGCCCGTGAGCCGACAGATTTTATCTGACCATAGTATCCAAACTCTGATACCATCAAAACCGGCAGAGTTGACAACGTCTATAATGAATTGAGTTCGTATTAACTTCTGGAGTTTTGAGCAATGGTCTCCAGATTGTTTTCACGATGGTATAAAAGTTTTATATGTTTGTGGACTTGGTGCCAGGTATTGGTAATTAGAAATGGCAGGAAGGAAGCCGGGTGTGATTGCTTTATTTGATGTTGATGGGACGCTCACAGCTCCAAGAAAGGTATAACTTTTCTTTCTTATCCTTGTTGTAGTCACTCTTGTGGTTTGATCTGTGAAGTGGATTGCACAAATTGTAGTTTAGTCAGTTGTTTGGGTTTTTGGTTTGTCTTTGTTGTTTTTTCTTTTAATTTTAGGTTAAGATCTCTTCGTATGGAAATGCATTTTCTGATTTCCCTTCTGGGGAATTTTCCAGAGGTACAGATTTTACATGTTTAGACAAAGATTGTGTTTCAAAACATGCTCAACCTGGATATATGTTGCCAGGTTTGTGGAGGTTCAATTTTGCCAAGTTTACCGAGTAGATGAGACAACATCTAGTTATTTTGTCCATTGATTAGCTAAGGAAGTAGGGGAAGAGAACACCCTTAGCTAACTAATGCACCATAATTGCAGTACTTTAAACAAGATCAGTATTCAAATTTCTTAAGATTTTACCAAGTTTTAGTGATAATTGGGTCAACTTTGGATTGATCCACCTCTTATTCTTATACAAGAAAACTGTGAGTTGTGTTTTCTTACCTATATTGGGAAAGTATTGAAGGCTGTTTTCTTTTCCTTTCTCTAACTTATCTTGTCTTTCTTAAATGCCAGGTAGCAACTGAAAAGATGTTAGAATTCATGCAGAAACTTCGTGAGGTACTTGATTGGTACCTATCTTCACTTCTAAGTTTAAACATGTGATGCAGACATTTATTTTTCTTGTCAATTTTGGATTTTCCAAAGCAGAACATTCCTGAGTAGATTTCATTTAAACTATAAAAGATTTATCTAATGGCAGGTTGTTGCGGTTGGTGTTGTTGGAGGATCTGATCTTGTTAAGATATCAGAACAGCTAGGGAAAACAGGTTTGCTTTGTAGATCTCCTGAAATTTAGGCCTTTTCTGGTTTCTGTATTTCTGACGGCATGCCTTGCAACTTAAATGTCCATGTGGAATTTAACATTAATGTAATCCCCTGTTCAGAAAGGATGCAGTTTTCTTCATTGTTGATCTCACTCTTGTTTTCACTGAAATAGGTTTTGTTTGATTTTAGCACTGCTCGAGTATCAGGACAAGGGCAAATATGTCCTGATTTTATTTCCTAAGCACATGGAAGGGATGCAGTAAATCTGCGAACATGTTGGACATAGAAAATGCAGTTCTCTCCATTTCACTTAATAAACTTTGTTGGCCTATTTACATATTTTTAATTCCTCTAGCCTTGTTGTTTTCCTTTGTGAGTATGTGAACCTTAGACTTAGAGTTCTATTCTAATAGGATTTCATAGTCGGTTCTCTTTACTTGTTCTGGAAACCTTTCCGGGCTTATGAACCGGAAACTTGAAAATATGTTTCTAGAAAAGGAGAGAACTCCAAATCATGGGAGAGATGTTTTTTTAGTTATATTTGAGACCATAAATTCAGACTGCATTTGCTTCATATATCCTCAAGTAGAAAAACAAAAAAGCTTAATGGTATATATTTCTTTTTCTTTTATCGAGGGATGGGAAAAATAGTCTTTGTGACACCGAGGATTTTGAAAGATGACTGATAAGGAAAGAATTGCATGGGATCCTAGCAAGCATCGGTGCATTGCAAGAATGCTTAAGCTTTTTTGATCAATGCAAGAATGCTTAAGTTTTCTACCATGTCTTTGAAATCATTATAGATCAAATTTAATCATGTAAGAAGACAATAAATCGGGATTTTCTTTTAAACATGAATTAGTAAACATGTAAGATAGCTAGCGATTAGTGGATGTAATAACTATGATGTACACATTTCCTAACTTCTTTAATAATCAAATTTTGACTGTTACTGATGAAAACGTGCATTAATAATAAACATGAGACAATATAAAAATGGATATTTAGAAAAAAGAAGCATCCAAAAGAAAATATTACAATTTAATACAATGCTATTCAATTATATTGCTATTTCCTCTGGACAATGAACCATAAGCTGAATCATGCATTTAAATATATCTAGTGTTTGAATCTCTACTTGCATTCCTAGTTATCCCCTTTGACTCCATCTGATAAATTGAACTGACTTGATTGCATGAACTAATCCTGGAACTCTGCATCATCTATTGCAAATTCTAAATTTTTAACGTTTATGTTGTGTTAAATAGGACTCAAGTTGAATGGAGAATGGTATCATGGAAAATTAGTTGTAAACTATAGGATTCTTCTTTCTTAAGGATTTCATGTTTACCCCACTTTATGGATCCATTTCTTTAAATATAATCCTTGATTAAATCTTCAAGTGAATGCTTATTTTCCATATTCATGTTTAAAGTCCTGTGTCTGACAATATCTTCTACTTGCAGTTATCAATGATTATGATTATGTTTTTTCTGAAAATGGCCTTGTGGCTCACAAAGGTGGAAAGCTTATTGGCACTCAGGTATTGCTAATAACTTTTGTAAATCTTGATGAATTTGCATTGGATGAAGACATGATAATGGTTCTCTGCTTAAAAATAGTTATATACACTGTCAACATACTGTAAATCCTTTCCCATGTTTAGAAGTCCATATTCTTCATATCAATGTTTATACTATCCGTGTTTAGGCTTCTTAGGTTGGTAGATTTACAAATATTATTGAACTGTTCTACCAAAGTGGGAACTTTGGAGCTAGTCAAGGCACTTTTGTGGGTAAAGCTAACTTTGTGAACAGAATTCTTTGTGAGCATGTGCTTGCATATCAATTACTTGGGAAATAAATCAAAACCATGTATATAGAGGAACTATTGAAATGTAACTATATTTCCAGCTATCTTTCTTGTGAAAATTCTCTTGGACTACCAGTAATTCGGTAGCACTATATTGTAGGTTAATAAAGCTCAGCACAATATAACTGGATAATTATGAACAACAAAATGGAAGTTGGTAACCCATTTATGATGCATTTTTTATTAGTATTTTTCTTGTGGATCAGGATAAGCATATTAACATTTTGTTGATGTGGAGATAACCATCTCTCATGTTAATACCGCTCTAGTTAAACCTTGGAGTTATCAAGTGCCATATCAAATTTCCTTCATTTAGAGCTATCATTTATTTAAACTGAGCACTATTCATCTAATCATGACTCTTTTTCTGTGGCAGAGCTTAAAGTCATTTCTTGGAGAAGAAAAACTCAAGGTTAGACTCCCCTTCTGCAATCAATAGCTGCTTTTAAGAGAATTTATAATTGTGAAAAATCTAGGTATATATGGGAGCCCCAAACAATGGTTTAGATATATGACATCATAGTACACATGCAAGGATCAGATCTAAAATTAGATGAACCTAACTAGGACATGTCTCATGTCAAAAGAGTTATTTGTCAGTTTACTCTAAATATCTATCCAAGTCCACATGATTATTGGTTTCAAAACAAAGGTCCCCATAAAACAAAGAACAGAAAGAGGGCCATTTCTCCACTTGGATCAAGTTTTGACATGCCAGATTCCTAATCTGGTGCCATTGATTGATATTGATCCTCCATATGCTCACCAGTTATGCTGATATTCCATGATTAACTAGAAAATATGCTCACCAGTTAGGTTTCCCTAGAAAATATCATGATCTACTTTCGTAACTATGGAGTTTTCATGGATTGCAAAATTTTACAGGAATTCATTAATTTTACACTCCACTATATTGCTGACTTGGATATCCCAATAAAAAGGTTGGTGCATTCCTAAGTATTCCTTTACTTTTTCTAATTAAAGATCAGAGTATGATTGGTTTCTTATTTGTTTTTTAGAGGAACATTCATAGAGTTCCGAAGTGGAATGCTTAATGTGTCACCAGTTGGGAGAAATTGCAGTCAGGAGGAGAGGGATGAGTTTGAAAAGTATGATAAGGTATAACTTTTACTTTCTTTTAAAAGTTTTTTGGTTTGATGCTCAATATTTTTTGTTTTTCTGTTTTGGAAAAATATCTACAAATATATTTATTTTCAGGTTCACAACATACGACCAAAAATGGTTTCTGTGCTTAAAGAGAAGTTTGCTCACCTTAATCTGACATTTTCCATTGGAGGACAAATAAGCTTTGACGTGAGTGAATGTCAATTACTGTTTATGCACCGACAATTCCTGAATTGAAACTAACTGTACTGAGGGAAATCTATAAAGATAAATTTATTTTTGGAAAAAATACTTGTGACAGGTATTCCCCAATGGTTGGGACAAGACATACTGCTTGAGATACCTTGATGATTTTCATGAAATTCACTTCTTTGGAGACAAAACTTACAAGGTAATCTTTCTCATGTAAATACTTTTTCTTGTCTTTTGTCATCTATCAGGATTCATCTTAGTTATGTGTTCTAGCATCATTTGTTGGATTAAAGGAGCTATAATTTATTTCTTCAGGGAGGAAATGACTATGAGATTTACGAATCTGAACGAACAATTGGTCACAAAGGTTAGCTCCAAACCCTTATATTTTGATGAATATTATGCTTTCATTTGTGTCAATCTCAATCAGAGTAGCCTGGCTCTATTGTGCTAAGTTATATGTTAATTGTAAGATTTTTCTGTGTCTAATTCTATATTTGAAACTTTAACATATAGAACCGGTCTATTTGAAACTGCTGGGTTCATGAGGTTTGGTAGATGCAAAAACAAGCAAAACTGATTTGGTAGTTAGCAGCATTTAGATGTTGCCAATCTTTGCTCTGTAACATGTGAAACTACCTCCTACAGTTGTCATATTTTGTCATGTTGGATGACTTTGTTCATTCCATTGACTATCATTATCAATACTGGGTGCAGTATATGCTTCGTTTTGAGTTTTAATTATTCTTTTTTAGGTCAAAGTAAATTGTATTCTAGGGAAAACATAGCTTTTTTTAAAATCAGAATATATTGGTAGGACTTTGGGTACTGGCTGATTACCATTCCCTTTCCATCTTAGCTAAATTCTTTCTTAAATACAAGATTTAAATCCAAACTAGAATCATTATGTAATTTTAGACAATAAGCTTAATGGTAGATTTTGCACAAAATGAAATAATTTTTCAGATGCATTTAAAAACATAAAGTAATAAGCAGGAAATTATTATTTGTGACACACTGACAAGAAGTTAATCAATTAGGGGAAAAAAGAAAATCCACCAATTTAAACTGTCACTCTAAAAATTGCAGATTAGAAAATTCATGTGCACATTGTTACAGGCTCCTTATTTTATCATTCCCTTGTACTGCTGTATTTTATCTTTTGTTTCCCCTCTGTACTAGCTGGTTCTGATTTGAATATTCTCATTTTTCTTGCAGTCACCAGCCCAGAGGATACAGCTGAGCAGTGTACAGCTCTCTTCCTTGGCAAGCACAATGGAGATTCTTAAGGTTATGGTCACCCAGCATAACTTAATGTGGTCATTGCTTAATTTTAGTCATTGTAATTTTTGAATTTGAATTCTTGAAGTTACAAACTTAATCTGTAAGATGCCAGATTATGAATGAAATAGAGGGACTAACTGAGGGGAATCTTAATATTGTGGCTAAAAGCAACCCCATGTGCCCAATCATCTTACTGTAATTTTTGAACCCTGTGAAAATAAAATCCATGTACTCGGTTATGGTCAGTGATAGCTGATTGCAGGAGGGTTATGTGCTGTTTTAATTCCATTCAAGATGTCTATGCTCCTAGATCTTGTAATGGCTTGGTGCATGCTTGTGCAAAATTTGGTTTATCTTTCTCAGACAAATACATGGTCTAATCCTCCTGAGTTTTTGCTCCCTACTGTTGTAAGAGAAAGATTGTAACTGATTCTGTTGAATGGATTTTGCCCACTGGCTTTAAAAAAATGGAACACATTTCTCTTTAACTCACCATGACTTTTCAAAACCTCCAGAGAGTCCCTTGCTATTGATCCACCCTTAAAAGAAAAAAGAGTTCTGTCAAATTCCCCATACTGCCCCTCCAAATATCCCCACTCTTGATGTAAGGAGAAACATGGCACTGTTTGATGTGTCTTTTCGTGTGGGCTGTTGACTTTTTAGAAGCCCAACAGCCCATGTTTTCGTCTTCTCCCATTTGGTTGGGAAAAGATCTAGCCATCAAAAGGCATCGCACCAAAGAGATGCATGAAACCCATTTTGGGTGATTTTTTGGAAACTCTAAATTGAGCTTTTCATTTTTATTTTTAACTTGTCTTCGTGGGGAAAGATGCGCAAAAAGGCACGCCTTAACCAAACGGTGTTCAGGCTGTCAAGATCTTAATGCAAAATCTCACATCTTTTGACTGTCAGAACTTCCAGAAGGTCTTTCAAAAAAGACTTGCCAAATGGCCCTTCTTCCTCCTGCAACTGAACCAGAGGGGCACCCTCCTAGTCCATACTCCATAGGATAAACTTCCAACTTCCATTTTGGTGGTTGACAGATAACTCTAGTTTCTCTAACACGGAATCTGGACAAGCCAAAATTAAGGAGATGTGCCTCGTGAAACCGGTAGCTTTTCTATTTTTCAATGCCAATAGCCACATCTATACAAAATGCCCAAATCCCTCCCGCTTCACATTTTTCTTTTTGTAATTTTGCAAAGGGAAAATTCTCGATTAATACTCTATACTTTGGGCCTAGTGTCACTTTGGTCCCCAAACTTTAAAATGCAATAATTCAGTATCTGAACTTTCAAAACGTGCCAATCCATACCTGTCGTTAACCAGCCTGTTAACTAGCCATTAAGTGGCATTTGAAAAGACAAAAATACCCTTTGAGTGTCATCTAACTCTCTTTATCAATCATCCAAACGTTGACAAAAAATGAACAGTCCCAAATCCTTGTCTCTTCTATTCAAAAAAGTTGGGATCACTAGAATGTCCATTGAGACCTAACCCCGACTTTCTTGAGTAGAAGAATCAAAGATTTGAGACTTCATTTTTTGTCAATGTTTGGATGGTTGATAAAGAAAATTAGATGGCACTTGAAAGACATTTGTGTTTTTTTCAAATGCCAGTTAACGGTTGATTAACGATAAGCGGTCAACAAGTTTTGAAAGTGTACTGAATTTTTACATTTTAAAATTCAGGGACCAAAGTGACAGTAGTTATAAAATATAGGATACTAATCAGGAATTTTCCCTTTTGCAAAAGCCAAATGATGGTGGTGGTGGTGTTGGCAGTGGGAATACCAAGAAACTTGATGGTTTATTATGGGTACACTATTTATTTGATGGATAGAGGCATCAATCTAAGCTGATTTTCAGTTTAAAAGATTTCCCCAGGGCCCAGATGTGACTTCGAGTGTACATTTTCTGAATCTTCATGTGCATGAGCATGACGTCTATAGGGATTTAGTGTACCGAACCTATCCGTTTCCCTGAAATCTGATACGATACACCCGATTCACCTAAAATCGTATAAATACTTTGAACCTATGAGGGTAGGATAAAGGATTAGCTACAATTAATATTTTTTAATTAAAAAGGTAAATAAAGAACTAAGAGTCCGTTTAATTCATAATTAGAGTCGGAATCACAATACTTCAGAATCGCATCCCTCGTAACCGGAATTGGAATGGTCTATTGAAATTGAAATGAAAATTAGAATTAGCTGGAATGAGATTTCATTCCAGGGAGGGAATGGTCATTCTCTCATATTTCACCAGGAATGGAAATGAGATTCTGATTCCACTCAACCAAACAATTGAAATCAAAATGCCCATTCCAATTCTGATCCCAAACCCCTATTCTTGTGAAGCAAACGGACTGTAAGTGGGATAGCCTGTCATGCGAGGGAAGCTTCAAAAGAGCCACCTTTTCCAAGAATCCCCAGTGGGTTATTCAAGCATAATCCGATCCAATTTGAGTGGGATCAGTCTTGGAGGTGAACTTTCGTGTTGGGCTTGGTTCGAGGGTTGATCTTTTAATTCTTAAGGGTGGGATTACCTTGTCAAACCGCGAACCTCAACCCGAACCCGCAAGAAGAAGCTGCACCGCCTACATTATGAGCTCCACTGGTGAATGGTGATGCATCAAAAATAAATAAAAAGGCTCCACCGGTGGATCAGTGTTCCCATGAAATATCTTTAGATACACCCTACAACCAAACTCAGAGTCAGATGGTTCAGAGTGCACACAAGGCTTCCGTTTACAACTGTGTAATCGTATAAGGAACACCAATATTCCAGATATCTTGTTTCTTCTTCTCTCTCCATTTCTTTCACGTTTGGCATTCCATAATGCATTTCACTTGCCCTTTACCCTCAGAATGTCTACAAATTAGTGCCAATCCCCTTCAATGATAAGACAGATCGGAAGCACAGTCCATTTTCAAACCTTGGATGAACGACTCCTGGCAGCATTTCTTCTTGCGCAGCATCCAACAAAGTAGATAATTGACTGGTACCATGGAGCAAAAGAATGTTAGAGATGAATTATGGAAATTAACAGATACAGCACATAATGATAGGATATGCACTGAACTTTAAAAGACCAACAGGATATTTTGAATCCCCTCCCCAACAGGCAACATCTTTTTTAATCATAAACACTATATACCAACTCTTGCAATATAAGCCAGTGGTTTTCCACAAGTAAAATACCAGTTCAACATTAAGTAATTCAATTTGAATGATGGCATAATGATATAGAGATCAATTGGGCAAGGGAACTTGATCAGTTTCCTCCAGAAAAGTTTTGAATGCTATTGACTGGGTCATCTTGAATCTTGTAGATTTTACTTTATGAGCTCTACTTTCCACTAAAAAAAGGAAAAGAAAGAAAGGTTTTTATTGATTTTCATGCTAGAGGAAGTCCTTACCAAAACAACAAACAGAATCACATTAAATATTGCAACCACTCTCCATTCAGTTTTCATGTATTGTGCAACTCCAGCCCTAAAAATAATAGAAGGGAAACTCATAAGTGAAACTTACATAAATGTAAGGAGAAACAGAGCACTGCATTTCTTCTCTTTTTTAACTTACTTGCAAGAATCACAACTGTAGCACTTAATGGTTCGGGAATTTTTGTAGAGTCTACAGTCATTGTTAGAACTGATTGGATGAAAGCTCAAGTCATAGTAAGAAGCATTTATGGCAGGGTAGCCGCACCTGAAAAGCATTACAAGAAATTCAACCAAGAAAATGCCACTTATATGTGGTTGACTATCATAAATATGATAATATTAATTGATAAATTCATGGAATATGTTGACTCAACAATCATTTAACAATTCAAATATGCCAGGCACCTACTCAGATGGTGGTCGACAACAACCAGCCTCAATTGGGGTCAGCTTGGCCATTTTATATTGTTTAAGTGTCTGCACAAAGTAGTCAAAATGGAATTACGCACAATGTACATATGGATGTATGTATACCATTTTGGATATTGAAGTGCAGATGCAGCTCTAAAAATACTTGGAAGAAGAGGACCAATGGGTTGGAGAATGTAACCTTATATTTCTTGGGAAGGTTATTGCAGTCTTCAGATTTCACAAGACAGCTCTTCAAGTGTGCCCAGTTCTTTGTGTTATTCAACTTATCAAAACCACAATATTGAACTAGATGAGAGTTGGTACCTTGGCATTGGTTATTGAGACAGCTAATAACAAGAAACATGCCTTACTTGTTTTAGAAACCAAGAACTGTAATCCCGAAGTTGATACTCCTTGTACCTGGACAGATAATCAGATATTGGGTGATCAAATTACTGAATCCCTTGTGTTAACTTAAAAGTTTCTTTCTCACATCTTAGCAGTGTGTCTAATGTGAATAATAATATCTAAAAACCATTGAATACATGGTTTGACCTTTTCGTATGAGATAGAATTTGAAGTTACTTTTTTTCCACCAGGTGGCAGGTGATGGGGTTAACTTTTCTCATCTTTTCCTTTTTTTGTAGGCCCTTTTTCTTGCCTATTAATTATTTCTCCTTTTACATTTCAAAATTAATTGGAACTTAAGAATATATACTGCACCAAGAGAGATATTCTAGTTATAAAAGAACTATACAGTAACTTTTTGGACACATTAAGTGGCACGTGTCTTACCTCAGACCAGCTACAGAATGTCCAGATCCATTATTTGTTATAATGAACCTATAAGCACAAGAAAATCAAATGAAAAACAAAGTTATGCCAACAATCTAAAATATGGAAAAAGAAATTCCTTTCTATTCCATGGAGGATTGAGGACCACAAAAGCAGGTTTCATCTGCTCCATTACTTCCCCAAGAGAGCCTCTTTCATCTCAAAAATCTGTTGATTACACTGTTATGAGAAGGATCAAAAAACAAAAAAGTGAATGCAACCTCAGAGAGTAAGCCTTCATTGTCCATGCAAACAACATGTTGATTAAACTTGAGCAGCAAACAACATGGATCTGTTTAGCTATTAACCTAGGATGTTATTAGTGTTGGATAAGGAGAAATGTTTAGAAAATGCAAATCCATTTCTTTTGACAGGCATATAATAGATGAAAAGTAGACAGACAGATAAGGTGCAACTTAGCAACTTTAGAAATTCACCATCCCTTCTGGTCCTAAGCTTCTGACACATTGATACTTGCAGGGTGATCCTTCACAATAGCCACATTGTGACTCAATGAAATCTGAGATGTCAACAAGGGGTTCACTGTGGATGCATGAAAAGTTCACTAGAATACATGAATTCATCAACATAGAGTTGTTATAGACACACACTGTTGAATAGGGTATTTGAGTACATCTTTCACCTTATAATATATCAATATAATCAGACAAGAAAGAAAGAAAAAAAAAGTCTGTGCTCCTAATCAAATCTGCTCATCAGGTTTACTATTACCATTTACCAGCAGGATTGACTTGACATGTTACAGAGAAAAACCAAGTGTGAGAGAATTAAGTAATAAATGGAGATTAATGAATTAAGATGGTTTTGCAATTCAGAAAAAAAAAATTGAAATGTCAAAATCCATCCCTTACATTCATAAATTCATTTAATACTTGCTTACGACTAATCGGTTCACCTTGAGATTTTGAACAATGCAGTCTGATTTATAAAACTAAATGTCAGTTAAATGAAGAGGCAGCATCTAAAAAATCTTCACATAAGATAACATAAGATGATATAGTTATAAATAAAATTTTATTGCACATAATATGAAATTCACAGACATGTGATTGATAATTCCAATGAGTCCAAAACCATTTATAGCATATGCTAATGAAGTTTATTATTAGCAGAAGAGCAGGGGGTAAGAACAAAAATCCAAAATCCCTTGGGAAAAAGACCCGTAGAAGTAACAAGTCAACATGTAACTGCAATGCTAAGTCTTAATTATTAGGATTGTTAGCATTCCATTCCACAATCTTTCTCCATCCATCCCTCTATACTTCTATCTGTTGGAAATAATGTGGTGAAGGTAAGTATTATGGCAAAGCAATCATTACTCAGATTTGAGGATTATGAGCAGGTTTGCTGAGTCAAAACTATCCTTTGTAGAGGATGGCAATAGGGGTGCTAATTTCATGTTTTTTTTTTTGATGAATACTAATTTCATGTTTTTTTCTGGATTTTGTCATGCATGTATGTTGCAGGCTTGCAACAGTGTATTTCTTGTAGTTATATCATGAATTGGTTGTAATTTGAATTGTAAAATTTCTCTCCATTCCTCAGTTGAAATTTGAATTCTAAAATCCCTCCCAGGGCTTCAGCCCTTTTCTCTATTTGGGAAATCATGGGCCCCACCTCTCTTCACTCTTTACTAATATAATGGAGCATACAAATCTAAACAATAGCTCCATCGAATGATTCTCATGGGCCCCACCTCAAAGTACAAACAAGTTAAATAGAATGATTCTCATGGTGTTTTAAGGGATTAACAGCTAAGATGATTTATTTTTTCAGTTTAAGAATCCAAAGAGTTTGCAAGGATGATCCAATTTGTCCATCATTGTGTAGATTCTCTTTGTTAGTTGAAAAAGAAAGAAGTTCTACCATCTTTTGAGTTTTGATGACATCATTTATTTATTTCTTAGAAATGGTAAAGTATAGACTTTCATTAAATCCAAAATGAATATCCCTGTACAACTAGAGGCTGTACAATGAGAATGTACAAAAAGTATCCATTGTCCGTATAGCACTAAAAAGGTATCCCATGAATTTTTACAAAAAGATTGTCATGTACAAAAATGGAATTACAGCTTTTCCATTTAAACAACTTGTGAACTGCAAGCCAAGAATGAAGTTTTCCTACTATCTTCTGAACCACAGAGTCTACTGAACTACATATGTTATGGAAGAGCGTAGAACTTCTCTCCTGCCAAACTACCCAAAATGCAGCAGCCGGTACTATGCTCGAAGCAATTCTTCCTCTTTTACTCAGGCCTTCCAACCTCCATTTTCTTAACAAGTCCATTACTGAAGCTGGGCAGCAATTCCTTGCTGCAAATAATCCCATAACTTTGATCCAGACAGAGAATGTAAAGCTGCGACGAGGCACTAAGTGATCAACTCTATACATTCCTCACCCAACGAATATTCTGCATTTACCATAATCACCCCTCTTCAATAGGTTGTCTGTAGTGAGAATTCTATTTGAACTTGCACTCAAAACAAAGAATTACACTTTGGAAGGTATATCCTTGCACCAAACTTTCCTGGTAAGAAACTCATAGTCATCCAACCTGGTCAAGAAGTTATAGAAAAGTTTAACAGAGAACTGGCCTGTTTTCTCCCAAGTCCACACCCTTCTATCGGCTCTGTTGTACACCACCTGTGTATCCATCAACATTCCAACTTCCAACCTCCCAATCATTTAAATTTCTCTGGAATTGCAGAGTCTGAACAATGTTCCCAGCTTACTTGCATACAATCAGCCACCCTTACTTCCTTGTCTGAAGCTAGCTCAAAAAGAGATGGAACGGTCTCCATTAGTGGGCTGTTCCCACACCAGAGGTCCTTCCAAATTTTAACTTTTTGGCCATTTCCACCTGAAACCATACTCCCTTCATTAAATGACTTTGTACTTTCTCTATTCATTTCCAAACTTAGCTTGAATCACCCTCCTTCACAAGCAGTCTTGCTGCTCCCTGAATCTTCAATACCACTGGCACAAAAGGGATACATTCACCTCCTTCATTCTCCTTACCCTAAGGCTCAAACCTCCCACTTTTTTGTGCCTACAACTTTTCTCCAATAAACAAGGTGGTATTTCATATACTCTTTTCAGCCCATCCAGAGAAAATTTATCATTTTCTTCTCATTAATTGCTGCCATATGTCCGAGACAGGGTACATTGAGAGCAGATACAAAGGTAAGAGATGAGACATGCTTTTCAGCAGTGTAAAGCTTGCACCTATCCATAATTGGTTCCCATACTGCTTTTTAGTTGCTTCTGGCTCCCAATGGCATTCCTAGATACTTTGAAGGCAACTTCCCCTTTTTACATCCCCATTCTTCTGCCCATTGCTCCAGATTTTGCACCTCTCCCACAGCTATCAATTCACTTTTATGTGTATTCATGTGTGGACCAGAGAGCACTTCAAACCACGTTACTATTGCCATTAGGTTTTCGATGCTAGAGTCAAAACTGAAAAGTTAAGATCATGCTTTACATGGATCAGCGAAACAGGATTCATGTAGCCGACCCCATATAGTTGGGATAAGGCATGGATGATGGTGATGTTTCACATGGATGCACATGCAGAACCAGGGCTTTGTTATGTCCTGACACAGAGAGAAATAATGGAAGACTGTGGCTATGAGAGTGGAGGTTGGAGATTTAGGATGGTAGATTAAGTTACATGACTATTCAAGTTTAGGTAAAACAGAGCTATTGTCATGAATTTCTATTATGTCAAAACCTCAAAGGTTGATGGCCAAAAATTTTAGGAATATAATGGTCATGGTAGATCTCATGCTGTTGAGCTTTTATATTAATTTTTTTTGTTGACTGTCTTATGAAACGTTTACGCTATAAAAATTGAACTTGCAAAATTTACCTTAAACAACATCTTTTTATTTGTCAACTAAAGTCTAAATTGGTTCTTAATGGTGCAAAGCAATGACAAGGTAAGCAAAGATGTTGCACATTCAGGAGATAAAAAGAACTTCTAATTATCATTTTAAAATAAGAACCTTTTAAAAACAGAAAAACCAGTAAGGTGCAGAATAAAATAAGAAATCTATCTAATATCCAAGTAAATAAAAATAAGAGATCTCTCTTTAGCTTTTCTAATGGCAATACTTACGCTAATACTGTGAAGACCAGAATCCCGACCAAGATCAAGCACAACAACACTAGATACTGAAAGCACAGTCAAGGCCAGGTCTAGATGAGGAAAAAGATAAATAACGAATTAAAACACATACACATGCACAAAAACAAAGACATCGCATAACTTATTGAAGAAGGATACTATCCATAGCAATATGGAGATGTTCTTCAATGCGCCCATAAACCCAATCAAAGATCTGTAAACGAAAGAGAAGTGGCATTTAATTCCTGTGTAGATAAATGTTTGCGTGTTTAGTCTTTACTTGTTTATTTATATTGTGGTGGGTAGGGGGAATAAGCTTCAAGGCAAACCAGAGATGGACTGCATACATGACAAGAATGAAACCACCAAGGGCCAGAACAGGGAGAGTGAGCGACTTTCGACAGCCATCGTGGTGAGTACTCATCCAAACCCCAAAACAAATAACAGCTATTGCCAGTAGCTGCACAATAAGTACATGGTTAGAACATCAACCATCTCAGAAACAAACTGACTGTGATACATCTTTTTGCGGAGGACATATGTTCTTCGGAATGGGAAGAAAGCTTAAACAGTGAAACAAGTATTATAAGTAGCGGGAAAATTTTCAACTCAAAAAGGAAGGAAGTAAACTCCATTTTATCAAAATAGCAAGAATAAAATTATAAAACAACAGAAATTTGCATATCACAGAAAACAACACATATCTCCGAACATGGAAACTAAATATCATAACAATGTAAAGCGACAAACAGATAGAACAAACATGAGAAGAAAAGAGGGACAAAAGGCTAAGAAAGCGAAATCACAAGGAATGAAACCCATTAAAGAGACGGTAAAAAAAAAAAAAAACAATAGAAGGAAGAAGAAAGGCAGGAGTTACAAAGAAGTTTCAAACATGTAAAATTCACCTTAAGACGACGATGAATAAGCAAATAAATCAGGAGGAAAGGCTAAACAAAAAAAAAACAGGGAAAGAAAACAAAAGCTTACCATGGTGAGAAAGTTGATCCATCTGATCACAAAGGTGCTGGTTCCTGAACCCATATTTCCACTCTGCTCTCCCTCTTAAAGCTTCCACAGAAACGCAGACGCATACAAAGAGAAAGAGAGGAGGATCTCTGCTATGCAAGATTGTAAAGCAAGACTTTATATTTTCTGCTACTATACATGATCCAATTTAAAGAGAAGTAATTTTCTGAGGTGGCACCTGCACAGTTGCACTGCGAAAGAGAGGAGCGATAAAGAAAAAGGGAACAGTAAGGACCTGAGTGGGGATAGATGATCAGAAAAGGGCATTTTGGTCAGTAAAAATAAAAGAACTCACATGGCAGCCATGCTTTATTGCTTGAAGCTTCATTCATTTCGTTACTCAACATAACAAGGAAAGACAAGAGTAAGCAGAGGGTTTACTCCGGTCAATACTCAAAAACACATATAGGATAAGGAGGTTATTTAGTTGTTAATGATGAGCACGCGAGGTCAAGAATTATTTGGTCATACATGATTGATGTATGATATTATAGAGATTTATGTGGGTCCACCATTATATCTATGTAGATCATCATTGATCCTCTGCACTTTGGCCCCTAGATTTTAGATTATCGTCAGGTATGTGGGGGCCAACTATTAAAGTTGCAAGGCGAAGATCAGACCAGACGGTCGTTGACCAACTGTGGGCATAATATGGAAATGTGAATGAACTTGAAAAATAAGGTCCCGATCCAACGGTGGTGGGTAAGAATCCATGTAATCTTGGCCATATGATGCATATGAAGACCGCCCAGTCACCCGACTCGGGGCGGGGGCAACGTCGTAATCTTTTGATGGGATCCCATTACAGAAAAAATCGTGTCCATACAAAACACGACATCCAACCATCCAACCGTATATAGGAATCTATTCTATACATAGCAAGGTGGTCCATGTCACAGAACCTCTCCCTATGCTCCTAATCCTTTTCTTAATTTATAGTTTTAGTTTTATTAATTGCCCATTAAACCAATAAGAAAATAATATAAATAATAATCCCTGTATCTTATTCTTAAAATCTCTCTCACACACATGCAACTCCAGAGACAAGATTGCCCCCCACAACGTTCCACACCACATTCCTGTAGTGTATTATCATTTCTAGGATTATCATCGGAAGATGTTCTCAATACACGACGAAGATGAGCTGTGGAATGTTGTAGGGAGCAATCTTGTGGGGGGCTGATTTGAATTTGTAACTCCAGATCTCCTATCCACAATAATTCTGCCCGCGTGTACGCACAATACACTACCCCATACCTCATGCCTCATGCATTAGGAACATCTCCCCGTGCATAATACTATATAAGAGTATGAGATGTTCTTCATGTATGGCAACGATGATATTATTCTTCATGTGTGACAATAATATTATACATATTTTATAATAACAAATTACAACAAGATTAAAAATTTTAAACATTAATAAACATAGCATAATATCATAACTTAAATTACGGATCAATAACAATTTACTAAATAAATTAAAATTATTAATTTAAACCCTATTTAAATTTAATTTTCAAATAATGAAAAATAAACACAATAAGTCGAGTTCAATACAGGTTTACCTTCATGCTACATAGGCCCTCATTTTGCCACATCATCCGACTCTTAGCCTCTAGCCATGTCACCCTACCTTCCATTTCAACGCTATAACAAAGTTGGAAACTTCTCAAACATTAAACGTATAAGATAATTAATATAATGAAAACATCAATTTATTTTGATGTTTTAGTAATTAATTATTCATAAAATACATAAATAATTGAAAATTGATTTATTCATATCAATAATTATTGAATAATCAAATTTTAATATTTAATTATAAATTTATTATTATATGAAATTAATTATATATTAGTATTATCTGAAAATGACAATTATTACATGAAAATTTCAGTAATTTAAAGATAATTATTTATTTTTAAAATTTCAAAAAAATCTTTTAGCAATTTTTAGGTAATTTCAGAAAATTATTGATTTTGAAATTTAATTTTGGTAATAAAAAATATTTATTGATATTTTCTTTTACATTGGCTTTTGGTAATTATTAAATTGAAAAATTATTGGGGAATTTTAATATTGATAATTATTAATAATTTCTATAATTATCATAATTTACATAGGTTTTTGGTATTTATTGGGAATTTTTAATTTAGCGATTTCCAAAAACTAATTTTCATGTTTTTGTTAATTTAAAATTTTCTTTCTATTTTTTACTTTTTATTGTGCAGACAACATTAAATTACGAATAGATATTTTTATTCATTTAGTTTTAATATCATATGCCAAAGTGTCAATTGTAGCAAAGGCTTGAAATCAAATTCAATTTGCACCAAGGTTGGGAGGGCCCTACTAGTATTCTTAACATGCGACTGGAGTGAACACGATTTTTGCTTTCGGGCCGGGAGATACTGTGCTTAGCTCTTTAAAGCTAGAGGCCCATTAAAAATTAAAATTTGCTCTTACCAAAAATCAGCTAGGTTGGATTATGTGTTATGGTTTTAAAAAGTGACTCGAAAATGGAATCGTTCTAGTCATCAATTTTTGGGTTAATACTTTGATCATTCGGTTTGAATGGATGACCTATTTTAACGACAAAAATTAAAAATAAAAATGGTAAAAAATCGTTGAACGGATCAACAGGTCAATGATTCGACCACCTAGATCAACGAATTATTAACTGATTTAACAGTTTTTTACCAGAAATCGGATTTGAGGTAAAACAAAACCAATTGCCTAAACGATTCTTGGGCCAAACGATCCGATGATCCGAATAACTGCAGTTCGAAAACTATGATTTGTATGACCATACTAATTTCTATTTTTGTCAGGCTGTGGTGCATTTAGTCTATGAGGAGCAAAAGGAGATGAACATTTCCGTCTTACTTTTGACAGTTGGAGCATTATTAAGTAACATAAAGAAAATAAGGCAAAGAATTATGAACTGTAAGCAATAGCAGTAGCGGTGAAAGAAACATCAGTACAGATTACTAAAAAATAATAAATATAATTTCAGGGGAAGAAGCTTTTAGCCGGGTGGCTCCCCTCCCCCCTTTCCCCGGCGGAACACACGTCCAACTCCAACTGAATTACTGGCTTTACAAGTCACAACTCAACTGGCTTTAAGCGGAAACTCAGGTCGATTTTGCTTTTCTCTCCCACAGGCAAAGGTCCAACTTTTATTGTTATTAACTAGTGAATGGAAGTTAATTATATATATATATATATATATATATATATATATATATATATATATATATGGACATTAATAATTTTTATTATTGTTTATAAATTGCCATTTTTAAGACACTCATACATTATATAAGTTCACATAAATTGATTCTTATATGTTAAATTCATAAATTTATGTGGGTCATTAAATTCAACTTGAACCATTTATTACTTTAATTTAACCATTCTTATTATTATTAATTTATTTTAGTATTTAATTTAAATTTTTGTTATATAGTAATAATATTAATTAAATTTGTAATTATTTAAATATTTACTTAAAATATTTTTCTCCAACCAAGTATAATTATTATATAATAGATTTGTTAATTCATATTTTGCATTTACGAATAAGCATTAATGATTTGGCTTAACAATTTTACTTGTTGTTAATAAATATTGATTCTTATTTAAGGTTTAATTACTGTATTTGGTAAATATTATGGGGCCCGCTTTGAATAAACATTAATGATAAGTGATGATTGTTATTTCATTTTTTATTATTTACTTAATTAAGTACTTGATGATTGCTATTTTTATTAATTATTTCTATAAATAACTTATTGTTATTATTATTTACTTAATTCAGTAATTTTCAGCAAGTAATTATTTGATTTAATCTGAATTACTTCAAAATTTTAATTATTTATAATAGACATTTAGGGTAGGCTCTTTATTTGATTTAAGAGATTTACCATGTTTTATCTAGAGAATGACCCCACACTAAAGGCAACTACAGTATTATTAAATTTGAAATTTACTATTTAACAATAAAAAATCAATATCCTGTTGAGCAACCCACTCCCAAAAAAGTAACAATAACTTTGAAATCATTAATCTATATATAAAATAGAAAAGTTAGATGGATGTTTACAACAATATCACCAATACTGCTTAATATATAGGGACATATGAATGGATAAAAGCATTTAAATGATATCCATTCAAAGAGGCAAAGAAGGAAAAAAATTATTCAAAGAGTTATAAGAAAAACAATCCATGCCAAACAATATTTGCAGGTGCATCCATCCTCTAAAGTAAGAGATGAAAAATATATGACTACAATCAAATCATCATCATGTATGGCTACAATCAACTACTAATATAATCAGGACTCCAAAGCCCATCCAACAGAGAAACATGGAAGAAAGGAGAATAAGGGGACCATATCGAGTATGGAGGTCACCTCCAAATAAGGTGGCAATGTTTCTTTTGATCGATCATGGTTATGGATTTTAAGTCTAAGCTCCCCATAGGCTGGGTAGAATTTATCTTTAGGAAAAAGGTAGGGAAACCTATACATAACCTAATGGTATATATGAATTGTGGGAATTGAGAAATAAAAATAGGAAATGTAGGTTGAAATTATAATTTAGGGCATGTTGATGTGTCAAATTCAAGTCAATTAGAACACTCGTAGATTTTAGTTCATTCATTTAGTGGTAATTTGAATATTTTTTTATTCCATGTCTTTATTGAGTAATATAGATTAATAATTATGAAATCAGTAATAATAATAAGTATATTATTATTACTATTATTTACTCGTAATATATTCTTATTATGTGTGTATTGATTTTGAAATCAGTAATATTAAATTATTATTATTATTATTATTATTATTATTATTACTATTATTATTATTGCTATTATTATGAAGTAATTAATTTGTTAATATTATGATTTTTAGTTAATTCCTAAAATAATAATTGCTTTTATAATTCTTTTAGTTTAACAATAATGAATAATTGAAAGTTTTATAATTTAACTTTCACTAAATGATATGTTTATTGGAGAATAATAATAGTATTAGTTATAATTATTTATCATAATAATGTAAATAATTAACACTTATTATATATTTATAAAATAATTAATACGAATTAATATAAATCTAAAATGATTATATCTCAATTAATAATTAATATTATTAAAATACTTCTTAATTATCATAAATTAATTAACATTTCGAAATAATAATTATCATTTATATAATCAAGGAATTAATTATCAATAAGTAATTGCAATCAGTAATTAAATTTTCTCAGAAATTATTATTATTATTAGTAATAATTAATTATAATTATTGACAATAATATAATTATATTAGTTAATATAATATTATTAATTATATTTACTGATAATAATAATATAATTAATTATTTCATATAAATGTATGAATTATAATTTCTGATAATAATTCTAATATAAATAATTAACATTAAATATTTATTTTCAAAATAATTAATATGAGTTAATATAAATATAAAATGATTATTTCTGAATTATTAATTACCATTATGAAAATCAATATTTATTATCATTACGAATTAATAATGAGCAATATTATCAGTAATTAAGTAGTAGTAATAATTATTATTATTAGTGAGCTATTATTATTAGTAATTAATAGCTGAAATTAATTAATCAGAAGTCATTAATTATTATTAGTACCCCTCTCTTGCAAAACGTTGGCTCATCATTATTGTCATCATCAATGACAACAACTTGATAAATACATAATTTGATAAAAAAAGGTAAATATCATTAATTTATTGTTTTATCTTTTAGAAAACTAAATAATAGAAAAATAAAATGGTTAGCATTGAAAATGAAAAATTATTTGGATTTTTGCAAGAAAAAATTATTAAACATAAAAAACCAATTATTCAAAAAGAAGGTCGTTGACCAAAGAGTAATTAAAATTATTCAATAAATAATAATTTTAAGAAATTAAATTAATAATTAATTATCTGTCTGAATTAAAATGGGTAATTTCAACAAATAATTTTAAGTAATTAAATTTTATATTAACATTTTTTTAATAATAATCAGTATTATTGACTAATAATATATTCTTATTATGTGTATATTGATTTTAAAATTAATAATATTAAAGTACTATTACTACTATTATTAAGAAAATTTCTCGATACATGTGAGTGCTAATTTAGTACCAAAACTTTAAAATGCGAAAATTTAATATCCGAATTTTCATTTTACGATAATCTAAAACCTTACAAAATACATTGTTCATATTTCATACGCACCTCGAACGCCTGGAAACAACCAATCCAGATCAGTGACGTCTCCTCCGACGCCGACGGGATCTTCCCGTCTTTCTCTCCCCTCTTGAGCCCCAAAACCAGAACCGTCGCCGCCCGCCTTTAGCTGCCCTGAACCTTTCAACTCTTCTTCCACTTCAATCCAACGGAGCCCTAAAGAATGTCTCAAGACCAGCGACTTCAGACCTTCTACCACAAAGCTAACGATGAAGATTTCCCCGAGAACTTCCACTGTTAGAGCCTTAGGTATCTCATGCGGTGCTCCCACTCAGATCAGTAGCTTCACGGCCTCGAGGTCCCTCCAGTAGAGGTTCTCCTCTGCTACTCCGAAGAAACCCACAATGGCATTTCCAACTCCCTGAGCGTTTCCAAACACCAGGCATGAACCGGGAGTCCAAACGCTCTTACCCTCCACCTTCGAGTTCCTTTGCACCTGCAATTCCTCCCAAGGATTGGCGACCACCGAAACAGAGACAACTTCTTTCTTCCTATTGGGTATGGCTCTGTTCGCAGACGAGTGTTTACCGCCCTGGCATGGACGTTACCAAGGCTGAGCTGGTAGGGCGAACGAACTATAGAAGGCAAGATAGAACGGAGACCGTTGGAGAGTGGAAAGCCAAGGTCTACGAACAGTGGCGGTGAACAGTGCGGGAACAGTGTTCAGCACCATCGACTCCAAACGCTCCAAGCTCAAGCGATTCGATTCGATGGTCGAACTTCCGCTCCAACTTGGTGACGGTGATCAGAGCTACCGCCGCTCTGCTTCTCTGTGAAGAAGATGAACAGTTCAAATCTGGTGAGGGTGTTCATCTTGGTGACGGTGTTCAAATCTGATGAACAGTTCAACTTGGTGACGGTGTTCATCTTCTTCACAGAGAAGCAGAGAGGCAGCAGATTTGAACCCGTGTTGCATGGAGTCGACTCTCTCTGCTTCTCTGCTGCCGCTCTACTTCTCTGTGAAGAAGATGAACGGGTTCAAATCTGTCACCACTCTGCTTCTCTGTGAAGAAGATGAACAGTGCGGGAACAGTGTTCATAGACTGGAATTACACTGGTTTTTTTCTCTGGTTTTCTCTGTGGCGGGGAACGGTGGCGGTGTTGAAGGAGATGATGAACAGTGGTATTAAACAGAAAAAATTACATGAAACTTAAGGACATTTGTGTCTTTTTTCATGACACTTAACAGTGAATTAACGCTAGGTCCTACATTGTCGCAAAATAAAAGTTTGGGTAGTAGATCGTCACATTTTAAAGTTTGGATACTAAATGGGCACTCAACCAAGTACAAGGTACCTATCATCAATTTTCCCTTATTATTATTATAATAATTGAGCTTGGAGCATTTGGAGAGTGGTTAACAGTAATTAATTAGTAATTAACAATAATTATTAGTAATTAATAGTTAGAATTAATTAATTTAGAAGTAGTTAACGGTAATTAATTAGTAATTAAGAGTAATTATTATTAGTAATTAATAACTAGAAATAATTAACAATAATTATTAGTAATTAATAACTGGAATTAATTAATCAGTTTAGTAATTAATCATAATTTCCTTTTTTTAAGCAAGGATTGAGAATGGAAGCTTCCCACTTCTTACAATTCTAGTGGGCTCTGTTTTTTAATTACCATTAATCAGAATTTGACATATATCTAGTGGATTCTATTCTTCAATTATCATTAATCAGAATTTGACACGTATCTATTTTGTTTAAAACTTCGAAAGAACATATGTATAAATGAAGATGAACCACGTTTCTAAGGAGGGGAGATTTTGACGTAAAAACCTTACTTTTAATATATATATATATATATATCAATCAAACCTCCGCTGAATCAGGAGGTTTGAAGTGTTGATGGAACATCCTGAGCAGGCGTATTGAAAAAGACTTGAGACAAAGTTGAAAAAAGTCAAAAATCAAAATTTCATGGTGGTATGTGAAGTAGAGTCTATCCCAACAATGTACCTTGTGGTTTATTTGATCTTACGGCTCATCCGGATCTTGCGAGACTAAACTCGCGATAGCCTAGTATTATAGGCTGATCTGCAATTGGGACTTGTTTATGTCGTCATCATTAATCTCGTTGGACTCATAAATGTGATCTTATCCATAAGTGGTGTAAGATCAATTTTTTTTTAAAGAAAATTTGAAGTCAGTCCACCTCAAAATATATAAGACTGACAGATCGGATTACTGTAAAGGAGGAAAGATTACTAACTTACGAGTGATGTTGGTTATACGAGGTGGGGATAAATACATTTGAGGAATTAATAAATGAATTTTGAGGTAAAGTGGGTTATAAAAAGTACGGAGTGAGTAATTGGGTAGGTTTTACCTAGAAGTGAATGGAACTGACTTTGAACCAGCCCTACCCGATCTGTTATAGGGTAGGTCTGATTCTAAATTCTTGGAATTGATTCCTAGCCAAGCCACTTCTAGGGTTTAGGAGTTTATCCTATCCGAACCGACCTAATGAACCAGATTTGGTTGGCCTTAGTGGAATCTGCTTTAGAATTAGGGGTGTAAACGTTATTCGAAAATCCAATTTCGAATTTGATATTCAACACAATCGAATCGAATTCAGATAATTCGAATATCTAATTGGACGAATTTGGATATGACCTGATTCGATTTGATAAATATTTGAATTTGATTGATTATTTAATTCTTATATATAATATATATAATATTTTATATAATTTATATATAATAATTATGTTATATAAATAATTTATATATTTATTAATTATCTAAAATAATTAATTAATCGAATTCGAATCGAATATTCAAATATTTAATCGGCTTCGAATTTGGATATTAATTTTTAATATCCGTCGGATATCGAATCGAATTCGGATATCAGATTCAAATTTAGATATTGCCTGATTTGATTCGAATTTGATCCGTTTACACCTCTACTTAGAACTGAACTTGCCTTGAAATAAACCCTAGAATACTTTTGGGGATGTAAATATTTGAACCCAAGCACTCATGGTTACAAAAGACAGTGTCTCATTTGACTATTGAGTTACTTTAAGGATCATTTGTTTTCATGTTATACTTGAATGTGTATAATAAGTAATGTAAAAAGTAATACTTACAAAATTTAAATTTTAATTATAAGTTTTGAACCATATAATGATAGTTTACATGTTAACTTATTCAATTTAATCAATAAAGATAATATAAGTTTTAAACTATATATATCATATTTATTGAAAATCAAGTTTTCAAAGAACATTTTTTTTCAAGGGGGAGAGTAAACAAAGAATAGATTCCATGGGTAGACCCTGGAACCGACCCTGGAACCACCAAGGCCAAAACTGACCTTGGAACCGACCTTCACAGGGTAGGTTCTAGTTCCAAAAACTTGGAACCGACCCCTATAGGGTAGGCTCCAGGTTTTGCCATGGAACCGAACCAAGGCCTTTTTTAAACAACTTGTGAGGACCATTCCAATTTAGGGGTTATCATATAAATAACCTTGTACCTTACAAAAATTTATCTTGTATCTTGGGGTCCAAGAAAGAGAACAATGAGTGTATAAAGAAATAGGGAGTGTAAGCTTTGGGTGTATTATGAGCTAAGGCTTTAGTGGGAGGCTATAAACACTGTAATTGTAAATCTCCTTTGCTGAATGGATTTCTACCCTCTAATGCTTATGTATGTAAATTATATGTCAAACCATGTAAATCTTTGTATGTTCTTTGAGTGCTCTATTTTTTGTACTCTTTCCCTTTTGGGGCAAATTTCTTAAACTACACCTAAGGTTTAGGAAATTGACTACCCTATTGTTTCAATAGTGTCTTAAGTTATATTTGATTTGAAGGAAAATGCATAGAAAGGAAGGAAAAAGTAGGGAAACCTTTATAAACTTTGTATAGGTTTCTCTGTCTTTCCCTTCCTTTTCCTTCAAACCAAACATAACCTTAAAGTACACCTACTATTTCTACTTTCTAACAATTGACTAATTCTTCCTTACCGTCATTGTTCATTAACAAAAGAATTTTCAAAATGAGGGCCTGTTAGAAAACACTACCCAATGCTCAGTTTGGATCTTGGGAATGATAGGTGGCACTGATTATAAGGAGCCTCGAACCCATCTTGATGAGCGCAGATCTACCAAATACGGAAGAGCTTCGCCATTCATCTTTTCCAATCGACAGAATAATCTCAAACCCAACTTAGTTTCTTTTCATTTGTCTTCTTCCTCTCCCAAAATGGTTGGCTAGCCCAAACATTGGCTCCTCCTCTATTATTGGTAGTGGCATCAACTAGTGATAGCAGTATCTAGTGGCATTGGCAAGCCCAAGCCTTGCCTCCTCTGAAACGTGATTCTACCATCATTTGAGAGAAGGCTAAAGGTGTAAAACGGACGGCCCACACTACAGTTGTAGAGCTTTAATAATACTTTAGCATATGTCAAAATTTGGATAGGGGAATCGAAATAGAATTAATTTTCAAATTCGTGTAGTTTGCGTTTAGACTTTAAAAGGACTTTCAAGTTAATGGTGTTGCTCGCTCGAACGGGCTAAGGGAAATAAAGTAATTTTGTTTTTGAGTCGAGGGCTGGCTGAAGAGTCTAAGGTTTCTTGTGGCTAAGGGCTGGTAGGTCAGACCTGCAGAGAGGGGGAGGACGTCAGAGGCCTCAGGTGCTAACTCGAGGTAGAGACTCCGACGATCAAGTTAGTATGGGGGAGTAGGTGGACGAGGCCTGAGTGAGGAGCGCTTAGACGAGGTCACACGGGAAGCTATAGAGCTCTTAGTAGTTTGGAGTCCAGATCCTTACCTTGAGGGGGTTGCCCCCTTTTTATACTTGAGGCCGTTTGGAGGTAGGTGGGCTTGGACGATCAAGATGTAGTCCAGTCTTGAGGAGCGCGGCCATCCGAGGCCATCGCGTGCGGCTGCTCCATTGGCTCCGCGTTGCACGCCAACCTCTGCTCCGCGCACGCCCTTATTGGGTCTGCGTTGGGTACCACTGTATTCCATGCGTGTGTGAACTATTGGTCCGGGCACCTCGGGCACAACTCTCGGCTGCACAGTCCGCATGGAGAAGGTGGCTTGTCCTAGCATCAAAGAAGTCCAGATGTTCCTAGTACAGGTCGAGCCTTGTTGGATGGATCCCATCATTGCCTTCCTCCTTACCAAGTAGCTGCCTGCCGACAGAAATCAAGCCAGACAAATTCGACGGTAGGCTGCCCACTACACACTTCTTGAAGGGGAGTTACATAGAAGATCTTTTACCTTGCCCTACCTCCAATGCCTCTACCAAGAGGAGGGCGAGTACATGCTCAAAGTGATTTACGAAGGCATCTGTAGCAGCCACATTGGAGGCAGAGCCCTAGCCCAAAAAGCACTAAGGTAGGGGTATTTTTTGCAGCCGGTTCAAAAGGACACAACCAAGCTGATGCAGAAGTGCGACTGATGCCAAAGACACTCCAACATCTCCCATCAGCTTGCCACGACCCTTTTGGCCCTCAGCAGCCCATGGCCTTTTGCCAAATGTGGCATGGATTTCCTTGGCCCCTTCTCTCAAGCCATAGGAAATAGAAAATACATTGCCATCGCCATTGATTACTTCACCAAGTGGGTCGAAGCTAAACCCTTGGCCACCATCACGGACATAATGATACAAAATTTCTTTTGGAAGAACATTATTTGCCACTTTGGCCTCCCCACATGCTAGTCACCGACAACGGGAAGCAGTTTGACAATGCAAGGTTCAGAGAATGGTGCGCTTCCCTTGGCATCAAGCAACAACACACCTCGATGGGCTATGCACAATCCAACGGCCTAGTTGAGGTCGTCAATAGAACTATCCTAGAAGGATTGAAGACACGACTCAATAGAGCCAAAGTCTCTAGGCTGACGAACTCAATAGCGTCCTATGGGCTTACTAGATGACACCTTGGACTGCCATGAGAGAAACCCCGTTCAACTTAACTTACGGCACCGAGGCCATCATTCCAGTAAAAATTGGTGAGCCAACGCTTCGAACCGAGACATATAATGAGGCTGAAAATGATGAAGAACTTAGAATCAACATAGACCTGTTGGAAGTGGTTCGAGAGCAGGCTCAAGTCAGGGTGGTGGCCTACCAACAGAGAGTGGCCCGCTACTACAATTCACGGGTGAAAGAAAGACACTACAAAGGAGGAGACCTCGTCCTCAGAAAAGTCATGGTGCCCAAGCCCGATGTAAGAAAGCTTGGCCCTAATTGGGAAGGCCCCTACAGAATCAAGCAAGTCGTCGGCCCTAACACATTTTGGCTCGAGTATCTGAATGGAAGACCAGCCCCTCGGACATGGAATTCAGAGAACCTTTGGATATATTAGTGATGAATGTACTCCCTAGTGGACAAATAGTAAATAAAAGTGCAAAGTTCCTCCCCTCCTTGGCTCCAACTCTTAGTGTATAAGTTCTCATCTTGCCAACCGTCAAGACCCCTCGGCCGCTCGACCAACCGACGCATATAGCCTCCCCGAGGTGATATGCTCGAACTGGATGGTGGTTAAGGCACACGGCTCCGTATGAGCCATACGTCCATTTCGCCTGGGACCACGACTATAAGCACCGACCAACAATCTTGGCCTACAACGAACAACCACACTAAAAGCGATCTAAGTACTTCGCCAAACAGGAAGGATGTGGTGGCCTCAGCCGGGCGCAGCTCATTAGCCTTGGCCAAAGTCGGAGAACAAGCCAGGAGATCTAAGGACTTCTCCTCCCTTCCCTCCCCATTGAGGAAAGGGACCCTGAACACCTCGACAGCACAGCTTGGCCTCGGCTGAACTCCTTCAATTCAACACCTTAAGCAAACAACTAAGTGACAAGCCACCTTAGATGGTAACTTCTTTGCTGCTTGTGACCTCTTGGAAGGGGGCACTAACCCCCAACAACAAAAGAGAGAGAGAGAGAGATACGAGTGTGAGAAACAAAAATAAAGGCACAAGTTACGCAAAAAAGTATATTCCATCGAGTATTCATTGTCAGCACTTGACAAAAAATACGCCTCAGATGGGGAGGCCAAGCCCTTTACAAGAAGTAAGTTAAGCAAAATAACAAACAAAAAGAAAGGAGGAAGCAGAAGAAGAGTCGCCTATTTAGCGCCCTCGGCAGCAGAAGTAGTTGGGTCCTCGACAGCAGGGACTTCAACATCCCTTGGGACCTTCAATTGGTCCACCGAGAAGTCCGGCATCGGCCTCAACACCTCGATCTTGGTGTCCCCAGTCCCCTCTAGGTAGGAGTCAACCTCATAGTCGGTGAGGTAGTGTTGGTACTCCTCCATTGTCTTCTAGATGTTGACGGCGTCCCTAGCCCTCTCCTAGGCCTCTGCCACTCACGCTTGAGCTGCTGACAAGGCCTCATCAAGGCGGACATGCTCCAGCTCTGACTTCTTCAAGGCCTGTTTGATCTCGACAGTGAGGGCCTTCTCTGCCTTGAGGTCCTCCTCCAGCATCCTTTGGACCTCCTTCTCCTTGTTCATAGCCGAGACAACAACATCTCGATCGCTCTCGGCCTCGGTGACCCACACCTCGAGCCGCTCCTTATCCTTGGCCTTCTTCAAGTGCTAGACGAGGAGCCCGACCCGATCACCTAGGCCGACGAAGTATTGGAAGACCTACAGCAAAAACACCTTTGTCAGTAAGTTAAAGCCATAAAGACAACGCCAACCAGAGAAGTGATGGAAAGAAAATCTTACCTCGGCCAGGTGGTTCAAGGCGTGGTCTCGGAGGTCAGTCGGGCTCTCGTTCATCATGGCTAGACGATCCCCCTGATCGTAGCCCTACCAACTCCTCGGGTGTCAAGGGAGTCCCTCTCTCGAACGTTCTCCCTGATCATAGCCCTATGGCTCCGATGAAGATAGAGGGCTAGAAGGATGAGGCCCCCTTTGCTGGAGGCCCCCTCGGCGCATTGGCGGCCTTTCCTCCTCGGGCATCGCCCTAGGTTGGGTGGTCCTTGTGTGCCAACCTCTTCCCCGGGAGGGGGGGGATTGAGGTGTATCAGGCTGGCCTCTTCTGGCCAATCTCTCATTTCTAGCTCCCCTCCATCGGCCTCTTGCCTCGGTCAGCTCCAGCGTTGGCAGGAGCTTGAGGCCAAGACGTCCTCTTAGCAGGCGTAGCCTCTCTCGGCATTTGCCTCCTCGGCGGGCCCTCGCCTGGTACCCTCTTCTTAGCTTGGGCCTTCTCCAATAGCAACTTCTTCATGTCAATCGACATCTTTGCAAAAGAGCAAAATACACGTTAGTACCTCTAAACGGAAAAGAGAGCTGACGTGTTAAAAAGCCGATGAAAGAAACTCCCCTACCAAGGCAAGCAGGACTGAGCTCGACGAAAACCAAAGGGAGCTCTACCTCCACTTGGGGCTTGGCCCGAATCATCCTCAACACACGAATGTGGGTAATCACATCGGCTTCATAGTCTCGAAGAAGGACTTTGGCCTTCTCAACCGGCAAGAAAAGCTCCCCCCAGCCCGACCTGAACGACCAATCCTCGGGATAGGACACAAAAAAGAATTTATTCTTCTAGTTATGAACAGACGAAGGGTTGTCAACAGCTTGGCCTCTCCGAGACTAGATATAGTACACACCCCCCTCACTAGGGTGTGGCCTTGGCACAAACATGGCGCAAAAAATCTTTTAGGTCAGCTCCACGTCTCGGAGTCGAGCCGCCACTAGCATAGCGATGTCGTACTACCTCAACAGCTCGACATGAGAGGATGGAGGGGAAACCTATGACCGAATTCTAAAAAATGTTGGTAAATGCAAATTTCCCCTTCCTCCGGTGTCCATGGTCGATCACTGATGTCAGGAACCCTAAGTCTATAGGACCGAGGGATGTAATACTTCCTAGCCAAGGTCTTCACCTGCTTGATGTCAAGGACACTATCTTGCTCCGAGTGCGGAAGGCGGTCTATGTTCACCCCTCGGGCTGTATACTCGGCCACCAGACTCGGGTCGAGCTCAGGGACCTCCTCACCCTTGACCACGTCAAGTGACCTCGACGACCCCTTGGCCTCCCTAGGCCTCATAGATCTGGCGCTCTCATTAGGAGAGTCGTCGCCTCTTTGGCTGCTTTCAGCACCTATAGGAGCAATCCTCTCTCTCAATACCTTGACCTCAGGCCTCGGAGTAGGGACCTCAGGCTCACTTGGGTTGTCTCCACCACCACAGGTAGCAGATGGGGTTCGGAAGGAGCTCACTCCCGAGATATCTGGAGATCATAGCACTCAGGGCCAAAGTACGAACAAGACATGACTGTAGAGGGGTTCTTTACCTAAGGATACGAGGTCTATGAATCTCTAAAGAAAAGCCGAGGTCTCTGAGAGCAACAACACTTGGAGACAAATGGTGGGGGGAAGCATGACTAAGGCCCCTATTTAAAGAAAAATGGACAACCACGATGCGACCGCCTCCACGGCCCAATCGAGCGACTGACACGTGTCGTTCACCTTAGGAAGATGAAATGACGTTGGGTGAGCCGACCGGTCTGCTCGCCACGTTGGTTGGTTTGCCCAGTGACTTTGAACCGGATGAAGCACAACCTGACCGGCCCAATGCCTGTCTCGTGTACGAATACGGCGCAGCACCCTGTCCCGTGCATGATCCTTTCCTGGAACCCGTCCCGGGAACGAATCTAACCTGGCAAAGCAGGAACCCATGACGCACACGGTCTGGACCCGTAGCCGAAAGTCATCCCCTGCACACCTATGGCTTACCCGCAACGAGACCTGTCTTGCACACGATGCAGCCACGACCTCCTGTCACCAAGTGTTACTCTTGTCGACCCCAACCGAGGCCGACACCTCGCACAAACTCGCCTTGTCATCAATGAAACAAGACAGGGGGGCAAGTACCCCTTGCACCTGTATCCAGCATGGACTTAAACTCTCAAGCAACGAAGCTGAGGCCTTCGGGGAGCACAAGCCTTCCGGCACCCCTTAGAGGGAAGAGAAAAGACCAAATCAACACCACCACAACTAGCATTAGATGCATCCTCAGCAAAGGTGAAGCCAAGGCTGAGGCCCTCGCCATGAAGACCCATCGACGCCTCCTAGAAAAGGCAATGCCCTCTCTCCGGCCGAAATAGGGGCTCGTAGCTGAGACCTCCACCACGGCCTCGAGAGTAGGGGGCAAATGATGTAGGTGTAGATGGCCTAGACCAATAGTGCACACGCGCGTGTGGCAGATGATGACACCTGGAGCAGACCCAACAAAGGAGCCAATGGAGCAGCCGTTTGCGGTGGCCTCAGATGGCCACATTCCTCAGGACCGGACTGCATCCTGACCATCCAAGCCCACCTACCTCTAGACAACCTCAAGTACAAATAGGGGGCAACCCTCTCAAGGTAAGGATCTGGACTCTGAACTACTAAGAGCTCTACAGTTTCTCGTGTGACCTCGTTTGAGCGCTCCTCACTTAGGCCTCATCCACCTCCTACTCCCCCATACTAATTTGACTGTCAGAGTCTTTTCATCGGGTTAGCACCTAAGGTCTCTGACGTCCTCCCCCTCTTCGCAGGTCTAACCTTCCTGCCCTCGGCCACAGCAGACCTCAGACTCTTCAGCCAGCCCTCGGCTCGAAAGAAAAATTACTTTGTTGCCCTTAGCCCATTCCAGGTAGCAACAAGGCAAGAGCATTTATTGATCCTCGACTATGGTGCTTTGTTCATTTGAATTAACCAGCGACGAGGCGATGAAGTTGAAGTCAGAATCGGAGTTGGAGCTAGAGACGTAAATGAAGATGGAATCAGAATCAGAGACAAATTTGGAGCCGAAGACGTAGATGAAGACGTAATTGGAAACAGAATCAGAGACAAAGTTGGAGCCAGAGATGTAGACGTAGTTGAAGATGGAATCAAAATCGGAATCAGAGCCATAGACAGTCATAGACGAAGATGGAATCAGAATTGGAATTGGAATCAGAGACAAAGTAGGAGACAAAGATTGACAGAAAATAGAGTAGAACTAGGGTTGATCATGGGTCGGGCCGGGCTTTGCACTTATGATAAGGGCTATAGCTTAGGCCCGGGCCCGGGGTTCTGGGCCTGAAATATAAGCCCTAGCCCAGGTCTATATGGGCCTAGGCCTGGGCCGGGCCTAATTCTGGGCCAATGTCTTTCATATATATAAAACATTACATATCTATAATATTTTATATTAAATGACATAACATGCATATAGTCTTATTTTATACGTTATATAATATAAAATATTACATATAATATAAATTATACATGTCATGTTATAATATTTATATATAAAATATATAATATAATGTAAAATAACTTGTATATATATGTATACATTATGCACAAAATGTGTAAGTTTAAATATATGTGGCTAGGCTGGGCCTGGTTTGGGCTTGAAGTATTAAGCCTAAACCCGACGCTAAAATTTGCGGGCCTAATGTGGGCCTGGGCCCAGGCCAGAACACAAAACCCAGGCCCAAGCTCGGAATTTCTAGGCCAAGCTGGTCCGGGCTGAAATGATTACCCCTAAGTAGAATCATAAAACGGTATTTTAGAGATTTTAAAATATATATATCTGTCACGTTATGTAACTTATAAATGGAATGTAACAGAAAGTTAAAAATTTAAGGATACTTTAAGATAATACAGAAATTTAAAACAATAGGAATACAGTTAGTTAAAAATTTAAAGATACTTTAAGATAATACTGAAATCCCCAACAGCTTGTTTTGGGATTTGGTAGAACTTCAGCTTTGATTGAGTTGCATTGATCAAATACATTAAAGAAGCTATATACCGAAACTAGTTTCACCGAAATGTCAAATTTAGTAGATCCATTAAATTGAATTTTGCTTTCTGGGGTTTTCACCAAGGTTAGCTTTCAAGCATTTTGTGTAAGGCCTACTTGAAAATCATGAAGCCCTCCCAATTGGACAGACATTGATTGAATCGCCTCAGATAATTTACCTTGAAGTTGCAACACCAAAAGTCGGTACAAAGCCCCTCCCTAACGAGCACTGATTTGTTTTGAAGAAGCCCTTAAAAGAAGTTTCAATGAAAAGAATCTGCTAGAACTGCTAGAACTAACTTGCAGCAGGTCATGCAGCCCATTTGGATTTATTTTATGTTTTAAGTCTTAACTCAACGTGATTATATCATGGTTTTGAAAATCGGACCGGACTAGACAGATGAACCAGAAAAATTGGGAACCAGTTTTATTTTTCTCTAAAATCGGAATTTTGTTAGAAAACATTGATTTGGTCAGCAAACTGTTGATCTGGGTGGTTGAACTGTTTAACGATTTTGACATTTTTTTAATTTTTTTTGTCAGAACAGACTATCTATGTGGTTCGAACGGCCAGACCGTTCAACTGAGAAACGGAATCCTGACCGGTTCATTGTCCGGTTTGATTTTAAAAACCTTAATTTATAGGGTGCCCGGGTGAGACATACTTCACACAAAGCCAAAAGCCCTCCCAAACGGGCCCTAAGCTCTTATCTTAGGAATCCGATCCATGATCCAACCCAAGTGCCTGCTTAGGCCGTAATCCTTCTTTTTATCTTTTACCGAAGGGAAAGAGCAGAGAAATGGGCTACCTTATTCCCACAGACTAGTCAGATACCTTTCCGGCAGGCTAGTTGGCACCTTCGACACCTTTTCCATCATATCAAATTGTCCGCTCATATTGTTTTGTATTGTATATTTAGGTTGAGGGTGGATTTGTGGTATATAGGATTTTATCTGTATGAGAGCCCAATTGGATAAGCAACCTGAAGTTGTAGAAACAACTCTTTCTTTTTGCGTAAGAAATGTAAGAGTTGCCTAAAAGCAAAGTCTTGGAAGAAACACTAACTGAATAACAATAAAATGATGATGGTCATCAACGCATCATCATCTCGAGTAAAAGAGAATTTATATAAGCTGTCAACCAGAAGATAAAAAATACAGTTAACAAGAGCAGCACGCCAAGGTCGGAGGGAACCTTTAGGCTATGCTTGGTTTGAAGGAAAAAGTAGGGAAAGGAAGGGAAATGCAGGGAAACCTTTAGGATATGTTCGGTTTGAAGGAAAATGTAAGGGAAGGAATTGAAGGAAAAGGTAGGGAAACCCTTAGAACCCTTGTATTGGTTTCCCTATCTTTCCCTTCCTTTCCCTACCTTTTCCTTCAAACCAAACATAGCCTTAATTTACCACCTCCTATATATTTTTCATCGCAAGTGTGGATGTATGTATGATGGTACTGGACCTGCAATCTCAAGATGACCAAGGCATTTTCAATTGACATATAGGCTTCAACACAAGGCCATGGGGAAATGGAAATTTACAACAATCAATGAAGAAGAAAAATTTAATTGCCTTCACTCTATTCAACCTTATTTGTATAGGCCAGTTTTCAAATCCGTCTAACTTTTCCTCTCAATTTCCCAAACCTATTAAACCTGTCCTGGACCGTTGCACCCAAAAAAAGTTTATTACTTGAACTCGGATCAGTTAATGATAGCATTTAAACTTTTAACACTACCAGTAAGCCATCTTACCTCTGTGTTATTTGATGAAATAAAATAAATTTTGTTAACTTTCATGTTCATCCAAACAAACAATACATATTTATGATTAACAATTATAACTAAAAATTAAAAGAAATAATATTTAAAATTAGTATTTTATAACTAAATGAAATAAATAATTTATCAAATCCAAATTTATATCAAATGATGATTTTAATCTCAAGAAATTTATATAAATAAAAGATTAATAATAGAATAATTATCTTAGTACTTAAAATTTATAAATTTGTGCTTGAAATATATCTTAAAATTTATATAATTATTAGTTAATATTTCAATCTATATTAAATAACATTATATTTATCATTTACAAAAAATAAAAAAAATGTTTACAAAATATAATATTACATTGAATATATCAAATCCACTAATTTACATTTATATGAAAAAAATGATTTTTTGGTTTAAAAAAATTATAGAAGTTCAAATTTTAATAATGAAATAATTATTTTAGTAATTAAAAATTATGAATTTGCATATGATATATACCTTATAAAAGTTAACAAATTGATACATTTTGAGTAAAATTTATATATTTTCATAAATCATTAAATGATAATTGAATTTATATTTGAGAATTGGATATTTAGTTAACCTTTTTGTTAATGTTAAAAAGTAAAAAAAAAATAGAAAAATAATTGATATAATAATTAGGATAAATATAATAGGTTCATATGTTTTGTGTCTTGGACTCTTAATTAATGTATTGTTTGATATTTATGCATATCGCTATATTAATTGTAATATATTTTTTCTTGTACCTCAATATATATATATATATATATATATATATGACCTTAAATTTAGTGTTATTAATGTATTTATGAAATTCATATGTGTTTCCTAGTGTATCCAAGTTTTTCCATATTTTTTGTCCGTGCCCATGCGTTTCCAAAGCATATCTATATTTGTATCCATATCCAAGTTGTTCGATATAATACTCGATATTGATACTTTAGTCCTTGGTTCAATATTAAGTATATAAAAAAATGTTCTTCAAAGTTCATTATCAACCAACATTCAACAAGAACCAATATTACATAGAACACTTCCATATAAAAGAGAAAAACAAGATAGTATAAATCAAATAAATAAATAAAACTAAGTGACATAAGAGAATGGGTAAACAAATAAGTTTGTAATTTCAAAGAATAAAAAATCCAAAAAAAAACTCAAAAGTTAATTACTCTTCAATAAGTCTTGGACTCTTGTTCTTAACTGTTAAACCTTAAGGGTAAATGGGTAAACAAATAAATATGAATGTTGAAGGATTGGAACTTGACTTAAAAAAAAAGAGAAACTCTCTTAATACATTATATATTGTAAATTATTTTATACTATATATTATACCACAAACAAACACACACACACACACACACACACATATATTTAAAACCGGGTATCAGGAATGGGTACTCGTGTCAAATAAAACCATGTATTGGGTATCGGATACCCTAAAGTCAAATCCAAAACCCTAAAGGCATAGTGCATGCCTTGAGAAGAAAAATATTATCTGGGGTTTTAGGGTTCTTCTAATGTTTGGATGGGAATTTTAAAGTTTAGGAACATTTTTTGCTAGAGGGAAGAAAAGTTACGAGAAACATCCCGAAATTCGTAAGGCAAGTTGTTTTGCCACTCTTAAAATACCACCTCACATAAAAATTCTCAATTGGCTTCTTAGCTTCTTTTTCTTGCAAAAATATCTAGTGTTTGGTTTATAGTTGAGATCAGTATCGGAATCAAAACCCATCAGAATCGGAGTCAAAATGATCTATTCCCATAGTCCGTTTGGTTCAGATAAGAATTAGAATGGAAATTGGAATCATCTAGAGTGGAATTTCATTCCCAAGGGTGGGGGAGGGAGTGACCATTCCATTAACAGGCCTCTAGAGTTACTCATTCTTGCATTAACCCCTTTCTCCCCCCATCTGCATCTTGTCATGCTTAGCCTTTTGGTTAGTAGATGAATCTTGTGTAACAAGTAAGTAGTTAGAAGCCCAAGTCAATAAGATCTTTTCTTGGTAGTGATGAAAAGCATCTAAACTCTTGGGAACCAATATTTGATCCATTGGGTAGAGTTGAGATGGTCTTTAAGACATTGAAGAATTTGCAACTTCAGGGGCGTCATGGTTTCTCATACAAAAGGAGGGGGTAAACAATTTGCTAAGATCAGATTTTTCATATGCTTCCATGGAGGCATGATAAGGGAAGACTAACACATGCAAGATCCTTTCCAAAATTTCAACAATTTACCACTATAATTACTACAAGTCGCATGCAAACTCCTTCCAACTTTTTCCAAGTAGTTTTAAGCTCTCTAGGAATCAGGAACCAACTTACCACGAGACTTCTTTTCTTCTCAACAAATTCTTCTTTTTCTCTTGACCTCCCTGAGAACTTGTAGAATTTCTGTCAGCCATTATCGTAATGGTTCTCTATAGAACAGAAAGGCCTGCATGCAACCAAGATTTGAAATGGGAATGATAAAGATTCAAATGACAAGTTTGATCTCTTCAAACATGACAAGAAATTGTTTTTCTCTCGGTTATATGTCTCAAGCAGATTTTCCAATTTCATGTCTGGTGTTCAGAACTCTATTTTTCTGATCCACAAATAGAGATTTTGACCCAGGGAAATATCTTTGTTTTGAACTCCATCACTTCCAAGAAGATTCATATATGGTAAAAATCATATCGAAGAACCAAAAGATGCCTGTAATTGCCACAAAATGGAAATAACAAAAGGATTCACTACATTACATGAATAGAAATGGTGGAATTATTAATTGCATATATGGTGGCATAGTGCTATGTTGTTAGGAGTGCAACTTGGATGTTACGTATCCTTTCTCAGTGAGAAGTGAACATGTATCTCCCTCGAGCAATAGTGCAGAGCACTACTCAGAGGGTTTAGTGAACGAAAGAACACTGAAGAAGAAGAAGAAGAAGAAGAAGAAGAAGATTGATTTAATGGTCAAACGCTCTTGTTTATTGATAGGTTTCACTTATATAGGCTCATGGCTGTTAGTTACAATGGATCTTTAGAGGAGTGATTGACTATCATTACAATCAATGATCATAACGGTAATGATTTGTAATGATTCTATGGCCACGTCAGCACAGAAACGGTTATACTGGGCTGTAATGGTTGGATACTTCTGGATTGGGCTTTGAAGAGAGCTGACTGGTATGACAGGCCCAATAAATCCAAAGGTCTGTAACATTCCCCTCTCCTTAAAAACGGCCTTGTCCTCAAGGCCCCCCATTCGAGGAACTTACGTCATTGACTGTGATAATTCAAGTGTTGTTGTTGCATGACATCGTCTATATGCGTATATGACAATTAGTTCAAAAGCAAACTCATTGGAAGCCCTAGCAGAAGACACCCCTTCAGTTAGAACCACACAATCATAGTCACCCCAGATGCCCTATAGGCCTATACTTGAGACTTGAGTTGCTTGCATCCTCAAATATCATTTCATGGTTTGATAGTGTTGTTTGGCCTCCAATTTGTTTCTGCTGTAAACATAATTGCATCACCCTTGTACTCCCTTTGGATTTGTTCCACATAAAGGCCAAAGCTAGTGCAGCTTTTCCATTCTATGTTGGCCATACCTGATGGTGAGAGATGTGAAATAGATTAGATTGGGAACTAGGATTTGTCCAGAAATCAAGCAACAATGCTGCCACAAATAAATTATTGTCAAACTTGCCAAGATAGTTAATGGCATTGCATTTAGTAAAAGGGAAACATGATCAAGTCATATTCCCTCATCCACCATCAATTCAGGCATGTCAATGACATCCTCTATTGCATCATAGCTTAATGAAAATGTCATCAATGAGCTGCCGCACTTAAAAGGTTCTCACACGGCTATCTTCAAACAAGGCTACTGAACCTTTAACCTGGCCATGTTCTCAATATATGCTAATAACCCGCATAGATTGATCATTGACACTTGCACAGTCAAAACACAATTTTAGAACATAATCTGCCAAGTTTCTACAAGTTGAATGGAAGTCCACTAAAACATTGGCAAATAGTAAACTCATTTGTTCCCATCCAACCTTAATTATGTGGCAATGCAACTGTCCTCCTCCATCCAACAATTCTTCAGTACTATTATCATATATCAAGTAGCTGAAAGTAAAGCCATGTGGCACAACCCCCTTATCCGATCTCATCCTCAAGTAGAATGTTGGCACCTTATTTGATCGAACCAAATGACAGAACCCACAAAAACCCAAATTCCTTTTTAAGACATGAAGCTCTGCAAGTAGATCGTCTTGTAAGAAAAAAAAAGAACATTGCACAAGAAAACCTAAAGAAAAAACAAAAGGGAAGAAACAAAATGGTGGTAAACCCTATACTGTTTTGGAGGATCTTGAAGAAGAAGACCAAACACAAAAAAAAACAAAAACAAAAACAAAAAACAAGAGCAAAAAATGAAAAAAAATGGAACATATCACACACGCTCGAATAAAACCCATAGTAGAAGAAACCTTTGAATAGTGGAAATCCAAAAGCATAAAAACCATGGTTTTTGAATTGCCGTTAAAACCCGGACAGATAGACATTTCAGCCTGGGAACCGTCTAGGCAACCAATTTTGTTTTACCCAAATCCCAGTCCTTAACCAAAAACCGTTGAATTGGTCAATGACCCATTGACCTAGGCGATCGAACTATTGACCCGTTCAATGGTTTTTGGCCATTTTTTTATTTTTTTAATTGGGAACTATCCAGACAATTGGTTCCATTTTATTCCAATCCCGGTCTCTGGTAAAAAACCGTTGAATCGATTAATGACCCATTGACCTAGGTGGTCGAACCGTCGACTTGTTCAATGTTTTTTTGGTCAATTTTTATTTATTTTTTTTAATTTTTGTTATCAGAACAGGTCGTCCGTAAGAACCAGACAATCAAACTATCGACCCGAAAACCAATGGCCAAAACGGTTCCATAATTTTTGTTGTCAGAATAGGTCATCCATTCGAACCAGACAATCGAACCATTGGTTGTTAGAATGGGCCACTCGTTCGAACCTTATGTTTCAATAAAAAATCTTATATATATATATATATAGGCAAATGCTGCCATTTGGCGAAAGGGGAGACGACCCCTTTCCCTTTAATATATATACTAGCGGAGGGGGCCTTACATTGCAGAAGCTCGCTCACAAACTATTAGGCTCAAGCTCGATTCGAATTAGATACTTGAGCTCGAGCTCGAGCTCGGCTCGAGTCAAAAGCTCAGAAGTTCGAGCTCGACTATCTTTGATTGCAGGTCTATCAAGTAGCTGAGGTGCCGAGTCAAGGTCTCCCTCAACTGCTGAAGTGTCGAGCTGAGATTTCCCTAGTTGGCAAGGTGTCGAGTTAAGGTCTCCCTTAGCTGACAAGGTGCCGAGTTGAGGTCTCCCTCAGTTGTCGAGGTGTTGAGCCGAGATCTCCCTCAGTGATCGAGATGCCGAGCTGAGGTCTCCCTTAGTGGTCAAGGTGTCATCTAGCTTGAGCTCGATTCGAATTGGAGACTTGAGCTTGAGTTCAGAAGTTCGAGCTCGGCTCGGCTCGAATTTGACTACCTTTGATTGCAAGTCCCCTAGCAACCGAGATGCCGGGCTAAGGTCTCCCTTAGTTGGAGAGAGAGTGGCATTCTTGTAATTTATAAGGAGAGAGAGATGGCATTCTTGTAATTTGTAAGAGAGAGAGAGAGAGGCATTCTTGTAATTTGAAAGAAAAAAAGCAAGAGAGAGAGTTGGTAGAAAAGAGTGGCATTCTTGTAATTTGAAAGAACAAAAAAAGCAAAAGAGAGAATTGGTAGAGAGTGGCATTCTTGTAATTTCTATGAAAAAAGGCAAAAAATATTGTTAGATTCCATTTCCCTCATCCTCATGCCTTCTTAAGTACACATTTCAGCTTAATATATTTACTAGCAGAGGGAGGCCTGCGTTGCAGGAGCCCACTCATAAACTATCAAGCTCGAACTCGATTCGAATTAGAGACTTGAGCTCAGCTCGAGCTCGAGCTTAGCTCGAGTCAAAAGCTCAGAAATTTGAACTTGGCTACCTTCGATTGTAGGTTTTAAACAGTCGAGGTCTCCCTCAATTGTCGAGGTGCCAAATCTGGGTCTCCCTCAGCTGTTGAAGTGTCGAGCTGAGGTTTACCTAAAAAGCAAGGTGTCAAGCTAAGGTCTCCCTTAGTTGACAAGGTGTCGAGCTAAGGTCTCCCTCTGTTGTTGAGGTGTTGGGCCAAGATCTCCCTCAGTGACCAAGGTGTCGAGACAAGGTCTCCCTCAGTGGTCGAGGTGTCATCTAGCTCGAGATCGATTCAAACTAGAGACTTGAGCTTAAGCTCGAGTTCAGATTGATTCGAACTAGCTTAGCTCGGCTCGAACTCGACTACCTTTGGCTGCAGGTCCCCTAGCAGCCGAGATGCCAAGCTAAGGTCTCCCTCAGTTGGAGAGAGAGTGACATTCTTGTAATTTATAAGGAGAGAGAGAGAGATGACATTCTTGTAATTTGTAAGAAAAGAGAGAGAGAGAGTTGGTAGGAAAGAGAATGACATTCTTGTAATTTGAAAGAAAAAAGCAAGAAAGAGAGAGAGTTGGTAGGAGAGAGTGGCATTCTTGTAATGTGAAAGAAAAAAAAAAGCAAAAGAGAGAGTTGGTAAAGAGTGGCATTCTTGTAATTTCTATGAAAAATAGGCAAAAAAACACTATTAGATTCCATTTGCCTCATCCTCAGGCCTTCTTACGTACACATTTCAGCTTAATATATTTACTAGCAGAGGGGGCCCTGTGTTGTAGGGGTTCGCTCATAAACTATCAGGCTCGAGCTCAATTTGAATTAGACTTGAATTCGAGCTCGAACTTGGCTCGAGTCAAAAGCTCGAAAGTTTGAGCTCAACTACCTTTGATTGCAGGTCTCTTAAGTAGCCAAGGTCCTGAGCCGAGGTCTTCCTCAATTGCCAAGGTGCCAAATCGAGGTCTCCCTCAGCTGCTGAAGTGTCGAGCTGAGGTTTCCCTAGCAGGTGAGATGTTGAGCTAAAGTCTCCCTTAGTTGACAAGGTGCCAAGTTGAGGTCTCCCTTAGTTGTTGAGGTGTTGAGCCGAGATCTCCCTTAGTGACCAAGGTGTTGAGCTGAGGTCTCCCTCAGTTGTCGAGGTGTCATTTAACTCGAGCTCGATTCAAATTAGAGACTTGATCTTGAGCTCAGAAGTTTGAGTTCGATTCGACTTGAACTCGACTACCTTTGATTGCAAGTCCCTAGCAACTGAGATGCTGAGCTGAGGTCTCCCTCAGTTGGAGGGAGAGTGGCATTCTTGTAATTTATAAGAAGAGAGAGAGATAGATGGCATTCTTGTAATTTATAAGAAAGAGAGAGATGACATTCTTGTAATTTATAAGAAAGAGAGAGAGAGAGTTAGTAGGAGAGAGTGGCATTCTTGTATTTTGAAAGCAAAAAGCAAGAGAGAGAGAGAGAGAGAGAGAGAGAGAGAGAGAGAGTTGGTAGGAGAGAGTGGCATTCTTGTAATTTTTATGAAAAAAAGGCAAAAAATACTATTAGATTCCATTTCCCTCACCCTCAGGCCTTCTTACGTACACATTTTAACTTAATATATTTACTAGCGGAGGGGGCCATGCGTTGTAGGGGCTCACTCATAAACTATCAAGCTTGAGCTTGATTCGAATTAGAGACTTGAGCTTAAGCTCGATTTCAGCTCAAGTCAAAAGCTTGAAAGTTCGAAGTCGATTACCTTTGGTTGCAGGTTTCTTAAGCAGTCGAGGTTCCGAGCCGAGGTCTTCCTCAATTGTTGAGGTGCCAAACTGAGGCCTCCCTCAATTGTCGAGGTGCCAAACTGAGGTCTCCCTCAACTGCTGAAGTGTCGAGTTGAGGTTTCCCTAGTAGGCAAGGTGTCAAGCTAAGGTCTCCCTTAGTTGACAAGGTGCCGAGCTGAGGTCTCTCTCAATTGTCGAGGTGCTAAGACAAGATCTCCCTTACTGACTGAAATGTCGAGCCAAGGTCTTTTCCTTAGTAGTCGAGGTGTCGTCTAGCTCGAGCTCGATTCGAATTAGAGACCTGAGCTTGAGGGCAAAAGTTCAAGCTTGTCTCAACTTGAACTCGACTACCTTTGATTGCAGGTCCCCTATAGCCGAGATGCCGAGTTGAGGTCTCCCTCAGTTGGAGAGAGAGTGGCATTCTTGTAATTTATAAGAAGAGAGAGATGGCAAGAGAGAGAGAGATGACATTCTTGTAATTTGTAAGAAAAAGAGAGAGAGAGTTGGTAGGAGAGAGTGACATTCTTGTAATTTGAAAGAAAAAAAAAGCAAGAGAGAGAGAGAGAGAGAGAGTTGGTAGGAGAGAGTGACATTCTTGTAATTTGAAAGAGAAAAAAAAACAAAGGAGCGAGAGTTGATAGAGAGTAACATTCTTGTAATTTGTAAGAAAAAAGGCAAAAAATACTGTTAGATTCCATTTCCTTCATCCTCATGCCTTCTTACATACACATTTTAGCTTAATATATTTATATAGATATTGATATAGATATAGACATAAGATAGGGCAACTTAACTTGCAGGTTGCAGCCCTATATGTTGTAGGGGCCATTGATTGGTTATTTTGTTACAAGGATAATTGTTTGGTGATTGGTACAATCGCAGGCTGAGAAACATGAGAACAAAGGTTCACGTCTAATAAGGGCCACTTTGTATAAGAAAATGCCAAAATGTTGAGTAATGTCCCTAAAGTTGTATAGTGCCATGTTGCTCCAAAACAACAAGGAAAAAGAGTGAATCACATGGAATTTACACAAAAAACTATCAAGCACAGACACAGCACCCACAGTGAAGTGCTCATGTAGCATAGGTTACTACAAAACCTCTAGCCCCACCCATCTGTAGCAGATCTTCAGTCCTGGTCCAGTTAGCGTCATGCTACTGCAGTTACCTAGACTACTCAAGAATTCAATTATACTGGTGAAAGTTGAGCATTCAATGCAACAAGGTCAAACTTTTAATCAGATCATTTTTATGTTTTTTCAAAACCCTTTTCCTGAGCAATCAAGATCATACACCAATACTCGTTTAAAACATATAAATAATCAAATAAAAGAATAGGGATGACCTGTACAGGATCATAAGTGATGTTAATAGGAAATTTCAATTTCAGTCACCTCATATTTTTCAGCATTCGCATGAGTCTGTTCTACCAGGAGGTGATCTTTCTCTTGTGGATGTGTAGGTACAGCGGCCAATAAGCAGAAAATAGAAAAACAAAAAATAAAAAGGAGATGATTTAGAGGAAACCGGATCTGTTCCTCACACAGGGCGCCTCACTCATGCCTCACACGCATATCGTATTATACATTGGGAACATCTCTGTTACTAAGTTATTATTCATGGGAGATTTCCACATTCAAAATGTCAAATACCCCCATTCTATACATCAATGCCTGCTGGTGAATTGGCATCAATTCTGAGCTGGCACTTACATCAAATGTGCTTTGGGCCTAAAAATTCTGACCCTGGAATCTCCTCGTTTTTGCTTCCATGGACCATGGTTCCGTTTTGGAGCTCAACTTTGGCCGGCGTATGGTTGGAGAAGGTCCCAAGTTAACCCTGGCTAAGATCTGCTCCTTGCAATTGCAATCCACTTCTTCTTCTTCTTGATTCCATTTCATTTAACAGATTTATCCCAGACTAACCCTGCTTAGTGTTTGTGGGCTTACAGAACGCATCTGTTTATCATTTCTCCACATAATGGGGAGAAAATATGTAGAAATCTTTTCGAAAGAAGGAAGGTAAACAAGACGACATCGAAGAGGTTTCATCAGTTTTCTGAGTGGTGACTGGTGAGGAAGGACAGCCATCTATTTCCCTGAACAATTTGAATTTGGATCGTGATACAGCTTCCAACAAACCCGACGGCCGAACCTTTCTCTTCTGTGAGCGGTGTTAATACACTACATAGCTCGAGGAAGATCCCGAGCCTCTGCCCGTCACTGGGAGGAGGTTGACAACAGTTCGACCTGTCCTGAAGAAAGGATTCAAATTCAAAGCCCAGTATAATAATTGCGATTTGCGAAGGCAGTGGAATATAAAATACCGAAAGCAGCATTCATATTTCATAATGTATATGTTTGTCTACATTGGCAAACCATTGGCAAGATGGCATTGACATGGAAAAATCTTTGTCTACAATGTTGGAATTCAACCAGAATTTGCTATTAAAGATGCGGAAGGAGTTATTAATTAATAATAGGGAAATTGTCTAAAACTCATCATGAGTTTTCAGCATTTCTCTTGAATTCACCACAATTTTTCAAAATGTCTAAAACTCATCATATCACTAACTTGAGTTAAACAGACTAAAGAGGTGTTAATATATTACCATTTTAACCTTCATAGAAAAATATAAAATATATACAAAATAAATTAACAGGTGTTAATATATTACCATTTTAATATTAAGGAAATTACAAAAATTATTTTCAAATTATAGAAATTATAAAAATTGAAAAACAAAATCAGAAAATAAAAATTATAGAAAAACACCAAAAATTATAGAAAAACACAGAAATTGCAAATAAATAACAAAAAATACAGGAAAATTTATAGATTTTAGAAAATAGAAAAATGTAAAAAACAGAAATTATAAAAAAACATTGGAAATTATAACAAAACACTAAAAATGCAAAAAAAAAAAAAGAAAATTGAAAACTGAAAAGACCATTTTTCCTTTAACTCACCATTCAAGGGTAATTTGGTCATGAAAATTATTATTTATGCTGACATGGACACCTCTGTTAAGAAGCATTAATGGTGCACTAACACTAACCGAAGGTGAGTTTTGGAAAATAAAAACTCATGGTGAGTTTTAGACAATTTCCCTTAGTAATATTAAGTTTTTATAAAAGCCCAAACCAATGAGAGTTCCCAACAGATGATTTGACTTCTGCTGAAGTTGTTGAGCATAGCTTTCTCTTACTATTTAGATGATTAGAGTTTTAAACCTTAAGCTTTGATTACAATTTACAACCACTGGATCAGAGTATAAGTTGAGCTCTTCTGGAAGTGGAAAACAAGTTTAGCATTTTGAATGTTTATAGATCTGCAATGAAAATCAGAAATCTGCAATGGGCCTATCTGTACTTTTTCATTAATTTTTTGTTCCTGAAGGGGAGAGGAAGAAACGGCGGGTGTACTGGTAACTGGTGGTGAGAGTCAGACCGTACGTCCATGGCGGTTGTTTTGCACTTGCCTCCAAAGCCTTTTTGAGTTTTGGGTCATTGAGCCAAAAGGTAATTTGATCCACTAATATACATGGATAATTCCAATTCCTTCGTCCTAGGTTTGGCTCCAAGCCCTCGAGTGATAACTGAGAACTGAGACCAAAATGTCAGTCAAGTGATGTTGGCTAGGAACGAATGAGTGTCATTGATATCTCCTGTTGAAACCGCCCCGAGTTCCGGATGGAATCCAGGTCCTCCAGCTTTTGAATTATTCTCTACCAAAAATAACATGATGTCATGATCTCAACTATCAATTTCAATTTTTCACTTTCTATTTTGATGCTTGATGAAGATTGACACGGTCGTACAAATATGATCAAAGATTAAGTATATATTTGACATTGATGCTGAACAACACCAACTTTTTCTGTTTGGTACCAATGCTGCAGGAAACATTTTTAACACCGGTACCCATTATCTAGTGTCACATCATTGCCATCTCACGTCCCTGCTGGCAGCAACGAGCTGTAGTTCTAAGAAACGCCAAATTTGGTATTGCTCTGATCCATGCCTTCCCGATTTCCAAGGCGTGACTTGGAACACAGTTTTTTATGGAAAAATGGTTCCAAACAAATGCCCGTTTCCTGGAGCACATTTTTTTCTGATGTGGTGCCATTTTCTGGAGCAATGGCAATGATGCCAAATAGACACTAAAGGTAGTTGTGAATTGTGATTGTGCTGATCCTCTAGTAGATTATCTTTCAGGTGGGTCAAGTTTCACAAGCTAGGCAGAGAGCATGATATCCGGGGTAAAAATGCCGGAGGTTAGGTCACCGGAAAACTGGAACCAGCATAGGGTAATGAAGTATGCTTTTAGAAAACATCTCTGCATTGTGGTTGAGAGCTGGTCTGGAATCTGGTAATTGGATGAACTCTAAAGTAACAGTTAGTGTTTCAGACTGGATGGCGGATGCACAACAGATAATCCATATGGCAATTTAGGAACACCAACTTCCCCAGTTTCCTCCATATAGCTAGCTCTCCTTGAAAGTGACCTAGAGAAGTAGAGAGGGAACCATGCAAAACAATATATACATAGGATATAGTTGACTAAGATCAGAAACTCGTTAATGCCAACTTAGCAAAGACGAGATAGGTCATTGATATTACAATTTCTTTTTGCACCGTCAAGCTTCCACCCATCCAGATGGCCCCTTTGATCATGAAAGCAAAGCTACATGTTGTTTAGTAGTATGGCTCTTTTGGAGAAATATTGCTAGCATTGAAGAATGGTTTTCTTGAATAAAAGTCCACTAGGTATCAATAACCACTCTCTAGTTTATAAGAACTAAAAGAAAAAGTTGGGTAAGAAAGTTCTTAGGGAAAGGGTGATCAAAATTGATTGAACAAGTGCTTCTTGAACAGGCAGGCTCTTGCTGCTTTTTTCTATATATTTCTGTACAATTTATACCAATGGAAATCAATAAACATTTATACAGTTTTCATGTTTTTTTCCTTTACCTGCGTTCTATCAGATTAATTTTTATATTACCAGTGTTCCCTCAACTACTTGGTCATCATCTGATGAATCTGTGACCTGAGACTTGGGCTTACTCATGATGCGTGAGAACCCATAGCCATGAGAACTCCCGCTAGCTTCACATAGCTGCGCACAAACAAATTGATGAATCAACCAAACAGGAAGTAGATTTATTTTACACATGCAACTTAAATCACTATGTTAGGACTAGAGGCAATATAAGCATTTGACTCTTTTTTATTCCCACCAGCAAGGCTGATTTTAAGGGAAGCACAAACTGCATTTCAGGCAACTAGGCAAGATGGCAACAGGGGAACCTGAGGGGTGAAAGCAGCTTCAACCTGTGGTCAACCAGCACAAACTGGGAAATCAAGTCATTCCATGGTTATATACCTCAGTAAGTTCAGAGAGATGGCGGGTCCTGAATTCATTGATTGATGCTGCAATTTCTGACATAGGTAGCTTAGCCTGCATAAGGTATACAAGAAGTGATGAGAATAATAAGGGAAAACAGTGACAAGAAATGCTAGGCTCAGAATATGACTTACAACTAGTGTTTTATAGGTACACTTTAGGTGAGTCAAGCCAGAGTTCATAAAATAGCTCATTCTTGATCAGGGATTGCCAAAACATAGAAGATATACAAATTCTTACTGAAGCTATTGAGTTCAAAACTACATTTATTCCAAATTATGTTTCTTTGGTTTAATGTTTATATGCCTAATCAAATGGCCAATAAGTATGGAATTCCTAGTCACCAATCAACATATTTGAGCTATCATGGCCTCATGGGACACTTACATGCCTATGCACCATATATAGTCATTCTAATATTAATACTTTTTCTCTTTGTGGACCAACCAAATTGATCACATATGGACACCCACCACTCAAAGCTTTCATTGTAAATATAATGATAGAGTATTGTATAAACAATCACAGTTTCATGATTGAGTTGTACCAAAGCTTGATGAAATGCTGTGATAAGAGATTAAAAAAGCTATGGTTCATTTATCTTCTGAAACCTATTAAGTAGAAATTTTTAACGAAAAAATAATACTTGGATTGAAGTGTTATTTGACTTTACTAAAAAGCAAAATTGATAAAAAGACTGAAGAAAATAACATTGGATCTGTGAAAGAAGTTTTTTGGAGGGGAGAGGGTATTAAATGATTTACAGGACAAAAACAGACCATAGCATAAATAAAATGGACAAGAAAAAAATATTACTACATCTCAGCGACTTCGTGTTCACCTGTACCAGAACAGCAGCTGCTAACTGTAGACTTGGTTCCAATGTTTATGGGACCACCTGTAAATTTTTAATTTTTCAACACAGGTTTTTAGAAACATGTAACTCAAAAGAAAACATGAAATCACTATATGATAATAATTTCTGAGAGTTTCCCATTTTGTTAGTTGTAAATTTTAGATGAATAAAGCAAGAACAATAACTCCTGAAACTCAATACGAAAATTCCATGCAACTTTCCTTGTTGTAAGGAAAAGAAAATAAGTAGCAATAAACAACAGATACATACCGCTGTTGCCCCTGCCTTCTCCAAATTGAGACCATGATCAACATCATGGGCACGGACAAAAGTCTTCACTTTGGGAAAACACTTGCTTAGAGCCCAGACAGTTCTGTAATTTGCACCTGGAGTATCCAAAGTTATTGCAGCAGCAGATGCTCTTTCAGCACCGATTTTATGTAGGACCTAGTTACAATGCATACCAAGAAGAATGTCAAAGAGAGCTATATAATATGAAACATACATAAGCTTTGATTTCTTTTGATTTACATCTCGGCTCCCTGCATCTCCAAAATATACAGGAAGATCAAGAGCGCATCCAACTGCTACTCGATCACTGAAATTAGAAAGAGATTAATATATGTAATGCATGAAAATGTAGAACATGCCAACCTAGTCAAAATCATAACACTATCCACCATTAAAAAATCAAAATTATAACACAGGTCTCATTCCTTGGTGGTTGATTAGGCATCCATGCATTGTCTTTTCCTAACAATCTGCTTTTTGTTTAACCAAACCATGGAAATGAAAAGGTAGTATCCAAAGGAAAACTGGACACCTAATCAAGCCCCATGGAATGAGAGCTGTGTTATGATTTTTTATTTACCATTAAAATAGTAAATAAAAACATGCATGATTCTCAGCTATGATACTCAGATATAGTGGACGTGGCTGGACAAAGAATGAGAGCTGTGTTATGATTTTTTATTTACCATTAAAATAGTAAATGAAAGCATGCATGATTCTCAGCTATGATACTCAGATATAGTGGACGTAGCTGGACAAAGTCTCTTGTACATAATTTTCACTAAAATTGAAATGTGCAACATGTTGTCATCCATGTACAGGTATTCAGGTATTATAGGTTATCGGTTGTACCATTGAACTCCTGTAGAAGTTTATGAAGGAAATTCTTGGCAAGCTAATCTGTATGCCAAGGGAGAGAATCATCATGTTCATATATTTTTATTTAAATATAATTATTGATAACATGGCTCCTTCTTTTGGGCTGTATTTGATTTCTCAAAAATGAGAAAAGGAAAGCTGGGGGAAATTCCTTCAAGGCATTTTGAAATGCCTGTAAAAATAAACGTAAAAATAACTAAACTACATTTAGAATACTAAGATTTAAGGAAAAGGGCAGCCCAATGCATGAGGCTCCCGCCGATGCAGGGTCTAGGGAGGGATAGATGATGCAGCCTTACACCCTGCACACCAAACTAAGATTTAAAGAAAAGCCAGTGATTAATCATTTAATATAGGACCCCATAAGTAATTGAATCAACTCAATATTTTATCTCATAAGGATATGAAGAACAAAATGTCTAAATGATATACTTAAGAAGGCACCCCAACCTCTTGACATCAAGAGCAACAAATGGAATTAGTCGCTCAGAGAGAAGTTGTGCAATGATCTGAGAAAAACAAAAACATCAGTTAATTTATTTATAAACAAATGTAGCCCAACAAGATTAATAAAAGATCCTATAAAAAAAGTTTTAAGCCTTTCCTTCTTTCATTTTCCTTCAATTACTTAATTTATGTATAAACAAACATACCCAACAAGATGAACAAATATCTCTCAAATGAAAAGTTTTAAGCCTTTTTTTTTCATTTTCTTTCAATTTTGCTTTCTTTCCTTTTTTATGTTCTTCTTTTCTTTTGCCTTTTCTTTATTCTTTTATGAAAAAGCACTAGGAACCACAAGAGCACCTGACCAACGCGCCCAAATCCGCAAATGATAATATGATCTTGTAAATCATCCGTCTGAACATAAAGTTACGGCAAAGACATCAAGACAGAGATAATCAATAAACATATCAAGACAAATGCATGTCTACATTTTCAGTAATGAATAGTTAACCATACATGCGAAAAAAAAAAAAAAAAACTGCCTATATGATGGTCAATGGACAACCTAAAGCATTGACTAAACTCCGAAAGGAACATTTAGAAAGTACTTGGAACCATTATAAAAGATGAAATCACCAAACGAATTATAAGGGAAAAAATAAAATAAATAAAATCGAATGTTTGCTTTCCCTGGAATCTTAGAATGACCTCTGTTTCTATCTATATCTATATTCCTGTAATCATCCTATTTTAGATGATGATCAAATTACAAACTTTAATCGTATGGAAAAAAAATGAAATTATCTCTTTCCAAGTGATTTTCAAATGCCCCTTTATGAAACAAACTAAGCTTTGCTTTGCTAAAGGATTGTAGCATACTAACATCACATGTACTCAACCTAGTTGTAGCAATAATTCAAAACAACAAGATCCATTGAAGGTTGTTTTACAGTGAATGCATGCAACATGATTTACCAGAACTTGAGATGCATAAAACTGAAACCATATGTAAGTTATTTCAATTTTTCCTATAGCATATTGTATAGATAAGAATGCACAGCAGATAACATGCAAAGATCCTTCAAGAATTTGTATGTAAAGCATTTGAAATGAGCACAGACATCTGGCCCTGTTTAGTTTAATTATCCATCAACAATGGTGATAGATATATTCATATAAACACTTATTCCTTGGCTACCTCGCTTTCTACTGGCAATAAACTTCGCATGTCATGCTGTTCAAACCGAGATGCAATTAGTTGGTCTCCAGCTGCTAACCATGGTGTGAGGGCCATAGAGAGGCCCACAACCAGAAACAACAAAGATGAGAGTTGAGAAGACATTATACCCTGCAATCAAAAGGCCATACGTAGAAGTGATTGAAGTTAAACATGAGTCAGAAGTATATCTGTCACAAGAGATATTCATGACAGGGTATTGTTTAACTACACATCATATTCATAACTATTTGCATGTTGCATATTCAAGCATAAATTAACAATGTTACGAAATAAAACAGGCAAAAGTTAATGCTAATTCAAATCAGGAAAAAGTTCTGAAAAACATTATCATAACTTATAGAAAACTCATATAAATGTATCATGAAGTATTTACAAATATCAACTAAACTCAACTAAGCCTCATTCCAAATTTATGGGGTTGGTCACATGAATTCTGTTCTTCTATTCTGCTCTGTTCAGTGTCATAACCATTGTTAAATTATGGTTCCTTAAACCATTTATCACATGAAGTATTTACTAATCACGCATCTATAAACAGTCTACTATAGTGAGATGGACTGTTTACATATTATATTTCGGGAATAGTTTAGCAAGATATGGCATTAAAATAGGAGAAACAATTCATTTCAAAACAGAGAAATGGTTCTCCATGAAAACCTGTGGTAGGCTGTACCAAACATAGTTATCTGAATCACTGGTTCACTTGGTTTGGTCACAAATTCATAATTCACAACCCTTGAATGAATAAAGTTCTCTAGGTCTACAGATAGGTTTCTACTTTTGTTCTCTGATTTGCTAGTGCATAGTTTCTTTGGTAGGGTGTTATACAGGATATTGCTTTCTTGGTAGGGTGCTACACAGAATATAATTTGTTTTGTTGTGTTACAGCTATAGTGTACTGTCATTACATGGTAGAAAATAAAGGACAAATGTTTTAGTTCTTACTTTTTAGGGTTGTCTTTTTCTCCCAAGCAACATATGACATATCTAATTCTAGTCATTCTTTCTATAAAATTTTCCAAATTAATAGGTTTCTTTAAAATCACCAATATCCTAGGCTTTCTTTGTGGAGAATGAATAGAATTCCTTCTTTGTATGTACATCTTTGAGATAATGGATATCCTACATTTTTTTTTCCGTTCTTTTTTCTACTATCGCCAGAATTTACAAACTGACTTGCTTATTGGTTCCAATTGAACCAGTTTGCAGGTTAGATATGTTTCAAGCAGTTTAGGTAACTATGGCATAGTTGCATCATGATGTACGCCCACAACTTAAATTCTTATTTTAAGAAAATATAATGTATGAATTCATTAATATAGGGGCAAGTCTGCAAAATTACATAGAAACTATATCCACCTATACAGTGAGATCTGTACAGATAAAAGATGTGACAACCATACTGAAAAAGACAAACAGATTTTGTGCAGAACACCGTATTGCCTTGATAACCCACTTGGCACTTGCTTATATCTAAATATCTATCTATCTCCATTCAAAAACATAATCATCATCACCAAAGCCTTATCCCAACTATATAGGGTTGGCTACATGAATCCTGTTTCGCCATTCCGTTGTTTAAAGCCATGTCCATTGTTAAGTTATGGGTGATTATCCTAACATACCTTTCTCATTTGACACTAAACTCAGGTCTAAGTGTAGCGAGTCGTTTCTGGAGAATGCCCAAGCATGAGCACGAGAAAGCCATAAACACATTTCCTATATTTCTGTCATAGGTTTTTTTTTTTTTTTTTTTTAACTAATATTCTATGCAACATAATACTTGGACATGGATTTGAAGATTGCATCCTGGCCTTGCAACTTGAGCTCAAAGATGTGGCAATAGTAAACACAAGTGCATGATTTCCTACATGGTTCTCATGTAAATATTACAATATACACTTTTGTCATGGGATTTTTTTAATGATATCAAAATGAAAATGAATTTATTAAACATAGAAAAATCTGAGTACAACATAAATAGGTCTTCATGAAGGTGTTGAGGCAACATCCTAACACTAAGGTGTTCAAGGGACTTGTGAATAAAATAGGTCTTCATCAGGTAAGTATACAAGACAGAAACTGTCCTAAGTTAAGTGTCTGCCTTTCAAATATGTAGATACCAGTAATTGTTTCTTTATTTCATAGATTCGTTCCAGCATAAAGAGACTAATCAAATATTAATAATAACTAACATGGATGTGCATACTATCTTAGTAGGAAACTAGCATATAAGCTACATTATGTGTGATTCTGCAAAACTTGCATGCACACACACACATAAACCAAACCTGATTAACAACCTCTCCAAAAGCTACAAAAGCAAACTCCCCACCAGGTGCAAGAAGAAGCCCAACTCTTATTGCAGCTATGGTAGAAATACCAAAAAGTCTACCAACTAAAGCAACCAATATAGCCTTGCCACTGATCAAGAGTCCCAGTGTTCCCAAAATAACTGGGAAATTTGAAACAAGAAGTTTTGGATCAATGGACATTCTGACCTGAAACCCCAGAAGAATGAAGAAAGTTAATTGCACATAACCAAGTGTTCTTCATCATTAAACTAGGAAAATAAGACAATTAAGCTTGCATACATCCTACAGAACTGTGACAGTTTCAAAGGTTTTTGATAGGTTGGGGGGAGGCCTATTTGGGGTCAGAATTAACAAAAGGGTAAATGTAGAGAAGATGGGCCGAATGGCCCATAGGCTGTTTATCCTTTTTTATCTTTTATGTTCTTTGCTGTAGTGGGCCTTAATCTGGGCCTATTCTTTCTAATGTTATGTCTTTTTAATTTTCTGCCCAACTAAGGGCTTCTCTGTAAATTACCAAAGTTTAACTTAATAAAATAGAATTAAGGGTGTAAGAGAAGAGATTATGTTCAAAAATCTCTCTCTCTGAACCCAAGTTGCCGCCACCTTCTTCTTCATTTTCTCCCCTCTTGAACTCTGATTTCTGCTACTTTCTTTTGATTTTTTGCATCTTTCTAAACAGTCATTTCTTCTCAAAAGGCTGTTTTTCTTCTTGGTATCAGAGCAGGCTCGTTTTTCCCCTTTTTTTTTTTTTCCCATAGAACTGAATCGTATGAATAGTTAGACACCTTTTTCAGCCCAGTTGTTAGTGGTTTCTAGAGAGAAGAGGACTGAATTTGTTGCCCCCTTGACAGATTCAAGTGTGTTGCCCGAAACCCTAATTTTCTGGAGAAATCTGATTGCGGGCCCCACAGGGAGTTTGACCTGGGCGCTCAGTGACTGAAGGCTTTTTCATTCTCCTTCTTGAAGATCGAATCAAGTGGATTGGTGTTCTGTGAAGTCTACAAGGAGCGGCTGAATTTTCTCCGTCCCAACTTCCGGGTGTGACGCAGATTACTGGTACGGCTGCATAGTGGTTGGCTCACAACACAGTTTTGTTCTGTCTCCATTTGGTGTTTTTCGAAGTTGTTTGAAATCATTTTTGAGGTGTCCTCAGGCATTGAAAACAAGCATGTTGCTGAATCTGGACAGGTTCCGGGAGCCTCTGTAGACTCTCTACTGGCTGTGACCACAGTCAAGCTGGATGGAACTAATTATTTGGCTTGGTCACAATCAGTAAAGATTCATATTTGTAGTAGAGGAAAGTGGGGTTTTATCTCCGGGAGCAAAAAGGCTCATTCGGAAGATGATCCATCGTATGAAAAGTGGATGCAAGAAAATTATACTGTTATTGGGTGGCTTGTGAAATCAATGCAACCACAGATTAGTCAACACTATTTGTGGATGAATTCAGCAAAGGAAATTTGGGATAGTGTTGCTGAAACCTATTCCCAAAAATTAAATGTGGCCAGAGCTTACAAGTTGAGAAGTGATGTGAAGAATTTAAGACAAGGGGAGAAACCATTAGCTGTATACGTCTCAATGCTGAAGTCTTTATGGCAAGAAATAGATTTGATAGAAGTTGTAACCTGGGACACCACTAATGATGCTGAGACCTACAGAAAACTGGTTGAGAGAAATAGGGTGTTTGAGTTCTTGACAGGACTAAATCCAGAGTATGACATTACAAAACAAAATATTTTATCCAAAGATAGTGTCTCATTGTCTCAGGCATATGCCTTGGTAAGTAGTGAAGAAAGCAGGACACTTGTCCAGGTTCAAGGGGCTGGTCTAAATGATCACTTTGCTAATATGGGAGTGAAACCCAAGGGGGTTGCAGGGACTCCAAGTAGCTCAGGGAAGAAAGAGATTGTCTGTGAGGGCCAAAACACACTAAAGACAAGTGCTGGAAATTGCATCCTGAGCTCCTACCACTTCGGTTTCAGAAGAAGCCTGATAATAAAAGGGCAGGGAGTGCTAATGTTGCTGCTGGTCCAAATAGTGACAGATACCAAACTGAAGAGATGACGGCTAGTGTGCAGTTAGCAGCTATGAAGGCAAAATATGAGAAGTTTGGGAGGATGATCAGTCACCTAGAGGGTGTGACCTTTTCTTCCAACCCTTCAGAAAATTCAACCTCTTCTGCATTTGCTCATTCAGGTATACGGGCTTCTGCCAATCACACAACCATTTCAGGTAATCGTAGGATCCCTTGGATTATTGATTTTGGTGCTTCTGATCATATGACCAGCCTTTCTACTTTGTTTGTTTCATATGATTTACTTCATGGACGTGACAAAATCACCCTAGCCGATGGCTCTCTTGACCCTATCTCCGGCAAGGGAATTGTTAAAATAATTTAGTTGTTGGTGTAAGGGTCTGTTTGGCTAGTAAAGGTGTTTTTTTTTTCGTTTTTCACTTCTGTTATGTCTGTTATTGTACTCAGGGGCACAAGGGTCTTTTCCCTTGTTATTTCTGCTGCCCTATATATATTATAATAAAGGCTGGCGTGGCCAGTATTGTTACATTGTAAATTCCTTCTCTTCTCTTCTCTCTTCTCTTCTCTTCTCTTCCTCTTATTTCTGGCCGGCCATACTGTCAAGATGGTATTAGAGCGGGAATACTGACTAAAAGAGAGCAGATCGAACAACCTTTACTGAGAGAACAGATCGAACAGACTTGCTGAACCTGGGTGGAACAAAGATCTGAATCTGGACTGAGGAAAACAGCTCTACGACTGGTACAGTTCTTTCGTTTCCTCTTCTTTACCCTCCTTGGTCGTGTACCAAGTGAAAACCAAATGAATCTGGGCTGCTGAATGCTGTCGGATCTGTATACCTCTTTTTTTTGGATCGTGTGATTCTGTTCATGTGTTAAGACGACTGTAGGTGACCTGTCATCTCAATAATTTGACTTGATTATAAGTGATAAGGATCTCTCCTGCTGATTAATGGCTTTAGACATTCTGGAAGGCTGGTAAGTTGGGACTGTTAAAACCGTACAGGTTTGAAATCTGCCGAATATTGCCTCTGTTTTGTCCTGAATTTGGTACTGTTTGTGCTCAGCCTGTTTTTTAAACCCAAGTATGTGGGTGTGGACTGAGTGGAGCATTGTTTTGTGGAGTAAGGAGGGGTCCTAAGTCCGGTGTTTGGGATTGATTATCTATTTTAACCATGTCATCTGATAATTCTACTACTTCAGAGATTTCAGGGAGCCACAATGGAGTGAGTGGGGGAATGGATATGAGTTTTCCCATGGCTGTTATTCCCTTTGATGGTCTGAACTACCTTGGGTGGTCTAGGGGAATAAAATTCTACATCACTGCTAGGGGGAAAATAGGATGCATCAATGGGAGAGTGAAGGAACCGAAGTATGGAAGTGCTGAATATGATAGGTGGAACCAAGAGAATAGTATGGTGATGTCTTGGCTCTTGGTTTCCATGCTGCCACAAGTAAGGAAGACTTTTATGTGGGCTGAAACTGCTTGTGAGATATGGGAACAAGCGAAGTCCACCTATTCAGAGCAGAGACACTATGCCAAGATATATCAACTGCAAGCTGAATCCTCTACTTGCAAGCAGGGGGAGAGGAGTCTCTCGATGTACTATTCTGATTTGACATCGATATGGAAAGAACTTGATCACTATCAAAATGTGAATTGGAAGTGAAAGCTAAACTACTGTAGCCGAAGTAGCAGAAAGGAGAAGAAGAAGAAGAAGAGATGCTGGAATGTCGAACTGAATGCCCCTGATTAGTGATGGGACACCCAGACAACTTAAAACATTAAACAGGATTAGGCCCATTAACATAGGTCCAATACAGGACAACTTAAACTTAAGTATAGGCTAATAAGAACTCTTATCAGTCGAATACTCATACATACAAAGACTTCAATCCAACACTCCCCCTCAAGCGAAGCATGGATATCAATCATGTTTAGCTTGCCAAGCATGTCCCTAAACTTTGCTGCTGCCAGCCCTTTAGTCAGTACATCTGCAATTTGCATCTCAGATGGAGTATAAGGCACACAGAGTTCACCCGAGACAATCCTTTCTCTAACAAAGTGCCGATCAATCTCAATATGTTTTGTCCTGTCATGCTGCACGGGATTGTTGGCAATGTTGATGGCAGCTTTATTGTCACAATACAGCCTGAGAGGACCTTCAGCCTTAATGCCAAGTTCATTAAGAAGAGTTCTGAGCCATAAGAGTTCAGCAACCCCGTGGGCCATAGCTCGATATTCTGCTTCTGCACTTGATCTAGCCACTACATTCTGCTTCTTACTACGCCATGTGACCAGGTTTCCTCCCACAAATGTACAATAACCCGAGGTTGACTTCCTGTCTCCAACAGACCCAGCCCAATCTACATCAGTGTAGGCTTCAATTTCAATTCTATTGTTTTTCCTGAAGAGAATTCCCTTCCCTGGGCAAGTCTTCAAGTACTTGAGAATCCTTTCAACTGCTTTCATATGAGGGATCTTTGGAGAGTGCATAAATTGACTGACAACATGCACAACATAAGCAATATCTGGCCGAGTGAGGGATAAGTATATCAGCTTCCCTACCAATTTTTGGTATCTCTCTCTATCACAGTAGTCCTCCCCTACTGATTCCTGCAGGCCATGATTCTGTTCCATTGGAGTATCTGCTGGCCTGCACCCCATCATGCCTGTTTCCTCTAGGAGGTCAAGAACATACTTCCGCTGACATATGTAGATTCCCTCTCTTGAGCTGGCAACTTCAATCCCAAGAAAATATCTCAAATGACCCAAGTCTTTGATCTCAAATTCAGAAGCTAGAAACTCCTTCAGTCTTTTTATCTCTTCCAAGTCATTCCCGGTAATTACCATATCATCCACATAAACAATGAGTGCAGTAAGTTTGCGTCTCCTTATGAACAAGGTATGGTCTGCACCACTCTGACTGTACCCCACTTTCTTCATGGCCCCATAGAGCCTCTCAAACCATGCACGGGGAGATTGCTTCAACCCATACAATGCTTTCCTTAGTTTGCACACCTTTCTACCAAAGTCATAGCCTGGTGAAGGTTCCATAAATACCTCTTCATGAAGGTCACCATTTAAGAAGGCATTCTTCACATCCAACTGATGAAGTTCCCATGAAAATGGGGCAAATGTTTCCTTGTAGTCAATCCCTTCTTTCTGAGTAAACCCCTTTGCCACAAGTCTGGCCTTGTACCTTTCAATGGACCCGTCCTCCCTGTGCTTTACAGTAAACACCCACTTGCACCCAACAGTGGTCTTCCCCTCTGGCAGATCCACCCACTAATTCCCAAGTTCTTGCTTTCATTAGGGCTTTCATCTCTTCATTCATAGCTTCTTTCTACCTTGGATCAGACACAGCCTCTAAGTACCTAGAAGGAACACGCACATAGGAAAGAGCAGACACAAAGGAGTGATAGGCAGGAGATAAATGTGAGTAAGAAACAAAATCAGCAATGGGGTGCCGGGTGGTGCAAGAGCGGATAGGCTTACGAAGAGCAATAGGAAGATCCAAATCAAAAGTATGAGAGTTGGAATTACCTTGGATTGTAGAGACAGATTGATCCGAATCCAACCGGTTGCTGTCATGAGGTTGAGGGCCCCTTTTTCTTCTGTTGTATGTAAGTATCTCTTTTTGTTGCCTACTGGAGCCTTCAGGAACATCTGCAGCATCAGGAGAGGTAACCGGCACAGTGGGAGCCTCACTGGGTTGACCCGGAATGTCACAACAAGGAGTAGGAGGAGAGGATGGAAGACCCGAGGCAGATAGGGAAACAGAAAAGGAGGGAGAATGAGAATCCTCTTCCATCCCACTAGTCTCCCCCTGAAGAGGATTCTGAGAAGACTGAAAATAGGGTTGAGACTCAAAGAAGACCACATCTCTGGTGACATACTTTCTCTTGGAGACAGGGTCATAACACTTGTAACCCTTTTGTGTAGGAGAGTACCCCAAGAATATTCCCTTTGTAGCCTTAGGATCCAACTTGGTCTTCTTTGGATCCTTCACATGTATGAAACATATACAGCCAAAGACCCGAGGAGGAAGGGGAAAGTCTAGAAGAGTGGGGCACAAAACAGAGAAAGGGGTTTTCATACCCAACACCTTAGATGGCATCCGGTTTATTAGATATGATGCAGAAAGTACAACTTGAGACTAGTATTGCTTGGGGACTTTGTGCTGGAATAGTAAGGCTTGAGCTGTCTCCAATAGATGTCTATTCTTGCGCTCAGCAACCCCATTCTGCTGAGGAGTATAAGCACAGGATGACTGATGTAGTATGCCAGCATATTTCATGAATAAGTTCAAGGATTTTTCAAAGTATTCAGCAGCATTGTCTGACCTGAATTGCTTAATCTTCTTATTAAACTGTGTTTCAATCATCTTGCAAAATGTCATGGTTATCCGTGGTACTTCATCCCGTCCTTTTAATAGGTAGATTCATGTGCAACGAGAGTAGTGGTCAATAAAACTGATAAAGTACCGGAAGCCATCAAAGGAAACAATGGGTGAAGGGCCCCAGACATCAGAATGAACCAAATCAAAAGGAGCACAAATTTCATTACTGGAAATTGGATACACAGTTCTACATTGTTTTGACATTTGACATACTTCACAGGTTAGACTCTGACTTGGAATGCCCTTAAACAATTCGGGAAACAACATTTCTAATGAAGAGAAAGACACATGACCTAGCCTAGCATGCCAAAGATGCAGCTTAGCTATTGACTCCACACTTTCCAGACTACTAGCAGCAGATGCTTGTAAGGCTGAGCCGATGTCTGCATCAAGGTAGTAGAGGCCTCCATACTCATGACCACACCCAATCGTTCTCCTTGTCAATCTGTCTTGGAAGACACAATGAGTAGGAAAAAAGGTTATACTACAGTTCAAATTTTTGGTAAGTTTTGAAACAGACAAAAGATTTGAGGTAAGACTGGGAACATGTAAAACTGATTTAAGAAAGGTCCTTGCTTAGGTCAACCATTCCCTTTCCAGAGATAGTGGAGAAAGACCCGTCAGCAACTCTCATCTTATCCTGACCAGACAATAAATGATATGAAGAGAATAGGGAAGACATATGTGTCATATGGTCAGTAGCACCGGAATCAATAACCCAAGAAGTAGAGTCTAGAGCCAGTGGCACTGAAGGCAGAGGCTGTACCTGATCTGGCAAGAGATGTAGAAGCAAAAGAATTATTTCTTAGACGGGCTAATGCCCTGCTAAGGACCTCAACCTCACTAGTAGTGAAGCCCAAAGTACCAGTTCCAGAGGAATCAGCAACCTGTCCCATAGGAGAAGAAGACACTGTTGGTGTATTTTGTGAGTTGTCATCATTGTTGCTGGTGACAAAATTCCCACTTGCCGCAGGCCTGTTATCTCTAGAAGAAACATCTCTGGGTATTGAAGACATCTTGACTGTAGCCACTGTGTAGGTGACACTGATTAAGACTAGCCGAAGCAGTTCTGAACCAAATCTGGAGCAGATCTGATTAGCCGAAATGATCACAGCAGGTTCTGACAGCACTCGACACAGTTTCAGACTTGCCGAGACTGTCACAGTTCTGAAACAGTTCAGTTACAACAGCAAGCAAGGAGTTCTGGGCTGGTAACCGACCTGAAGCTAAGGGTTCTCAACTATTGTGCTATGCAGACTCCACTTGAACTTCGAGTACTGCAACTGTAAAGAGAGTGCCCCTCCTTGCGGCCAATACTAGGACTGCTGACATCAGTCCTCAACTAGGGTTCACAGTGCTGAACAATCTGGAGCTGGCAGCTCCCTAGGTAATCTCACAGCAGTGGTGAGGGGTTTCGGACTGATAACCACCCTAAACTTGGAGCTGTTTACCACATTGCTATGCTGGTAGAAGTGTTCACAGTGCTGGTAGAACACTAGATAGACTTCACTTGGGCTGAACCAAAACTGCAACAGTTCGGGTACAGTAGCAAGTGAACAGTTCGAGATTGCAACAGTAGCAAGTGAACAGTGGCTCTGTAGAAGAAGCTAAGTCTGTGCGAGTCTTGCTGGAGCACCGAAGCTACAACTGTAGAAGAAGCTAAGCCCCTTTCGGCTAGTTCTAGGACTGCTGAAATCAGTCCTCAACGACAGACCTCTCTTAGTAGCCAAATAGCTACTATTTGCTGGAAATAACCTAGTAGGACATCTACTTCTGGGTCTTACTTCCTTGAGTCCTACAACCAAGAGAAACCCTAGGTTCGAACTTGCTTACTCTCTTACACCCCTAGGTCTTCACTGCAGCAACCCAGAAAAGGAAGAGAGAAGATGAAAAGACAGCAAGAGAAGATGGTGTGTTGGCTGAAACCAGGAAGAAGCTAATGCTCTGATACCATGAAAGCTAAACTACTGTAGCCGAAGTAGCAGAAAGGAGAAGAAGAAGAAGAAGAGATGCTGGAATGTCGAACTGAACTGCTCAGTCGACAGTACTATTATTTATATTATGATGTAGTACAATGATACAGGAAGTTACTAGAATGCCCCTGATTAGTGATGGGACACCCAGACAACTTAAAACATTAAACAGGATTAGGCCCATTAACATAGGCCCAGTATAGGACAACTTAAACTTAAGTATAGGCTAATAAGAACTCTTATCAGCCGAATACTCATACATACAAAGACTTCAATCCAACAGGAAGTGTGATGAAGATGCAAAGGCATATAAGTCACTTGTATCTCAGCAACGAGTTTTTGCCTTCCTCCTAGGGCTGAATCCTTCGTATGAGTCCATTAGGGTGCAGATCTTAGGTAGTAAAGACTTGCCATCAGTTCAGGAGGTGTATGCCTTGGTGCAGTCAGAAGAGAGTAAAAGAAGTGTGATGAATGGTGTAGAAGGGGAGTCAGTTGCCCTAGCTGTCCAGGGAAATTCAGATACAAATGTCGGAGGTGTTTTTAAAAAGGGTGACTCTCAGAAAAAAACAGATGATAAGAGCAAACTTTGGTGCACTCACTGCCAGAAGACACGACACACGAGAGATACATGTTGGGATCTCCATGGAAAACCTAAATGGGCACAGGATTTGGGGTAAGAAGTCAACACCTGATCAGGGCAAGAAACCAGGCCAGCAGAATCAAAAAAGGTATAACTCAGCTAATATGGCGTCGACAGAGACTAGTCCTTTAGTAACTCAGGAGAGGCATCCCAGTTCTGACCCTAAGGAAGATATTATCAACTCCTTTCGTGAACATTTGGAATTGTATGGTAGGACTCTCCGCCAGATGGATTATGGTCCTACTCCCTCTACCTCATTTGCGTCTACATCAGGTAATGCTGCCACAACCTTCCATGTGTCATCTCCTACCACTGATTCTCCTTGGATTATTGACTCCGGAGCCTCAAACCACATGACCGGTAAGTCAAATTTGTTTCAGACATATAACCTTCTCTCTGGGAGAGATAAGGTAAGACTAGCTGATGGTTCTTTTTCTGCCATAGCTGGCCGAGGTACCATACCTCTCCCACTTGGCCTTACCCTTCCTAATGTACTGCATGTTCCAAAAATACCTATTAATTTGCTGTCTATTAGTAGTCTAACTCACTCCTTGAACTGCTCAGTCACTTTTTTTTCCGTCTTCATGTGTGTTTCAGGATTTGGCCTCGGGGAAGATGATTGGTAGAGGAAGCATGGTTGATGGTCTCTACGTGTTGGAGAATAATGTTGGTCTTGTGGCTACAGAGTCCATGAGTTCGTCAAGTGAGAGTCAAGCCTATTTATGGGATAGTCGTCTAGGTCATCTTTCTTTTGAGTCATTAAAAGTTATATTTCCAAAGTTGTTTGAGTCCTTGTTAGTGAGTCAATTACAGTGTCAGACTTGTCAATTGAGTAAGCATTGTAGAAGTTCTTTACCCTTGCGAAATAAAAGATCTGAATTTCCATTTCATATTGTTTATTCTGATGTTTGGGGCCCTGTTACTCTACCTACTGAGGCTGGCTATAAGTACTTCATTACCTTGATTGATGATTATTCTAGATACACTTGGGTTTAGCCTATGCGATCTCGAGATGAAGTGCCAAAAATTGTGAAAGATTTTCAACGCATGGTGTTCACTCAGTTCCAAACGGAAATCCATATCTTCCAGTCGGACAATGCGAAGGAATATTTCCATAGTGATCTCACGGAGTTTTTTGCTTCGAGTGGGTCACTTCAGCGAAGCTCTTGTGCTAGGACACCCCAACAAAATGGTGTGGCTGAACGGAAGAACCGCCACCTTCTCGAAGTAGCTCGTGGCTTATTAATTCATATGAATGTGCCAAAGCGGTTTTGGATGGATACGATCTTGTGTGCTACATATATCATCAATCGCATGCCCTCTCGGCTACTAGAGTATAAGGCCCCACATCAGCTTTTGTTCCCTACAGCCCCGTTGTCCACCATTCCGATGTGTGTTTTTGGGTGTCGTTGCTTTGTCCATAACCTTGTGTTTTTCTTGGTTACCCTTTATCTCAAAAGGGGTATCGCTGCTATGATCCCACCTCTCGCAAGTACTGTCTTCATTGATGTATCATTCTTTGAGAATCAACCTTTTTTCTCGGTTTCTCCTCAGGGGGAGAGTAGGGTTGAGGAGAAACAGGCGACTCAAACTCAACTACCTCCTTTACCCGATCCTCCTCCATTCCGGGTTTTTCATCGTCGCCATAAAAGCCAGCAGAGTTCAAGAGCCGTGAAACCTGACACTATGCAACCAACATCATCGGATTCACCCGAGGCAAATCCGTCTCATCAGCCAGGTACACTTGCTCCTGTTGATATGTCTGTTCCTTTAAATGTTGATTCACCTGTTATCAATGATCTTAATATTCCTATTGCTAAGAGAAAGGGTGTTAGGTCTTGTACCACTAATCATCCTATCTCTAATTTTGTGTCCTATGATCATGTTTCACCTTCATACTGTGCCTTCCTCTCTTCTATGGATAGTGTCCCCGTTCCTAAGAATGTGGCAGAAGCTTTGTCTAAACCTGAATGGACAGATGCAATGCAGGAAGAAATTGATGCTTTACACAAAAATGGCACTTGGGAGTTGGTAGACCTTCCTGAAGGGAAGGAACCAATGGGTTGCAAGTGGGTGTTCACAGTGAAACACAAGGCTGATGGAACTGTTGAAAGGTACAAGGCTAGACTGGTAGCAAGAGGCTTTACACAAGTATATGGAGTGGACTATGCAGAGACTTTTGCTCCAGTAGCCAAGATGAACTCTATCAGGATTCTTCTTTCATTGGAAGCAAATCTTGACTGGGAACTTCACCAATTGGACATCAAAAATGCTTTCTTGAATGGTGAATTGGAAGAGGAGGTGTACATGACCCAACCCCCAGGGTTCTGTGCCAAAGGCAGTGAACAAAAGGTGTGCAGATTAAAAAAATCTTTATATGGGTTGAAACAATCACCTCGGGTTTGGTTTAGTAAGTTCCATTTAGTAGTTCAACAGATGGGGTTCAAACAATGCCAGTCAGATCATACTCTATTTGTGAAAAGAGGTGAAGGTAAAATTGCAGCTCTTATTGTGTATGTGGATGACATAGTGATCACAGGAGATTGGGAGGCTGAAATACGGAGACTAAAAAATTCTTAGCCACTCAATTTGAAGCTGTAGAGAGGATCTTGAGATATCTCAAGAAGTTTCCTGGAGCTGGTTTGTTGTTCTAGAAACATGGTCACTTAAAGGTGGAAGTATATACTGATGTAGATTGGGCAGGAGCAGTCAATGACCGAAAGTCTACCAGTGGGTATTGTGCCTTTGTAGGAGGAAACCTGATCACATGGAGAAGTAAAAAACAAAGTGTGGTGGCTAGATCTAGTGCTGAAGCAGAGTATAGAGCGATGGCTCATGGGGTTGCTGAAATCATGGGGATAAGAAATCTGTTAGGTGAACTGGGTTTCGCAGTGAGCAATCCTATGTCACTCTACTGTGATAATAAAGCTGCCATCAAAATTGTTGCTAATCTAGTCCTTCATGATAGGACGAAACACATTGAAGTGGACAAGCATTTTATCAGAGAGAAACTTGAAAATGGAGAAGTGTGTATACCATATGTCAGCTCAAAAGAACAACTTGCAGATATCTTCACCAAAGGTCTTCATCATGTGCGACACAAAGATTTATGTGACAAGTTGGGCATGATTGACATCTATGCTCCAACTTGAGGGGGAGTGTTAAAATAATTTAGTTGTTGGTGTAAGGGTCTGTTTGGCTAGTTAAAGTGTTTTTTTTTTAATTTCGTTTTTTTTTGTTATGTTTGTTATTGTACTCAGGGGCACAAGGGTCTTTTCCCTTGTTATTTCTGCTGCCCTATATATACTATAATAAAGGCTAGCGCCGCCAGTACTGTTACATTGCAAATTCCTTCTCTTCTCTTCTCTCTTCTCTCTTCTTCTTCTCTTCTCTTCTCTTCCTCTTATTTCTGGCCGGCCATACTATCAAGAGGAACCATCAAGGCTGTAGACTCCTTGGTTCTTCCTTCTGCTCTTCATGTACCTAGACTAAATACAAACTTGTTATCTATAAGTAGCCTAACTAAGTCATTAAACTGTTGTGTAACCTTCTTCCCTTCCTACGGTGTTTTTCAGGATCTGGAGTCTTAGAAGGTGATTGGGAGTGGCTGTGAGGCGAATGGAATATACCTGCTAGATACTCCTGGACAGTGCCATGAACAACCTGGAAAAGCTGCTTTTGGGTCTACATCTACAGAGTCCATCAGTCGAGTCATGTTATGTCACTTTCGTTTGGGTCATCTTTCTTTTTCTGCATTAAGTCATTTATTCCCAGAACTTTTTAAGGGAATTAGTTTGTCCAGTCTTCATTGTGAGTCTTGTGAATTGTCAAAACATTGTGGAAACAATTATCCTTTGAGTAATAAAAGATCTTCTTCTCCTTTTAATATTGTGCACTATAATGTGTGGGGGCCTTACCACTTACCCTCTATGGGTGGCTACAAATATTTTATCTTGTTCATTGATGACTTTTCTCGGTTCACTTGGATATTTTTGATGAAGTCCCGTGATGAAGTTCCGAGACTTGTGAAGCAATTCCATGAATTTGTCCTAACCCAGTTTGATACCAAGATTAAAATTTTCAGATCCGACAATGCAAAAGAATATTTTGAGAAAAACTTGACCTGCTATCTCACTGATTTAGGGGTTATTCATCAAATCTCCTGTGTTAGGACCCTAAAACATAATGGAGTTGCTGAAAGAAAAAATAGACATATTGTTGAAGTTGCAAGAAGTATTCTATTTGCCTCACATGTCCCTACAAAGTTTTGGTGTGATGTTGTTCTCACTGCTACCTACCTTATAAACCGTATGCCATCCAAGGTTTTAGGGTTTAAGTCTCCCTTTAGTCTCCTTCATCCGGACAATGATCTTTTTCCTATTCCTCTTCGTGTCTTTGGCTGCACCTGTTATGTACATATCCCAAGTGTCCAAAGACAAATTTGAACCAAAAGCCCACAAGTGTATCTTCCTTGGTTATTCCCCCATACAGAAGGGTTACTGTTGTTTTGATCCGAAGACTGGAACTCGATATGTCTCAATGGATGTCACCTTTGATGAGCTTTCTTCCTTTTATGGTTCTTTTCTGGAGAGACATTGTCCAAAGGGGAAGGATTTGTCACAGCTGTTTGCTCTTCCTCTTCCTGTCCCAGTTGAGTCTTTTGCTGAGTCTCTTCCTCCTTCAAATGAATCAAGGGATGATCAGTCACTTCACTTTCATTTCAATGTTCCTATTCCTCCTCCTTTACCTTCTCGCCTTCTTTTTAATCCCAGGATGTATCAAAGGCAAAGAACCAGAAATGAGCAGGTTGTTTCCCCTACAACACATGAGCCTCATGCACTTCCAGTTACAGATGAGACAATAGGTACTGTTATAGCCCCTTTGGATCCATCATTCCCAGACCTTGATATCCCCATTGCTATTAGGAAAGGAAAAAGGAAAAAGGAAGTGTACTGCACATTGCATTTCCAAACACCTTTCTTATAGTTTGCTCTCTCCTTCATATTTTGCCTACCTTTCTTCTGTTGCCTCTAACCCAATTCCCAGGTTTGTGTCAGAAGCTCTTAATATTCTAGAATGGAGGGATGCTATGAGAACAGAAAATGATGCCCTGCACAAGAATGACACTTGGGAAGTGGTTGACTTTCCTGAAGGAAAGGATCCAGTATTGTCAAGATGGGATTGATTATCTAGAGACCTTTGCCCCTATTGCCAAGATGACTTCTGTGAGAGTTCTTCTATCTTTGGTTGCACACTCAGACTGGCCACTTTATCAACTGGATGTAAAGAATGCATTTCTGAATGGAGAATTACATGAGGAGGTTTATATGTCTCTTCCTCCAAGGATGTATGAAACAAATATGAAAAGAAAGGTCTGCAGACTGAAGAGATCTCTTTATGGACTCAAATAGTCCCCTAGAGCATGGTTTGAAAGGTTTAGGGCTGCCCTTGTCAGCTTTGGCTATATATAGACACAGTCTGATCATACACTCTTTGTGAAGAGGAGAGGATTCTTGGTTGTTTACCTGATTGTGTATGTTGATGATATTGTTGTGACTAGTAATGATGTCTCGGGAATTAATGATCTCAAATCTTTCCTTCATAAAGAGTTTGAGATCAAAGATCTAGGGGAATTGAGATACTTTCTTGGCATAGAAGTTGCTAGATCCAAGGATGGGATTCTTATCTCTCAGAGGAAGTATGTTCTTGATTTGCTTTCTGAAACAGGGAAGATGGGTGCTAGACTAGTTGCTACTCCTATTGATATGAGACATAAACTCTCTGCTTCAGATGGAATATTGTTAGAAGACAAGGAAGTCTTCCAGAGACTACTTGGAAAACTTCTTTATCTATGCATGACTCGGCCAGACATTGCATACGCTGTCAGTTGCATCAGTCAATTCATGCATGCTCCCAGGGATACTCATATGGCAGTAGCAAAGCGGATTCTGTGTTATTTGAATGGCTCCCCTGGAAAGGGAATTCTATTTTCCAAGCATGGCCATATGAAACTTGAAGCCTACACAGATGCTGACTAGGCTAGAAACATTGATGACAGAAGATCTACCTCTGGGTACTGTAGCTTGGTGGCAGGTAACATTGTCTCTTGGAGAAGCAAGAAACAATCAGTTGTTGCTCGATCTTCAGCCGAAGCAGAATACAGAGCCATGGCACATGGAGTTTCTAAACTATTGTGGCTTAAATCATTGATGGAGGAACTGGGTATTGAGCATGATAAGCCAATGATGTTATACTATGATAATCAGGCCGCCATCAACATTGCTCACAACCCAGTGCAACATGACAGAACTAAGCATATTGAAGTTGACAGACACTTCATTCGAGAAAGAGTGGCTTCTGGTGAAGTGTGTCTACCTTTCATCACCTCTGAGGGACAGTTAGCAGATTTCCTCACCAAGGGCATTCCCAAGGCTAAACTTCAGCATGATACTGGAAAGCTTGGCATGATTGACATCTATGCTCAGCTTGAGGGGGAGTGTAGAGAAGATGGGCCGAATGACCCATAGGCTGTTTATCCTTTTTTATCTTTTATGTTCTTTGTTGTAATGGGCCTTAATTTGGGCCTATTCTTTCTAATGTTATGCCTTTTTAATTTTCTACCCAACTAAAGGCTTCTCTGTAAATTACCAAAGTTTAACTTAATAAAATAGAATTAAGGATGTAAGAGAAGAGATTATGTTCGAAAATCTCTCTCTGAACCCAAGTTGCCGCCACCTTCTTCTTCATCTTCTCCCCTCTTGAACTCTGATTTCTGCTACTTTCTTTTGATTTTTTGCATCTTTCTAAACAGTCCTTTCTTCTCAAAAGGCTATTTTTCTTCTGTAAAGAAGACAAGAAGGGCTTTGAAGAGAAAAAGAGAGTTTACTATTTCAATAGAGGAAGGCTTGAGGGTAGGTACATTAGTCATGTGCTCAGATGCTCCTGAGTCTATAATCCAGGAAGGTCCCTCCTTACCTGAAGTGGATGCAAAATTTGCAGTTGCATATGAGCTACCCGTATGAGCAAAAGAGGTGGTGTAGTTGGCTCCTACACTCTGTTGTCCATCTGGAAGGCTAGAACTAGTTGTATCTTTCTTTCTCATAAGCTGTCCAAACCTCTCCAATTCTGTTCTAACTGCTGCTACTGCAATGGATTCCCAATCAGTTTGGGAAAGGGGGGCCGAAGAGTCACCTATAGTGGCCACATTTGCATTTCCCTTTTTGTTCTTGATCCGAGCAGGCACGAGATGTGGATGGAACTTCCAACAAGTGTCTCTGGTATGCTTAGGTTTCTTACAATAATCACACACCAAGTCCTTCTTATCCTCCCTCCTAGTCTCACTGCTCCCCCCGTCTCCATTCGGCTTAGGTTTGGTTGTACTAACCATAGCCGATTGATCAATCCCAAGCTGTCTCAACATGACATTCCTCCTGCTCTCCTCTCTAGAAACAAAGGCATAGGCCTAAGAGAGTGTCACACTCTCTCTAGAAAGGATATGCTGCCTAGCAATGTCGAATTCAGGGTTTAGTCCTGCCAAGAACTCAAAAACCCTATTTTTCTCTACCAACTTTTGATAGGTTGCTGCATCATTTACACTTTCCCATACCACCATTTCTAAGTGATCTATCTCCTGCCAAAGGGTTTTCAGCATTGAAAAATACATGGCAAGGGGTTTATCTCCCTGTTTTATACTAATCACCTGATTCCTTAACTGATAGGCTCTGGCTACATTCTGCTTGTGAGAATAGGTTTCAGTCACTCCATCCCAAATCTCCTTTGCAGTATTTGCCCATAGAACATTGTTGGAAAATTTCTATAATTATGTATTATATCTGATTATGTGCTATTTTAGGTAGTTGAGAGATTTGTGAGCTGTACCAATTTTTAGGAATCAACTTTTTCTTTCCTTAATTAGGGAGATTTGCTACCTAGTTTGTATCCTTTAATTAGGGAGATTTGTTACCTAGTTTGTATCCTAGAGAGAGCTATAAATTTCGATGTACAGAAGCATAAATTATTATCCCATTCTTCATATCTTTCTGTCTCTTCTTTATGGTATTAGAGCAGAAAAGACCTAGGGTTTGTTTCTGCGTTTCTGTCCCTAAAAATGTCCGAAGTCACGTCCAGTTCTCAGTCTGAGCCCCAGATTGTCCGGAATCTGCCTGAAAATCACCCTATTCAGATCACTACAATCTGACTAAATGGTGACAACTTTCTCCGATGGTCACAATCTGTTCGCATGTATCTCAGAGGGAGAGGGAAAATTGGCTATATCTTAGGAGACACGAAGAAGCCTGATATGAAGGATCCAGCCTATGTTGTTTGGGATGCTGAAAATTCCATGGTGATGACATGGTTGGTTAACTCCATGACTGAAGAGATAGGTGCAAATTATCTTTGCTATTCTACAGCCAAGGAATTATGGGACAATGTCTCACAGATGTACTCTGATTTAGGGAATCAATCCCAAGTGTACGAATTAACTCTACAACTCGGAGATATTCGCCAAGGTGAGAACTCTGTGACTAGGTATTTAATTCTCTTAAGAGAATTTGGCAGGACCTGGACTTATTCAACGATTACAAGTGGAAGTCACCCGATGATTGCAATTATTACAAGAAGATGGTGAATGTTAGCCGAGTCTTCAAGTTTCTTGCACGTTTAAACGTTGAATTCGATGAGGTTCGTGGCCGAATTATTGGAAGAAACCCTCTGCCCCCAATCGGTGAGGTATTTGCAGAAGTACGTAGAGAAGAAAGCTAGAGACAAGTGATGCTTGGAAAGAAGGCTGCAGGTACAACTGGACTTGTGGAAGGGTCAGCCCTGATTATTTCCGAGGCCCAAGTCAGTCGAAAGTCAGCCCAAAATCAGCGGGTTGGAGACAAGAATAACCTACGCTGTGATTACTGTGGGAAACCTCGCCATACCCGAGAGAATTGCTACAAACTACACGGGAGACCATCAAATTGGAGGGCGAACAAACCTGGTCAACAGAATATACCTACAACAAACGAGCTGAATCATCCCCATTCAGTAAAGAGCAAATAGATCATCTTCTTAAACTTCTAAAATCCTATTCGTCACCTAATACTCCTGTCGGGTCTATGGCACAAACAGGTAGCAATTCTTTGGCACTCTCAATTCTAGGAAAATCCGGTCCATGGATCATAGATTCAGGGGCCTCCGATCATATGACAAGTTGCTCTAACCTATTTAGTTCCTATTATCCTTGTTCTGGTATTGAAAAAGTGAGAATAGCTGATGGTAGTCTTTCATCTATTGTAGGCAAAGGAAACATTAAAATTTCAGAAAAAAATTACTCTGAAATTTGTTTTACATGTTCCAAAACTTGCCTGCAATCTTCTTTCTGTTAGCAGATTGTCGAAAGATACTAACTGCTCCATTCTTTTTCTTCCTTCCACTTGTGTTTTTCAGGACCAGAACTCAGGGAAGACGATTGGAACTGCTAGAGAGATAAATGGACTCTACTACTTTGATGAAACCGCTACTGGTAATAAAAAAGTTCATGGTTTAAGTAGTACGACTTCAATCCCTGTCTGTGATCAGGTTATATTATGGCATAGAAGATTAGGGCATCCTAGTTTTCCATATCTCAAACATTTGTTTCCTAAATTGTTTAAAGGAGTTGATTGGTCAAAACTTCATTGTGAGGCTTGTCATTTGGCTAAAGATCATCGTGTTTTATTTCCAATAAAACCTTATTTTGCTTCAAAACCATTTTATTTGTTACATAGTGATGTTTGGGGCCCATCTAAGGTTAACACACTTTCTGGAAAAAAATGGTTTGTGACTTTTACTTGTTGGAAAGGAAATCAAAGGTTGAACAAAGATTTAAAGAATTTTTCCTAGTGATTGAAAATCAATTTCAAACCAAAATTGGTATTCTAAGATCAGATAATGAGACTGAATACTTTAACAAATACTTAGGAGCATTTCTAACCGAAAAAGGTATTATCCATCAATCAACTTGTCGTGACACACCACAACAGAATGGAATTGCTAAAAGAAAAAATAGGCACCTTCTTGAGGTAGCTAGAGCCATCATGTTTTCTATGAATGTACCTAAATATCTCTGGGGGAATGCTCTCCTAACTGCATGTTACCTGATAAATAGAATGCCATCTTGAGTTTTAAAATATGAAACCCCTTTATAGAATCTGAAAATTTGTTTTCCCACATCTCGAATAACTACGGATCTTCCTTTAAAAGTTTTTGGTTGTGTCTGTTATGTGTATATACCAAATGTTTTTCGATCAAAACTGGATCCAAAAGTTGAAAAATGTGTGTTTCTTGGTTATGCATCTGTTATGGGCCCGGGCGTAGGATCTCGTCACGGGTCGGTCCACGGGGAGAACCTCTAGTTTCCCCTTGCCCCTCCCTTTTTGTGCAGACCCTATCGTGGCGACCTAAGGGGTGATTTGTCCAAGAGATCACCCTAACTCTCCTTTACTCTTCTCCTTGACTGAAATTTTGGATGTTTTATTCTTTAATTGCAGCTCCTTAAATAGGAGATTACAAGAGGTGAGAGTCCTCCTTGTAGGAAGACTCTTTGTTGAATTTGACTGCTTATAGATAAGACTCCTAACTTGGGAAGGATAAGGCTCCCTAAGATAAATCAAACTCCTATTACTCTTCTACTAGTCCTTATTGGAATAGATAAAGTAAGAAAGAGATAAGATAAACTGCTAAGGATAAGATAAGCTACGGCTGGCTAAATAATCCCACGTGGACCCCTCATCACTATTGCTGCTGGACACCTCATCATTGCTACTACCGGCGGTGGTACGTCTTCCCAACGAACGCGTCCACAACATTACACCCCTCCTGGGCAACGAACTTGTCCTCAAGCTCGAGATGCGTCTTGAAGATCAGTCCAGGGGATCCAGGTGGCCTCGGCCAATGATAGGTTGACCCATTCCACCAGGACTTTGAGAACACCCCGATTGACTCGGGATCGAACAAGAGCTCGAGGCTGGAGAATGAGTCTGGCATCCTTTAAGGGTGGTAGGGGGGTACTTGATCAGGGGGAGTACCTGTAAATGGCTTGAGCAAGGATATGTGGAAAGTATCATGGAGTTTGTTGTGTTCTGGCAATTCTAGCTGATATGCAACTTTCCCGATTCACCGTAAAACCTTGAAGGGTCCGTAAAATTTGGGAGCTAATTTAGGGAGAGCCCTGCGTCTTAGGGAGTGTTGCCGATAGGGCTGGAGCTTCAACCACACGAACTGTCCTGGTTCGAGAGTTAATTCCCGATGGTGCTGGTCATAGGCATTCTAAATGCGTGATTGCGCTTGCTGTAAGCAGAGAGAGACTTCGGCCAGGAGGGCATCGCATTCTTGTAGGGAATGATCAATCTCATCCAACCGCGTCGAACCGTGTTCGTAGGACAATAGGCGAGGAGGGTCTCGACCATAGACGACCCGGAATGGTGTCATCCCAAGAGAAGAATGATAGAACATGTTGTAACAGTATTCGGCCCAGGGAAGCCAATCAACCCACCGCCGTGGTTGGTCACCCACAAAACAACGGAGATACATCTCTATCGTACGGTTTACCACCTCTGTTTGACCGTCCGTCTAAGGGTGGTAGGCGGAGGAAAAAGCTTGGGTTGTACCCTGCAACCGAAACAGCTCCTTCTAGAAGGTGCTAGTAAAAACCGGGTCCCTGCCATTGACGATGGATTCTGGTAGCCCATGCAAACGGAAAATATGCATAAAGAAAACATGGGCAATTGAAACCGCACTATATGGGTGGGACAGGGGAATGAAATGGGCATACTTGGAAAAGCGATCCACCACCACGAATAAGACCGATTTCCCGCCAACCTTGGGTAGGCCCTCAATGAAGTCCATAGAGATATCAGCCCAGATTTGTGTTGGGAGTGAAAGAGGCTAGAGAAAGCTTGCCGGGTGCAGGTTTTCCCATTTTTGTTGTTGGCACGTGGAGCAATTCTGGATGAAGTCCCAAACCGAAGTCTTCATGCCAGGCCAATGGAAATCGGCTTGGACGCGATGCAATGTCTTCTGAATGCCTTCATGTGTGGAGTTATGTATACTAGAGATGACAGGCCAATGGAAATCGGCTAGGAGGTATATCCGTCCTTTGTATAGCACCAGCCCATCGTGAATGGACCAAATCGAGTTGGTCGTTCCGGACTGTATTTTCTGAGCAAGGTCCTTCCATTCCGGTGATTGGGGCAGCGTGCTTCTAATGCCTTCTAACAGGGTGACGCGGGGCCATGAAATCGCACAAAGGAGCATAGCGTCTTCGTCACATCTAGACAGGGCATCTGCGGCCCGATTTAAGGACCCCGCCTTGTAGTCCACCCGGAAATCAAACCCGAGCAGTTTGCTCGCCCAATGCTGTTGAGGCGGAGTGGTAAGCCGCTGCTCCAGTAGATACTTGAGGCTGTAGTGATCAGTCTTGACGACGAAGGATCTTCCCCACAAGTATGGCCTCCAGTGTTGCACGGCCTTAGCTAGCCCAATCAACTCGCGCTCGTAGGCGGGTAGCTTTAGATGTTGGTCAACCAGTTTGCGGCTAAAGAAGGCAATTGAGTGTCCTTGCTGTTGCAGTACTGCTCCAATACCTACACCGGATGCATCGCATTCGATTGTAAATTCTAGGTCAAAATTCGGTAACTGCAGCACGGGTGTGGAGGAGAGGGCATCCCTTAAGTTCGCAAGGGCGGCGTCAGCTGCGTCATCCCACTGGAATGCGTTCTTCTTTAGCATATTGGTTAATGGGGCAGCCAATAATCCATAATTTTGCACAAACTTGCGGTAGTACCCTATCAGTCCTAGGAACCCACAGAGAGCCTTGACGGATTGAGGTTTGGGCCATTCCTGAATTGCTTGGATTTTGGAGCCATCCACTGTGACACCTTGCCCACTGATTATATGTCCTAGATAAAGAACCTGGCACTCCCCAAAAGAACATTTGGGCCGCTTTAGAAAGAGCTTGTGTTGGCGCAGAAGTTCAAAAACAGTCCGTAGATGTACGTGTTCAACCCATGATTTACTGTAGACTAGGATGCCGTCAAAGAACACTAAGACGAATCTGCGAAGGTGGGGCCGAAATACCTCGTTCACCAGCAACTGGAATGTGGATGGGGCGTTGGTGAGACCGAACGGCATAACTAGAAATTCAAAGTGACCATGATGCGTCCGGAAAGCTGTTTTCTCCACATCCTCGGGGGCCATCCGGACCTGAAAATATCCCGATCTGAGGTCTAGCTTCGAGAAGTACTGGGCTCCGTGGAGCTCATCCAACAGCTTGTCCACCACGGGAATAGGGAATTTATCCTTGACAGTTCTGTTATTGAGCTCTCAGTAATCCACACAAAACCTCCAAGTACCGTCTTGCTTCAGCACCAATAAAACCGGCGAGGAGAAGGGGGAGCGGCTAGGGCGGATGATCCCTTGTTTCATCATGTTCATACACTGCTTCTCTATCTCGTCCTTCTGCAGATGTGGGTAGCGATATGGCCGGACGATGACCGGCTCTGAACCTGTTATCAGAGGAATCCGATGGTCACACGATCGGGCGGGTGGAAGTTCCTTGGGTTCTTGAAATATATCTGAGAAGTCGGTGAGGAGTCTTTCCATATCTGCTGTGTGCATAGTTTCGCCTTGGAGTGTATGCACTTGCGGTTTCTTTGCCTTTACTCTGGTTCCCCCCAAGTAACTTGTTTTCCATTCAGGTGGAATGACATTGTTGGGGCGCTGAAATCCCATAGGATAGGGCCTAGAGTAATCAACCATTTAACTCCAAGTACTATATCAAACTCGTCCAAGGGTAGCACAAATAAATCAGCAGAGAAGGGTTCGGATTCGACCTGTATTTGGATGTTCTTACAGATTCCAGGGTTGTGAACCCTCTCTCCATTTGCGACGGCTACCTGTAGTTGCGGTCTGCTTTCCACTGGTAGTTTCAGCTGAAGGGCAGCTTGCTCACTTACAAAGTTGTGCGTGCTTCCCGAATCTACGAGGATACGTATTGGTTTCCCTGCCACCTGCACCCGTAGCTGCATAGTTTGAGAGGTCTTTATCCCGGTGATGGCGTGGAGGGAGATCTTGGGTTCTAATGCTACAGGTTCGTCCTCGTCTTCCTCCAGTTCGTCTACCAGAAGGCAGAATAGCCTCTTGCATCTGTGCCCCGCTGAATATAGCTCATCGCAGTTGAAGCATTGCCCTCTTGCCCGGCGATCTGCCATCTCGGCTCTGGATAAACGTTTGATGGGGGGTTCCGTCATGCTGCTTCCTGTGCTAGGTGTCGATTTAGGAATGATACCTGTGTGAAGCTTTTGTTCCCTGCTGGTTGCCGAAGAAGGGGCCACCCCGGTTGACTTCGGGGGTGTCCATGATGTCGTTGGTCGACCCATGCTGAAGGACCCTCAGCTGATCTGTAGCTTACATTCGAAAGCACGAGCTAGGTTCATGGCTGTGACCGGGTTGGGAGGATGTTGCATCTCCACATCTACCCTCAGGGGTTCAGCTAATCCGGCGGTGAACATGTCCACCTGCTGATTTGGGCGTACCGAGGCTGCTCTGGCAAGGGGGGTCTAAAATTGGCGCTGGTATTCAGCCACGGTGCCTATTTGCTTGAGGTTGATTAACTCACCTAGCAGGTTGCTCGTCAATGGGGGCCCGAACCTGAGGAGGCAATAGGACTTGAATTGGTCCCAGCTGAGCCCGGGTTCCTCCTGCTCCACTCGGTAGAACCAGAGTTGTGCTTCCTCCGTTAGATGGAACGTGGCCAGACTGATCTTATCTCTTTCCTCCGTACGCTGATTGCGGAAGAATTGTTCACAACAGTATAGCCATCCCAGTGGATCTCCGCTGCCGTTGTACGAAGGGAACTCCAGCCTACTATACTTGGGGATAACTGCAGCTGCCAGGGCGACGATCTGCCGTTCGCCAGATGATTCCGCCAAATTTGGTCGGCGGCTGTTGGTGGTTTCCGTCCCTTCGGGGCTCTTCTCCCTATTAGAGAAATACGATTCTAGCAAGCGATGAAGCTCCCGGACATCGTCCTTGACTTCTCGTACTTCTGGGTGGTTCTCCACGAGCTAGTGCTCCAATTCGTGGACCCTGGATGACGGCTGCTCCAGATCGCCCATGACGTTTGGCTTTGATACCAAAATGTTATGGGCCCGGGCATAGGATCTCGTCACGGGTCGGTCCACGGGAAGAACCTCTAGTTTCCCCTTGCCCCTCCCTTTTTGTGCAGACCCTATCATGGCGACCTAAGGGATGATTTGTCCAAGAGATCACCCTAACTCTCCTTTACTCTTCTCCTTGACTGAAATTTTGGATGTTTTATTCTTTAATCGCAGCTCCTTAAATAGGAGATTACAAGAGGTGAGAGTCCTCCTTGTAGGAAGACTCCTTGTTGAATTCGACTGCTTATAGATAAGACTCCTAACTTGGGAAGGATAAGGCTCCCTAAGATAAATCAAACTCCTACTACTCTTCTACTAGTCCTTATTGGAATAGATAAAGTAAGAAACAGATAAGATAAACTGCTAAGGATAAGATAAGTTGTGGCTGGCTAAATAATCCCACGTGGACCCCTCATCACTGCTGCTGCCGGACACCTCATCATTGCTGCTGCCGGCGGCGGTACATCTTTCCAACGAACGCGTCCACAACAGCATCTAATAAAAAAGGGTACAAATGCTTTAATCCAGTTACAAAGAAATTTTTTGAGAGTATGGATGTACACTTTGTTGAGGACCAACCTTTCTTTCAAAAAAATTCTCTTTAGGGGGAGAACATAAGTAAGGAAGATAATTTTTGGGAAACTTTACCTATTCTAGAAGAATTTATACCTTTGATTAATTCTGATAAGCAAGTTTCGGAAACAATTGTTGAAAGAATGGAACCTAGTGATAGTACTCTTAATCTAAATTTGCTAGATACTACGTTATCAGAGACAGGGGGAGAAGTACTTCAAACGGATCACAATCCTCATCCTGAGCTTCAGTTTTATACCAGGAAGACGTTTCACAAAAGTACTAATGTTCCAGTTGTTCCTACAGTAGAAGTCCAATCCAATTTGCCGAGTGAAGGTCTTACAACTCAGAGTAATCCTTCTTACCCTATTCCGTCTTTATCTAATGATTTACATAATCTGTCCTCTTCAGATCTTGACATTCCAATTGCATTAAGAAAAGGTACCCGAGCTTGCACAAAACATCCTATTGCAAAATACTTGTCATATGAGAAATTATCACATACTCATAAAGCATTTGTGTCTAGAATTTCTAATTTGTATGTGCCAAGAACTGTTTAGGAAACGTTAGATGATCCGAAATGGAGGTTAGTTGTGATGGAAGAGATGAATGCTCTTAGAAAAAGTAATACGTGGAGTATTACTGATCTACCCCATGACAAGAAGACAGTCGGGTGCAAATGGGTGTTTACAGTGAACTGCAAGGCAGACGGAAGTGTGGAGAGATACAAAGCAAGACTCGTAGCAAAAGGATTTACCCAAACTCATGGTATAGACTACCAAGAGACTTTTGCTCCTGTTGCTAAAATTAACTCTATCAGAATACTTCTTTCTCTTGCAGTTAATTTTAACTGGCCACTTCGTCAGTTCGATGTCAAGAATGCATTCTTGAATGGAGACCTAAAGGAAGAAGTATATATGGACCTACCACCAAGATTTGAAGAAAGTCTTGGAAGAGGCAAAGTTTGCAGGTTAAAAAAATCCCTATATGGGCTAAAGCAATCACCAAGAGCTTGGTTTGAACGATTTGGGGATGCAGTAAGGCGGCACGGCTTCTCACAAAGTCAAGCTGATCATACTTTATTTTTCAAGCACTCCACCGAAGGTAAAATAGCTATTTTGATAGTGTATGTAGACGAATTATCATGACTGGGGATGATTTATTTGAAATCAACAAGTTGAAGAATAAACTTGAGGTTGAATTTGACATTAAAGACTTGGGGAAACTTAAATATTTTCTCGGAATGGAGTTTGCAAGGTCCAAGGAGGGAATCCTTATCAACCAACGCAAATACATTCTTGATTTGCTCAAGGAGACAGGGATGACAAGTTGTAAAGCCGCAAAAACTCCAATGGACCCAAATATGAAGTTAAAAGCAGTAACAACAAATGAGGTGGTTGATCAAGAACGTTATCAAAGATTAGTTGGAAGACTAATCTATTTGTCACACACAAAACCTAACATAGCCTTTGCAGTAAGTGTAGTAAGTCAGTTTATGCATTCACCTGGACCTACTCACTTTGAAGCTGTGTTCAGGATTTTGAGATATCTGAAAGGAACTTCGGGGAAAGGACTCTTGTTCAAAAATAGGGGTCATCTCCAAGTCGAAGCCTACACAGATGCAGATTGGACAGGTGATGTAAATGATAGAAGATCTACTTCAGGTTACTGCACTTTAGTAGGAGGGAATTTGGTCACCTGGAGAAGCAAAAACCAGAGTGTTGTTGATGTGGGCGCCGGCAGCAGCAGTAGTAAGGAGCAGGCCCACACGACAGCTCATCAGGGGGCCCACACTTATCTTGCCACAACAGTTCTGTTCGCCAACTCACCGCCAGCTTACATTATCCCTCATCCCTTATCCTTATCTTATCTTATGTTCTTAAGAGTTTTGTTTGACACTAGAAGTAGGAGTTTGTTTACCATTAGAAGTAGGAGTTTGAGTTTGATTTAGAGAGGGATTATCCTAGCCTAGCCGAATACATCAAGGAACCCCCTCTTGTAATCTCCTATTTAAGGAGCCTATGAATTGGAATAAAGCATTCAGTTTTCCAGTAAGAGAAGAGTGAGGAGAGTTCGGGTGGTCTCTTGGACAAATCACCCATTCGGTTTTCCACAATAGGGTCTGCACGTAAGGGAAGGCACAAGGGGTCACTGTGGATGACTCCAAGATTCAGGCGATCAGGGAATGGCCCAGACCGCAATCCGCCAAGGCTCTCCGTGGGTTCCTAGGGCTGACAGGCTACTACCGCAAGTTCGTACAAAATTACGGACTTTTGACGGCTCCACTAACCAATTTGCTCAAGAAAAATGCCTTCCTCTGGGATAGTTCAACCGATGCAGCCTTTGTGAGTTTAAGGGAAGCCCTCTCCTCCATGCCGGTTCTACAGTTGCCAAACTTTGATCTTGAGTTCACGGTGGAATGCAATGCATCTGGCACCGGCATCGGCGCCATACTACAGCAGCAAGGACATCCAGTCGCTTCAGCCGCAAACTGGCCGACCGCCACCTTAAGCTACCCGCCTACGAACGGGAACTGATTGGACTGGCAAAGGCAGTGCAGCACTGGAGGCCGTACTTGTGGGGCAGATCCTTCGTCGTCAAGACGGACCACTACAGCCTCAAATACTTGTTGGAACAACGGCTTACCACCTCGCCGCAATGGCACTAGGTCAGCAAACTTCTTGGGTTCGATTTCTGGGTGGACTACAAGGTGGGAACCTTGAACCGTGCCGCAGATGCCTTGTCTCGCCGAGAAGAAGACAATATGCTGCTTCATGCGATCTCACAGCCCCGGGCCACCCTATTGGAAGACATTCGGAGCATACTGCCGCAGTCACCAGAGTGGAACGAGCTGGTCAAGAAAATACAAACCGGAACGACCAGCCCAAACTGGTCCATGCACGACGGGTTGGCACTATACAAAGGGCAGATTTATCTCCCATCCGACTGCCCTTTGATTCCCTCCGTCATCTCCAGCATACACAACTCCACACACGAAGGCATCCAGAAAACATTGCACCGCATCCACGTGAACTTCCACTGGCAAGGTATGAAGGCTTCGGTGCGGGACTTCATTCAGAACTGCTCTATGTGCCAACAGCAAAAGTGGGAAAACTTGCACCCAGCAGGCCTTCTCCAGCCACTGGCACTCCCAACTCAGATCTGGGCAAATATTTCCATGGACTTCATCGAGGGCCTACCCAAAGTTGGAGGGAAGTCGGTCCTATTTGTAGTGGTGGACCGTTTTTCCAAATATGCACATTTCCTCCCCTTATCCCACCCTTACAGCGCGGTTTCAGTCGCTCACGCCTTCACCCACATCTTCCGATTGCATGGGCTACCCGAATCCATCGTAAGTGACAGAGACCCGATCTTTACTAGCACTTTCTGGAAGGAGCTATTTCGTCTGCAAGGAACAGCCTTGGCCTTCTCCTCCGCCTACCACCCGCAAACTGATGGCCAAACGAAGGTGGTAAACCGAACAATAGAGATGTACCTCCGCTGTTTTGTGGGAGACCAGCCCCGGCGTTGGGTGGAGTACTTTCCGTGGGCAGAATATTGTTACAACACCTCCTACCACTCCTCTCTTGGCATGACTCCCTTTCGGGTTGTTTATGGTCGGAACCCCCCCCCCCCCATCTATTATCTTATGAGCCCGATTCAACACAGTTGGAAGAAGTGGATCGCGGACTCCAAGATCGTGATGCCCTCCTGGCCGAAGTCTCCTTGCGCTTACAGCAGGCTCAAGCACGTATGAAGAATGCCTATGATCAGCACCACCGAAAGGTCACCTTCGAGCCGGGACAGTTCGTTTGGCTGAAGCTCCAACCTTATCGGCAGCTCTCCCTCAGACGCAGAGCCCCCCCTAAGCTGGCTCCCAAATTCTACAAGCCCTTCAGGGTGTTACGACAAATCGGGAAGGTTGCTTACCAGCTCGAGCTACCGGAACACTGCAGACTCCATGATACCTTCCACGTGTCCCTACTCAAGCCTTTTACAGGGACTCCTCCTGATCAAGTACCTCCCCTACCCCCCTCGAAGGACGGCAGACCCATTCTCTAGCCTCGGGCTCGTGTCCGATCCCACATCAACCGGGGTACTTCCGAGGTCCTTGTGGAGTGGGACGATCTACCATTAGCAGAGGCCACCTGGATCCCCTGGTCAGATCTTCACGACGCCTACCCTGATCTCGAGCTTGAGGACAAGCTTGTTGCCCAGGAGGGGTGTGATGATATGGATGCATTTGTGGGGAAGGTTTACCGCCGCCGCAGGCAGCAGCAGTAAGAAGTGGGCCCACACGACAGCTCATCAGAGGACCCACACTTATCTTGCCACAACAGCTTTGTTCGCCAACTCGCCGCCAGCTTACATTATCCCTCATCCCTTATCCTTATCTTATCTTATGTTCTTAAGAGTTTTGTTTGACACTAGAAGTAGGAGTTTGAGTTTGATTTAGAGAGGGATTATCCTAGCCTAGCCGAATACATCAAGGAACCCCCTCTTGTAATCTCCTATTTAAGGAGCCTATGAATTGGAATAAAGCATTCAGTTTTCCAATAAGAGAAGAGTGAGGAGAGTTCGGGTGGTCTTTTGGACAAATCACCCATTCGGTTTTCCACAATAGGGTCTACACATAAGGGAAGGCGCAAGGGGAAGCAAGAGGTTCTCCCCGTGGACCGACCCGTGATGAGATCCTACGCCCGGGCCCATAACATTCTTAAGACTGAACTGATAAGATAAGACTTCCTTAATCTATCCTATTGAATTGATAAGATAAGATAAGAACTGTAATTAGATAAGATAAGACTCCCTTAATCTATCCTACTGAACTGATAAGATAAGACTCCTACTAATCCCTGCTACTGAAAGCAGATAAGGTAAGAATATTGAATAGATAAGATAGGATGAGAACACTAAATTGCTGCTGCTGAGAACACTAAATTACTACTGCTGCTGCACTAAATTACTACTGCTGCTGCCAGCGCCCACATCATTACTCCCCTCCTGGACTACGAGCTTGTCCTCAAGCTCGAATTCAGGATGGGTGTCTTGAAACACAGTCAAAGGAATCCCGGATAGGTGGAATGATTTTGCCCTCCTGGATCGGGTTCCAATGAAGAGGGTTCATCCTCAGACAGCTGCAATGAGATACCAAGATTTGACCATGCATAGCTGCATTCTTTGCCGCAGGCAACTGCAGCCTTAAGGTACTTCTGAGATGTCTTGAACTGTAGAGTACAAAGATTGTGAAGGCCAAGCTGGTGCCACTGAACAGCGTCATCTGGATCCTCTTCTATTGCCTGCTTTAGGGCATACAGAGCTCGCTGAGCCTTGTGAACCATGGCAAGTCCTGCCCATGCTATCCGAAGCTCAATTGTTGCAGAGTCCCCTTCTCTGAGTGAAGCCATTTCATTCGCAGCCCATGAAAGTTGTTCAGTGGGATCCTGAGAACCTTCTGCATCCTTGATACGATGAAGCACAACAGCATTTCGAGTTGACATGCAATTAGGCTCCAATTTTGCTGCCTTCTCCAGGCACTTTCCAGAACTTCTATGATCACCAGCCAAATAGTATGCATTAACAAGATTCACCCAGATATGTGCAGCCCTAGGATCTGATCTGACTGCAGCTAACGAACACTCTTTTGCAACATTTGCAGCCGCAACATGAGGAATACAAGCTCCTTCACCAGCGATGACGACCTTGGAGTAGTTGCTCTTATTCTTCTTTGAACTCTCGTTGATGGAATCCTCGATGACACCGGATTCTTGCTTAATCGGAACATTCTGGGTGTTGCTAACCTGCGCTAGGGCAACGACCTGCTGCTTGCCGGACGATTCTGCCATGTCTGGTCGGCGGCCGGTTGTGGTTGCAGTCCCTTCCGGGTTCCTTTCCTTGCTGGAAAAGTACAACTCCATCAAGCGCCTTAATTCTCGGACGTCGTCCTTGATCTCGCGCACCTTCTTGTTGTTTTCCACGAGTTTGTGCTCCAGATCATGAACCCTAGACGTCAATCGCTCAAGGTCACCCATGACGCCTTGCTCTGATACCAAATTGTTATGGGCCCGCGAATAGGATCTCGTCACGGGTCGGTCCACGAGGAAAACCTCCTGTTTTCCCTTGTTCCTCCCTTTTCTTGAAGAACCTATCTTACCGCCCAAAAAGGTGATTTGTCCAAGAGATCACCAACTCTCCTTTGCTCTCTTTCTTGACTGAAATTTTCGATATGTTTATTGAATAATATCAGCTCCTTAAATAGGAGATTACAAGAGGTAGAATCCTGCTTTTAGGAAGACTCCTTGCTAATCTACTACTCTATCCTATTAAATTGATAAGATAAGACTGAACTGATAAGATAAGATAAGACTTCCTTAATCTATCCTACTGAATTGATAAGATAAGATAAGAACTGTAATTAGATAAGATAAGACTCCCTTAATCTATCCTACTGAACTGATAAGATAAGAACACTGAATAGATAAGACTCCTACTAATCCCTTCTACTGAAATCAGATAAGGTAAGAATACTGAATAGATAAGATAGGATGAGAACACTAAATTGCTGCTGCTGAGAACACTAAATTACTACTGCTGCTGCACTAAATTACTGCTGCTGCTGCCAGCGCCCACATCAGTTGTAGCAAGGAGTAGTGCAGAGGCAGAATTCCGCTCTGTTGCACATGGCTTTTGTGAAGTGTTATGGATCAAAAGGCTCCTAGAAGAGTTGAAGGTTCCTACACCAACACCTATTAAAGTCTATTGTGATAACAAGGCAGTTATTTCCATAGCTCATAATCCAGTTCTACATGATAGAACAAAGCATGTAGAAGTGGATAAACATTTCATCAAGGAGAAGATAGACAGTGGTGTGATATGCATGTCCTACATACCCACCACGAGCCAAGTAGCAAACATTCTCACCAAAGGGCTTCCTAGGGCGCAGTATGAGAACTTAGTTAGCAAGCTTGCCATGAGTGATATATTCATGCCAGCTTGAGGGGGAGTGTTGGAAGATTTCTGTAATTATGTATTATATCTGATTATGTGCTATTTTAGGTAGTTGAGAGATTTGTGAGCTGTACAAATTTTTAGGAATCAGCTTTATCTTTCCTTTAATTAGGGAGATTTGTTACCTAGTTTGTATCCTTTAATTACGGAGATTTGTTACCTAGTTTGTATCCTAGAGAGAGCTATAAATTTCGATGTACAGAAGCATAAATTATTATCCCATTCTTCATATCTTTCTGTCTCTTCTTTAAAAAATTTTTCCAATGTGAGGTAACATAGAATTACACAGCCAGGACATTACCATGTAATTCTCTTGCACCCATTGAGAAGAATCTGTATCAGGTTTCTTCTCCTCCCCAATGATGTAACCTAATTTTCCACGGGCACCAATAGCCATCTTGGCTGATTGTGCCCATTCTAAATAATTTTTACCATCAAGCTTTACTATAGTAATGATTCTAGACCAAAAAAATATCATTACTACCTCCAACACCCAGTCCCATGTTACCAGTGGATTTCACCTCAGTACTCCAACTCTCCATCTTACTTCAAATAGTTCAATAGTAAGAAAAACTAGGTTGGAGAGCTTCCAAAAATAATTCAATCTTACACACAGAAACAAACCCTTCCGGAAGAAGAAAACCCTATCCGGAGAGAAATCTGTCTCCTCCCAATGCCTCCCAACAGAGAGAAGAGTGAATTGGCCACTCCAGGAGGCCTAGAAAACTCCGGAAACTTAACCGCCCTCTACAGAAAAACAAAAGAAATCTAACAATACCTGAGCGCCCCAGATCAGATCAAAAACAAAGAGTCCAGCTTTTCTAGGACTCTTCCCCGTACTCCAGTTCTTCCTGATTTCGATGCCAAAACGAATATCACCTTCCTGATGACTAGATCCCACCAAAAAATCCAAGAACTGGGCAATCAATAGCAGATCAATCAGCCCTTTATTACTTCATGCAGTCGGCCAATCGATCAGCCCTACTGCTTCAAGAACCCTAGCCAAAGCTCTGATACCAAATAGAAATCTGTTGAATTCAAAAATATGAAAGAAAAAAGTAGTTTCTTGAAGAGAGAAGGAAGAGAGAAGAAGAAGAGAAGGAAAGATCTTGAAAAGAAAGAGAGCCAAAAAAAAAAAAACTGGCCGCCCCCTTCACTTAATATTTATATTAAAAATATAAGAGGAGTACAAAGACTACTATGCCCTTATAGGGCGGAAAAACATAAAACAACATACAAAAGACAAATAAATAATAAAATTTGGACTCACATAACTGCTGTGGTCCCCACTTCCTATCTAATAACTAACATAAAACATCTACTCTTAAAACAACACAAAACTGACTAATCTTCAACACAGATTTTACAATTGAGAAATTATTATCAGTTAAACAATCCCAGTTTTTCGGGCATCCAGAAAAGCAGTTTGATCCTCATTTGTGTTGCTTTGTGCAAGCATGTACCCTCAAGCTTATTTAAATCCAAGAAATAGAAAGCAGTAGGGCACATGTTGAGAGGCTTTAAGCATTCAACTATCATCAAGAAGCACCTAAGAGGCTGCAGTAAGAAGCTTTGTCTATCTTCAGGGGGAGTTTAATGCATTTATAAGCTTAGGTTTAAGAATTCAGCTTTCATGATATTTTAGTTCTACAACAGTTCTAACATGTTCACCTACAAATGTGCAATAAATAGCATTTTCAGACCAAGTTTATATGATTCAGGAAGAAATTTATGAACATAAATTGATGCACCAAAAATGCACAAAAATTACCAAGCGTCCACCGGCAATTATGGCAGTGATAGCAACAATTGCCTTAACAGCTGCTAGTCCAAGAGCTTCTGCTATGGCTTGAAAACCAACCTGTACCCAGCTGAAAAATGTTATCCCATAGAAATTATAAATATAACCAGAAATAACTCCAAATCCACACAGAAAGCAATATGAACTGATCCTTGATTTATGATACTCGAAAGGTATTTTAATCTGTATTCTTTGAATAAGAATGTTCACCAAAAGGTCGAGTTTGTCAGGCTTGGAGTTCATCTATACTTGATTGGCTTCAAGTCCTATTATACATGATAAAAACATAAAAAGACAAGAACATACAGGAGAAATTACTCTTAAAGTCTTAATTTTCCACATGAAATAATACTAACTCAGAAATAATGTTGAAATTTTCTTGCAGTGCAAGAGATATATTGTAGAAAAAATGCCAAACATTACTATGTCAATGCAAAATAACAAATGGAAAGGTTAACATGCTAAAATAGCTATAAAAAAGTTAAATTATGTAAAAACTGATTTTCTTATCAGTAACGGATCAAGTCAATTGAACTTAAGAAAGCTGTATCTCAATGATATGGGATCATCTACATGAACCTTGTTTCTAATTCCACCCTATCAAGGATTAGATAAGTGACTTGATCAAGCTGAAATTAGGCCACAGCGCCTGGCTTGTTAGTCTAACACTTCACTTAAAATTAACAACAAAGAGGCGCCAGACAGAATGTAGGAGGGTTTCTAAAAATACTAAACAAAAGGGAACAGATCTGGTAGGTTTTTAAGAGGATAGAAAATACAGCCTACAGGTTGGGTGAACAACTTGCAAAGGCTGGTTAGAGGCTTAGGAAAGCCATTCATTCACTCTATCAATGCTCAAAAGTGTTTATATGGAGGATTAAAAATATCTCTCTTGAGATCTATAATTTATTTTCCTAAACATTGAAACTAAAAGAAAAATACTTGCTCGAAAAAGAATCTTCTAAATCCTCCAAATATTCAGCAATCTTAGACTTAGAGATTCAATCAAATTAGGAGAATTTTGAGAAGATTTTATTAGAATTGAATCTTCTACATATCACATGGGATCAAAATGAGTTGGCAACCAACTTCTTGGGCTTGCTTGAATGGACTCAATGATGTGAGTCTTCGAATCAACTCAACAATTTATTGAGCTTTGCCTTGGGCTTGCTGGCAAATATTTTCAAGCCCATGAATTCAGTTAGGTTCGCATGGATTAATGAAAATCTGATTACCAATCCATTACAACAACCATCTATAGGCCCATCTAAATTTAGAGGAAGGAATGGGTTTGACTTCCCTTTTATCAATGTTTGCTTCTGCATCATGTTCATTACTTATTTGCTTGGATTCTTGCTGCAGCACTTCCTTGCTTAGATTTAATGTGGTGTTTGCTTACTGATTTAGAATCTTCAGATTCATTGTGTTGTAATACTATTTTCTCTTTTTTTGTTTGGATTTACTATGCTATTGACTTGGGATTTACTTATTTATTTGAATTCTTGCTATATGAGAAATCGTGATTTTAAGTATGCCTAACTGCTTTGTTGAACAGAATTGCTCATGAAATTAAGAATGCTACATATTGATATACAAGATTCATTATTATTGGTTTTCTTTTAGTATTTTTAATACAAACTAATAGGAGTCATTTTTTTATGCAATGATAAATCTTAGGCTCACAAGTGTGATAATGTGTTAGAGGCACAAGGGGGCAGGAACTACAAGTATATTCTAGAAGGAGAAGAAGGCCACCTCAGCATAAGGAAGCCAGTGCAAAGACAGCTGGAGTTAACTGAATCAAGTTGGAGTTAACTAAATCAAACAAGTTGACAAGTTGTTATAATTCTGTTGTAAATCAGTTAAGGCCACCTCAGCATAAGGAAGCCAGTGCAAAGACAGCTGGAGTTAACTGAATCAAACAAGTTGGAAAGTTGTTTAATTCTGTTTTAAATCAGTTACATTGAAGGCAAGATTGAATAAATACAGAGGTGTACTTACAATAAGGAGATAATAAGATTTGATCTCTTTCTCTCTTCACTCTCACTTTCCCCTATTCTGGAGGTTATCCTCCCTCGAAGAGGATCTGAGTTGGGCAGCTACCCAACATAATATGGGTTCGAGTCTAAGATCCCAAGACCCTAGATAGCTGGGACCCTAGAAATTTGTGGGCTGAGCTTTCAGGCTGGGCTAGAAATGATCACCCCTAATTGAAATGCCATTATATTAGGTCACCCCCTATAAGGATCCATCACCATTCATCCTACAAATTTTCATCCTAAAATTACATAAAAACTCTAATTTCTAGAATTTTAGTTGTTCCTCTCATGAAAGAAAATTTTTATCCTTTTGTGTAGAACCTACCACAAATGCCTTAAATTAAATTACTCCGTGCAACCTAACAATGATTCTAAGCATCTCCGAAAGTTTCATTAAAGAATTCTGTCTCTGTACTACTTGTCTTCTATATTTTCACCATCCCATAGAGAATCTATAATTCTCAGAAATTTGGCCTAAAACCCTTGCAAGTGTAACCCCAATGAATGCCTACCTTTAGTTCTAAAATCATACTTAAATCCTTTTGTAGTCCATTGTTACCTACTTAGTCTCATCCTTGGGTCATATCCATCCTATATTAATTGGTAACGAAGCAGTCCATCAAATATCAACTGCCCAATGCCTCAAAGGAGAATTTCACGTTCTCAAAGACAAGTCCATCTTTTCTTTTCAAACTACCCACATTGCTCATATGTTGGCCCCTATACAATTAACACCATGACATGCTGTTCAAACCATAACAAGAAGAAATACTGAAGGGGGAACACCTTATAAGGCACATGGATTACCACCAAAATAAAGAAGACATTATAAATGGATCAACACCAAAATATGGGGTTTTGTGGTGTGACTTGTGGGAAGTAAGAAAGGCTCACATAGCTGTTGGATCATATGGGCATGAATTGTGGTCCTCACTAGTGATCCATGTGAGGTGCCAGGTGTGTGAGGTGTTGGAGATCTGTTCACAATTTCACAGGCCTGTTAAACTTGTGGTTACTCCTGCACTACTTGTATTTCAAAATAGGTTTCATATTGCATTAAAAAAAGAAGGTCCCATATTCGTGCTTGATACTTCAGTTTCTAGAGCAACTTCCAGGAACTGAAGTACTAAACTATGTCCTGCTGTCTTTGTTAATATAAGTTTGATGTTTGAATCTTTCTGGACTGCCACATGTGGTATCGCATGTAATTCAACAGGCTTTTCAAAATCTTCTACATATGCATGAAAAATAATATAATACAAAAAAAAATAATAATAATAATAATAGAAGGCCTCCACTATTGAGAATATAATATATATAGTAATCAGAGGTTCATAACAACACAAGGTTAGTCATAAAAAAGGTTACCCCTCCTTTGGAAGAATTTGGTCAAATAAGTAGAATCAATACGAGCAAAACCACAACTGCCAAGTCCTGGAAAAGGAGGGAAGAAAAAATGAGAGAAAAATAGGTAAGATAGTGGTCATCAAGTTACAAGGTTCATAATCATCATCATTTAAGCATTGTCCCATCCATATGGGGTTAGTTACATGAATCTTGTTTCACCATACCGTTCTAATGCCATCAAATAAACCAAAAGGAAATAACTTAAAGCTGCAGCAAGTAAGCCCAAAACAAAGGACAATGTGGAATAGGATTAAAGAAATCATGATTGAAGAATGCAAATTCAGAAAATAGACCCTTTAGGAATATTTTTCTGAACTATGACCATGTTTATTAATGGTACATAGTTAAGTACAAAATTCGCTAGTTTGCTTGTGGTTCAGGTTCATATTTAGCATTTCTCAACCAAGAAGATATCTGCCAGGGATTCTGAAATCCAACTCCCACGCCTATCCTTGTTGAGGTGAAACTAAAGTTTGGTGGGAGCTCTCAAGGAAGCTCCCTTCACATTCCAGGGGCAACAACTGGTATTGAAAATGTGTTTTAAGATGTGGGTGAAGACATTTTAGGGGTGTAAGTGGGCCAACTGAAGATGCTGACTCATCAAAGGCAGAGGTTATAGTAGTCGATCAAGACTACAATCAGTCTTGAATTCAAAAGAAAATAAAGAAGAAATTTCAGAAGAGAAGAAGAAGAGAGGGAGGGTTGATCAGTTGATTTGCCGACCCGCTCTTAATATTTATATATGTTGACTAATTGTAAAAGGGCTGAATTGCCCTTATTGCTTACATGGCAAATAAACGAATAATAAAGCTGAAATAACAAGCTGTAATAACAAACTGATAACTACCAACTAACGCTGACATAACTAACAAAAAATATGCTGCCATACGAACACAGTGGGGACCACAGCAGTGGGTCCACATCAGTGTTCTCTACACTCCCCCTCAAGTTGGGAATAGATATTTGTCATTCCCAACTTGCATAGGTCTGCCTCTAACTTCTTCCTTGGAACAGCCTTGGTGAGAAGATCTGCGAGCTGCATGCTGGAGGTGATATACGAGAGACACACTTCTTGAGACGAAACCCTTTCCTGACAAAATGTCGGTCGACTTCGATATGCTTAGTTCTGTCATGCTGTACCGGATTATGAGCTATATTAATAGCAGCCTGACTATCACAATACAACATTAAGGGCTTCTAATAAGCAATACCCAACTCCTCAAATAATGACTTCAGCCATAAGATTTCAGCCACACCATTAGCCATAGATCTATATTCAGCTTCAGCACTAGAACGAGAAACAACACTTTGTTTCTTACTCCTCCAGGAGACAAGGTTACCTCCTACAAAGGCACAATATCCAGAGGTAGACCTTTTATCATCAACACTTCCAGCCTAATCAGCATCTGTATAAACCTCTATCTTCATGTGATCATTATTCTTAAATAATATACCTCTACCTAGACATCTCTTCAAGTATGCTAATATCCTCTCAACTGCAAGGAGATGAGTAGTTCTAAGAGAGTGCATATATTGACTGACAACGCTGACTGCATAACTGATGTCCGGTCGTGTGAGACAAAGATAGAGGAGTTTTCCAACTAACCGTTGGAACATAGCTTTGTCTTCAAGTGGCTCTCCACCCTTTGCACTAATCTTGTGATTCTGTTCAATAGGTGTATCTGCAAGCTTAACACCCAACTTTCCAGTTTCTTCCAATAGATCTAGAACATACCTCCTTTGAGAAATAAAAATCCCATGTTTAGATCTAGCAACCTCAATACCCAAGAAATATCGTAGCTCTCCCAGATCTTTCACCTCAAACTCTTGATGAAGGAGTTGTTTAAGAGACTCAATCTCACTGTTATTATTCCCTGTCACTACAATATCGTCCACATATACAGCAAGCAAAGTCAAGGATGAGTCCTCTCTTTTAATGAACAATGTATGGTCTGACTGGGCCTGTACATAGCCGAATTTTTCAAGGGCTTGTCTGAATCTATCAAACCAAGCTCTGGGGACTGCTTTAGTCCATACAGGGCTTTATTCAACCGATAAACCTTCTTTCCTGTAAGTCTCCATTGAGGAATGCATTTTTAACATCCATCTAGAACAAGGGCCAAGAATAACTGGCTGCAAAGGATAACAAAACTCTAATAGTGGTCATCTTTGCTACTGAGTAAATCCCTTTGCAACTAACTGGGCCTTATACCTTTCAATGGAACCAACAGCACTATGTTTCACAGTAAATACCCATCTACATCCAACCGGTTTCTTTCCTTTAGGCTGGTCAACTAGCTCCCAAGTATTATTCCTTAGAAGAGCATTCATTTCAACCTTCATTGCATCTTTCCACTCAGGAACTGACAAAGCTTCCTGCACTGTTCTGGGAATAGGAATATCAGCAATGAATGTGAGAAAGGACCTGTAAGAGGGGGACAAGCAATCATAGGACAGGAACTGGGAAATGCAGTGAGTTGTGGATGTGGTGCAATGCCGTTTGCCTTTACAGACTGCAATGGGGAGGTCAAGGTCATCCAAATGAGGTAAAGTAGCAACAGTGGAAGGTATCTCAATGGGACCTGGATCTGATAAAGGGATTGTGGTACCTGGATCTGGATCCGCAGAAGGAACTAGGGCTGGCCTGGACTGCTGATGACCGAAATCAACCTACCTCCACTGCCTGTGATAGACTCTCAAATCTTGACACCTCTGACAACCCTCCCCATTACATCCCTCATCACTCAATGGAATAGGTAAAGGAACTTCTAATGAGTTAAACCCACTCTCACTACTCTCCCCCTGAGGAGAAACCCTAGGGTAATAGGGTACCTCCTCAAAGAAAGTAACATCCATTGAGACAAATCTCCTCCCAGAAGTAGGGTCATAGCAACAATAACCCTTTTGAGTTTGTGCATAACTGAGAAAAATACATTGGGAGGCCTTAGGATCAAATTTGGAACGATGAGGTCCAAGAATCTGAACAAAGCAAGTGGAACCAAAGGCTTTAAGGGGAACAGTAAACAATTCTTTATCGGGGTATAGAAGGGTAAATGGAGACTTCATGTCAAGAACCCGTGAATGAACTCGACTAATGAGATACACTGTTGTAAGAATAGCATCTCCCCAGAAACGAATAGGCACATTAGAGTTAAACATAATGCTTCTAGCCACCTCCAATATGTGCCTATTCTTCCTCTCAGCAACCCCATTAGGTTGTGGTGTATAAGGACAAGTACTCTGGTGAATAATCCCATGATCAAGCAAATAAGAGGCTAATGGGTTGGTAAAGTATTCTTTTGCATTATGGGATCTGAAGATTTTGATTTTGACCCCAAACTAGGTTAAAATCATATGATAAAAGATCTGGGTCAAAGCAGAAACCTCATCTCGAGAACACATAAGGTAAACCCAAGAAAAATGGGTATAGTCATCAACAAACAACAAGAAATATCTGTATCCCCCCATAGAAGTGATGTGATACGGGCCCCAAACATTGGTATGCACAATATCAAGAGAATTACTACTTCTTTTATTACTCAAGGAATAAGATGTTCCACAATGCTTTGCAAGCTCACAACTCTCACATCTCAAATTTGACATCTGAACAGACTCAAACAAATTTGGAAACAAACTCTTCAAAGACCGAAAGGATAAATGACCCAACCGATTATGCCAAAGCATAACCTGACTAACAGACTGAGAAACAAAAGACTTCCTATCTTCACGATCTTCCCAATGAGAACTCTCTCCAAGCAGATAGATCCCATTCATCTCACGGCCAGTCCCAATCACCTTCCTTGTCTCCAAGTCCTGAAAAACACATCAGTCAGGGAAAAAAGTTGCTGAACAATTCTGATGTTTTGTAATACTACTGACTGAAAGCAAGTTAGTATCAAGCTTAGGAACATGCAGAACTGAAGATAAGGAAATGGTATTAGACAACTTGATGTCTCCCTTGCCAGAAATGGGAACAAGGGAACCATCAGCAATGGACACTTTATCTCTACCAGAAGATAAGTGATAGGTAGTGAACAGTGATGCAAACTAGTCATATGGTCAGATGCACCTGAGTCTATTACCCAACAATGTTCAGTGTTACCAGGAGTTGAAGCATGGTAAGCTGAGGCCCGAGTACCTGAATGAGCAAAAGTTGATGTGGGAGGAGTTGATGGTGGCTGAGATGATTAAGCTGAATTCCCAACTTAGCTAGGGCAGCCCGGACAGCAGCTACGGGTCTAGAGGCGTGCCTTTTGTGCCCGATGAGGATGAAGAATCGATATTAACAGCCATATGAGCATTACCCCTTTTGTTCCTCAATTTTGCTGTTACTAGATGAGGGTGCAGCTTCCAACATGTGTCTTTAGTATGCTTAGGTTTCTTGCAATGTTCACACACTAGATCCCGCTTATCTTCCTTCTTTATATCCTTCTCCGTATCACCCCCAGACTTAGGTTTAACTGCTGCTAAGGCTAGTGGAAAGGGCTGATGCTACATCATAACCTTTCTCCTAGTCTCTTCACTATGCACTAAGGAGTAGGCTTGAGATAAGGTCACACTGTCCCTTGTTAGTATTTGTTGTCTCACAGTACCATAGTCAGGATTCAGATCAGCTAGGAATTCAAAAACCCTATTAGTTTCAACTTGCTTTCTATGAGTCTGTTCATCCTTCTGACTTTCCCACTCAAGTGTTTCTAGGTGGTCAATTTCATGCCACAAAGATTTCAAGGTAGAGAAGTAAACTGAGACTAGTTTCTCTGCTTGCTTAAGGTTGTTAACCTCACACTTCAATTCACAAGCTCTAGCAACATTAAGGGGTTGGGAGTAAGTCTCTTTCATGACATCCCAGATTTTCTTGGTTGTTTTTGCCCACAAATAGTTCCGGCTGATATGTGGCTGCATAGAGTTGCACAGCCATGTCATAACCAAATAGTTCTCCTGAACCCATTTCGTATAAGTTTGGTCCTCCTTAGTTGGTTATTTCACATCTCCCAACAAGTAACTGAGTTTTCCTCTACCCCAATGGCCATCATGGCCGACTGAGCCCATTCTAAGTAGTTTGATCCATCAAACTTCACAGTTGTAATCTGAAAGGCATTCTTAGACATGTTACTAGAATTGCTAGTCCCAAAAACACCTTCCCCCTGATTCTTGAACTCCATTCTTGGTCAAGAATTAATAATAAAAAACCTTTTAAACTATTGCAATAGAAAAACAGCACCCAAAACAACTAATAACAGCCGGCCTAGGTCTTCCAAAGAACAAAGAAACAGAATTTTGTATGAAACCAATTCAAAATCTGATCTGAAACCAACAACAGTTCTGAATTTTAGGGTTTTCTCTCAAAACCCTAAAGGAAAAAAAAAAAAAAAAAAAAACAGATTTTCCAGCCGCACCTCTCAGAATAGACCAAGATGATTTTTTCCAAGGTTATTCTCAAGAAAAAACTTACTTTATGAAAGAAAACCTCTGGCCGCCACCTTCTGTCTGATGCAAAACCCTAATCTTGAGGATCCGAAGCCTTTTCTAATTCTTCTTGACTACTAGAACTCTCCCAGCCTTTCTACAATCTTCTTAGTAGCAGCCGCACACTACCAGTAACCTCCAAGAATCAGCCGATCCTCCTTCTTTGTTGAACAACTTCTAAACCTAGGAAATTCTCATGTAGTCAATCTAATTAGACTAACATAAGAGCTCCTAGGTCGGCTCTGATACCAAGTAGTCGATCAAGACTACAATCAGTCTTGAATTCAAAAGAAAAGAAAGAAGAAAAGAAGAAAAGAGGGAGGGTTGATCAGTTGATCTGCCGACCCACTCTTAATATTTATATATGTTGATTAATTGTAAAAGGGCTGAATTGCCCTTATTGCTTACATGGCAAATAAACTAATAATAAAGCTGAAATAACAAGCTGTAATAACAAACTGAAATAACTACCAACTAACACTGACATAACTAACAAAAAATATGCTGCCATACGAACACAGTGGGGTCCACATCAGTGTTCGCTACAGTTATGGAATTACTTATGGGAGTTAGTGTTGCCAAGCAGCAGCAGTTTCACTCCATCCCATGGTATATGACTCTTCTAACACAATTCTGTGAGTTAGTGGGCCATGATGGAGACTTGCCCATTTTCCAAGGAAATAAGGGAAACTATAGAGCTTATTTCAGCTCAGATCAGATGTATATTAAGGAAACTAAATGCAATGGCAGATGGGCTTGGTAAATCAGGGTTTTGGAGGGCCTTTTTGTATAGTGGAAATGTATTCCCTGTTTAAAATTTGAGGATTTCTGTAAATCTTCTCAGGTGCTCTTGCTTTGCCTCTATTAGTACATGTACACATTACCTTTTTCTCAACAAAGAAAAGCACTTCTCAAGTTTTGCACATGTTAGCTTGGTTTGAACATGGTTTACTCTGGTTTGCCAATAATCAGTAATGTCTAGTGCTCTAATTGTACCAAATTTTGTTGGCTCTCACCTAGCTTCTGTGATTGGGCCACATTTATGTTAAGAAGTTAATCTTATTCAAGTAATATAAAACCACACACATACACACACCCACATATAATTTACTACATCAAGTCAAACCATACATATAAGAGTTTTTTTTTTTTTTTTCTGAAAAGCATAGTGTAATAATACTTGCATTTTTGTGTGGGGGTAGGGGGTAATCATTCTTGCTGTAGATCATGAAGATTCTCTTGTTAGTTTATTAGGTATTTAGGTGTATAGTGTTATAGCGTCAGTGTCTTATACTGTGGTATCGCCTCCCAAATTTTTGTCTCGTAGGCATATTTATCATTTCCAAATGTATTACCTAGAGGGATGATAGTAAATAGCAAGTTCATGCAGATCTTGTACTCTCACCCTATTGTCACAGTCCACCTAAGTAGAGCATCAAAGGAGAAGAAGGCTAGAGGTTTAATGAGCTTTTCCAGAGACTTATAGCCAATTCAAGAGAATTCTAGAGCCTTCCAAAGTGATAATGAAGAGTATGGAGTCTTCTAAGTGTAGAATCTTCTAGAGTTGTCTTGAAGTCTCTTGAGTAGTTTTTAAATGTTTGGAGTATTCTCGAGTGTTATAGAGAAGTCCAAGTCTAGAATGACCTGGGCTTGTCTTGTAAATATCTTGTAATTTTTTTTTTTGATCATCAAAGGAGACTTTTATTTGAATTTGGATTTAAAAGTTTTACAACTTTCTGTATGGGACTAGAAGTCCCACACTATTACATATTTCTGTCCCTTTTACAATGCAGCCCAAAACAATTGTTTCCTCAAAGCCCCTTGTTTAGCAAGATAAACATGAGGAGGTGATAAACATGTGATGGAGATAAGGAGTGCTATCAATGGATAGGGTAAGGAGATAGAAAAATGGACAGTTACGATTGCACCTCAAAGGAGGTGGAGGTGCCGATAAATTGGGCCCCTCCCTATTTGCAAGGGCAACCAAGAGGAGTTCATCCTAAAGTGAGAGTTAGGAATCCAAGAATTAGGGGTGTAAACGGATTGAATTCGAATTGGATCAGGCAATATCTGAATTTGAATCCGATTAGAAAATCCGATATCCGAATTCGATTCGATATCCGACGGAATTGAAAATTAATATCCGAATTCGAATCCGATTAAATATTCGAATTTCGATTCGATTCGAATTCGATTAATTAATTATTTTAGATAATTAATAAATATATAAAATAAATATTTTATTGATATAAAGTATATAAATATATAAATTATTTATATAACTTAATTATTATATAAAATATTTTATATATTATGTATAAGAATTAAATAATCGGTCGAATTCGAATATTTATCGAATCGAATCAGGTCATGTCCGAATTCAAATTTGATTAACTATTCAGTAAGAATAGAATATCCAAATTCGACTGATTAGATATTCGAATTATCCGAATTCGATTCGATTATGTCGAATATCGAATTCGAAATCGGATTTTCGAATACCGTTGACACCCCTGCCAAAAGTGAGTCTTGTACCCCTTTCCTTGAGTTAATTAAGAGTACTTTGAGCTTGCCTAAGTGTGAGTCTTGGGAGTGAGTCCACTTAGTCCAAGACCCAAGGCTGCACGTGACACTAGTAAGGAGTCTAGGTGTATGACACTATGCATATATTAATTAAATTTGAAAAAGATAAGTAACAAATGAATCATGATTCAAACTTCTCCATAACTCTTTTCTTTTATTTTTTCTCTCTTCTCAATAAATTTAGCTTTACACTTTACCAGAGGATATGGCCCTTAATGGTGAGTAGATCAGAAATACAAAATTCATGAATCTGACACCATATAATTGGGATAAGGTTTTGTTTGTTCAGTTGAGTTTCTCAATCAATCTTGAGCTACTTTCTTGTCGGGACTGGCATTTTCTTATGGAAACTTTAATAAACAAGAAAAGAACTAATCCAGTGGAGAATGTAATTATATTCACTTGACTCAATGTGGGAAATATTTGAGAAAAAAAAGAGGTCCCAAGATATAGTTTTCTTTTCTTTTTTTTCTTTTTTCTTTTTTCTCTTTTTCATTCTTTCTTTTTTTTCTGTATGGGTGTTGATTCAGGCACATCCATTTTTGTCAAATAGAGCACATCCCCAGTGAAAAGGAAAAAGATATTCCATATAAGGATAGCAGTTAACAAAATGGGTACTTTTAACTAAAAACGAGCAATCTATTGACTATAATTTAGGGGCATGCCAAATTAATCAAAAAGGGGATGTGCTAGTATCATACCCCTCTTTTTGGTCCATGTTTATTAAATTAAGATTTTTATTTTTGGTTGGGAGAAAGGGAGATACAAGTAGAGATACATTGACAAATTTGAAAATGTATATTTCTTATTGTTCTTTTTGCTTTTCATTGTCATGGTTAGAAGGTTTAAGTGACACTTGTTCAATGAACTAGGCAAATTGTCACTTTTGTGAAGTGGGCATTATGGACTATTTTGTAATTAGCTATGTTGAATCTGGTCTAAACTTCACAATTCATGATAATATCTTCTATTAGAAGCCTGCCAAACTAAGATTTAAGAAAAGGTGAGTGCTACCTGAAAAAGTAGTATAGAAAAGGTAGCATGCCCATGGCGTGATGTGCTTTCACCTCGTTCCTGTAACACCTGAAGAAGACCAGCAATTTCAATTTATATATCTAATATTACCAAGGGTTTCCATTAATCATCACATGACATTTTGAATCTTGATTCAAAAATATAACTGCAACACACTTGGGTGGACAAAAGATCAAAAGTTCAACTAGAATTTTCACAAGCTTAATAGTAGAAACATTTCTAGAAACGAACTTGTCCTATGCTCTAACTCCTATCGTCTTCATTATCTGTGTATGTATGAATTCTCTCAATGTGGTAAAATTCCATATGTACAAGCATGCTATCTAATACAATAAAAACAGGTATAGTTGTAAAATCATGAATAAATAAAAACTGAATCAACAAACATGCTTTAGTATAGAGGACCATTACCCAATGTTGGTCCTACATATCCGCTCCCAGACTCAAATACACATTCTCACACTTGTCAGCCCAAGATTTTATCATTGCACCAAGCAATGGCTCCTTGTGATTAAATACACTGTATTGTCCCTCTAGTAAATCTAAAATAGATTTTAGAATCACATGAAATATGCAACAGACACATACAGATGGCCAGATCTAACGTATCAAATGAACTATTGCTCAGGAAAAAAAAAAGAGAAAGAGAAATCTAAACACCAGGGTACTTCTTTGTGTGAAACTTTGCTCATCATATAGATCTGGTAACACTGGCAAGCTAATGAAGAATACACAAATGAAAATGCATGTAATCATCATAAATTCCTTTGGAATAGTTACATGAGTTGAACCTGCTGTAGGCTGTTGGAGTGGCGGTAGTGATCTGTGGAACTTTGAAAGTCTGACAGACTATAAGCCCGTTGCTCCAAGGACAGTGATAAGCTTTAATGGAGCAAATGTGTTGTCAGAAGTCCCCTTCTTGGAGACCAAGACCTTATATAGTGTCTCCCCTCTCCACATTGGGCAGAGGCGATCATGCAGAACCTTTTGTTTGTTAGGTAGTTATGAAGGAAGGTGGCCTATTACGTAATCACATGGCCCTCTAAAACACTACGCACTCCACTGCCTATAGTTGGACTAGTTTACTATTCTCTAAAGTTTGTCGTTTCATATCCCACCTGTTTCACGGTTCGCATGATCACTCCCATGCTCCGTTTTAGTGGCACCCAGTTCATGCTACTTCAATTTGCATCACCGGATGCAGTGATCCTTTCGCACTCGCTCTTCCTGTGCTAATTTGTGGTTCATGGATCTCTCCTTTTACACCTACATTGGCATATTACAAGAAGATGTAAATCAGTCCTCTGATATCAAGTTTAAATTCAGTGATTAGCAGAATAAAACAGATCTGAATAACTGTATAAGAGAAGAATATGACGAAGGGAAGAGGTAGGAGAAGGAGTCGAATTAATTCTCCATTCTCCTCTAACCCTATTTTATTAAGATCTAAAAAATTAATGATGACAAGTATGCCCTTAAGTGGACGGCCAGCTTGGCAGTTACATAAAGGAAATAAACAAGAATAAATAACAGGCCCATTAAGTGTGGCCCATCAACATAAAATAAAAGATATTACAAGAGAAGCTGTTAGGGCCCATTCGGCCCAGTCTCTTTACACTCCCCCTCAAGTTGAGCATAGATGTCAATCATGCCTAGCTTGCTTATATAGTGTGTCAATTTCCCCCTTGGAACTCCCTTGGTCAAGATATCAGCCAGTTGCTCTTTTGATGTGATGAATGGTAAACAAACTTCTCCTGAAGAGACTCTTTCTCTTATGAAATGCCTATCAACCTCAATGTGCTTAGTTTTGTCATGTTGAACAGGATTATGTGCAATGTTGATAGCAGCTTGGTTGTCACAATAGAGCATCATTGGTTTCTCATAGTCCACCCCCAATTCCTCTAGAAGGGATCGTAGCCATAGTAATTCTGACACACCATGAGCCATTGCCCTGTATTCTGCTTCAACTGAGGATCTAGCAACTAGTGATTGTTTCTTACTCCTCCAAGACACAATATTCCCAGCAACTAGAGCACAATAACCAGAGGTGGACCTTCTGTCATCAATACATCCTGCCCAATCTGCATCAGTAAAGGCCTCCAGCTTCATGTGACCATGCTTAGCAAACAGAATACCCTTCCTTGGAGTACCTTTCAAGTAACACAGAACCATTTCTGCAGCAGCTAGATGAGTATCTCTGGGAGAATGCGTAAACTGACTAATAACACTTACTGCATAGGAAATATCTGGCCGAGTCATGCAAAGGTATAACAACTTCCCAAGCAGTCTCTGAAACACTCCCTTATCAGGCAAAGGTTCACCATCTGTGGCAGAAAACTTATGATTAGGATCAATGGGAGTGGAGATGGGTTTAGCACCAAGTTTACCAGTTTCAGCAAGAAGATCAAGGACATATTTGCGTTGAGATATGAAGATACCATCCTTAGATCGAGCAACTTCAATGCCCAAGAAATACCGAAGATCTCCCAAGTCTTTGATTTCAAATTCAAAGTTGAGAAATCCTTTTACCTTGCTGGCCTCTTCAATGTCATTACCCGTGACCACAATGTCATCAACATAAACAATCAAGAAGGTCACCAGAGAGTCATTTTTCTTCAAGAATAGTGTATGATCAGATTGTGTTTGAATGTAGCCAAATGAGACAAGAGCAGCCCGAAATCTATCAAACCAAGCCCGAGGAGATTGTTTGAGACCATAAATAGATCTGTGTAGTTTACACACTTAGCCTTTCATTTTTTTCCCATACACTCCTGGAGGTAGAGACATATAGACCTCTTCATGCAAGTCTCCATTCAGGAAGGCATTTTTAACATCAAACTGGTGTAGGGGCCAGTCAAAAGTAGCTACTAGAGAAAGTAAAACCCTGACTGAAATCATCTTAGCAACAGGGGCAAATGTCTCAAGATAGTCAATGCCATACATTTGGGTGTAACCTTTAGCAACCAACCAAGCCTTAAATCTCTCAACAAAGCCATCAGAGTGATACTTAATAGTAAACACCCATTTACAACCCATTGGTTCCTTCCCTTCTGGCAAGTCCACAATATCCCAGGTATGGTTCTTATGCAATGCATCAAGTTCAGTCATCATAGCATCCCTCCATTCAGCTTGAGATAATGCTTCCGGTACAGACCTGGGTATCACATGGGAAGACATAGAGGCAAGAAAGGAGTAGTAGGAAGGGGAGAGAAGGTTGTAAGATAAGTGTTTGGAGATACAATGGGTTGTACACTTCCGCTTGCCCTTGCGAAGAGCAATAGGAAGGTCAAGGTCTGGGACAGTCAGAGATGGGTCAGTAGAGGGCTGACCTGTTTCCTCAGGAATGATGGGAGTGGCAAGACGCTCTTCTGAAGGAGTGGAAACAACCTACACATGTCTGAATCTCTGCCTTTGGTACCACCTTTGGAGAGTAGGAGCAAAAGGAGGAGGAGGAGTTGGGATATCAGAGGTAGGTCCAGTGGAAGAGGTGGACACCCCATGATCGGACTCACAAGGGATGGGAAGAGGAACGGCTGGAGACACAGCAAAGGGCTCATCAGATTTCTCCCTCTCAGGAGGGATACTAAAGAAGGGAGTCAACTCGGCAAAGGTGACATCCCGAGATACAAAGCGGGTGCCACGAACTGGATCAAAACAACAATAACCCTTCTGTGTGGAGGCATATCCCAGAAACACACACTTATGAGCCTTAGGTTCAAACTTGTGCCTTTGGTGATTATGAATATGCACATAGCAAGTACACCCAAACACATGGAGAGGAAGAGAAAAGAGATCCTCATCCAGAAAGAGAAGACTAAAAGGAGTTTTAAAGCTAAGGACCTGGGAGGGCATACGGTTGATCAGAAAGGTAGCAGTAAGAACAACATCTCCCCAAAACTTTACAAGAACATGGGATGCAAACAAGAAGGATCTGGCAACCTCAACCACATGCCTGTTCTTTCTTTCCACCACCCCGTTTTGTTGTGGAGTGTAGGAACAAGAACTTTGATGAATAACCCCAAAAGTTTCAAGATAGGTGGAGAGGGTTCTCTCAAAATACTCCTTACCATTGTCAGAGCGGAATATTTTGATACGAGTATTAAACTGGGTGAGGATGAATTCATGAAAATTTTTCACAATAGCTAGTACTTCATCCCTGGATTTCATGAGATAAATCCAAGTGTAACGTGAATAATCACAAATAAAAAGGATAAAGTACCTGTAACCCCCCATGGTTGGCATGTGATAGGCCCCCACACATCAGAGTGAACAATATGGAAAGGAGAAAGTGATCTTTTATTGCTAATTGAATAGGAATGTCTACAATGCTTTGCCAGCTCACATGATTCACAATGAAGACTTGATAAAGACACTCCTTTAAACATATCTGGGAACAGATGACTCAAAGCAAAAAAAGACAAGTGACCAAAACGACAATGACAATAAAATTTTGTTAACAGACTCTGACACGACTGACTCTAAGGCAACTCCATGAGGTGGTCCCAAAGCTTGATCTGGTGTGTCCAGCAAGTATATTCTGTTCGCCTCATGGCTACTCCCAATCATCCTCTGAGACTGCAGGTCCTGAAAAACACAACGAGTGGGAAAGAAAGTTATGCTGCAATTCATGGACTTTGTTAGGCAACTAACAGATAAGGGGTTTGTGTTAAGCTTAGGGACATGAAGAACAGAAGATAAGAACAGGGTGTCAGAGGTCTTTATATCACCTTTACCAGAGATGGGGCAAGGGACCCATCGGCAAGGGATATTTTCTCTTTCCCAAAGAGAAGGTGATATGAGCAAAAAAGGTTAGATAGACTGGTCATATGGTCTGATGCACCGGAATCGATAATTCAAGGGATTTTATGATTACCTGAAGCTGAAGCATGATTTGCAGAAGCACGAGTACCTGAGTGAGCAAAACCCGATGAGGATGATGTACTGTTGGAAGGGTGAGCTGAAGAAACTGTAGCTTCCAAGTGATTTAGGAGTCTCCCATACTTCTCAAAATCCAGCTTCATTGCAGCCAACTGTTCAATGGTTGATGTCTCCTCATTCTCCTTACTTCCCCCTTCAGGTACTGTAGCAACATTAGCAGTCTTAGGTTTTCCCACCTAACTGCCCTTCTTAGGGTTATTATTGTTCTTAAACCTATCAGGGAGAAGTCCAGAATGAAGCTTCCAGCAGGTGTCCTTTGTATGTCGTGGTTTCTTGCAATATTCACACACTTGTTCTCTCTTCTCAGTAGGGCCCTTTGGTTTCATTCCCGCATGTGCAAAATGTTCTGTAGGTGGACTCTGCAACCGAACTTGCCGCCTACTCTCCTCACTACTTATCATAGCATATGCCTGTGAAAGAGTAACCTCATCCCTGGCCAAAATATTCCGTCTGATAATATCAAACTCAGGGTTGAGTAACCTCATCCACCAGCTTTTTATACATTTCAGCATCCTTTTTACTCTCCCATACCACTGTCTCCATAACATCAATTTCTTGCCATAGGGATTTTAGTATAGAGTAGTAGATTGCCACACTCTTCTCCCCCTATCTCAGGTTTTTCACATCACTTTTCAATTTGTACGCTCTGGCTACGTTCAGTTTCTCTGAGTAGGTCTCAGTTACACTGTCCCATATCTCCTTGGCCGAAGACATCCAGAGATAGTGCTGGCTTATATGGGGTTGCATAGAGTTAACCAACCATCCTATAACAGTGTAGTTCTCTTGCATCCATTTTTCAAATTCAGGGTCTGTCTCTTCGAGTTTCACCTTATTGCCTGTGAGATACCCGAGTTTTCCTCTACTACAAACATAGATTTTTATAGACTGTGGCCAAGCAAGATAGTTCGTCCCATCGAGCTTAATTGTGGTCACACCATTCAAAATGGAATCTACTGAGGCAGGTCTAGAAACCGGCACCTGCTTGAACTCACTTCCGTATGTCTCCATTAATCAAACAGAAATCAAAGAACAAAAAATTTTGACTATGTAAACTTACTTGAAGCCAAACCAGAACTTGGGTGCTTGCAAAACTAGGGTTTTGCTCCATCCAGCAGATGGAAGGAAGAGAGAAGATGTTGTTGCACCTACCAGACTAACCCAAACTCTTCCAAACCTGAACCGCCCTCCTTTAGCAGACACAAGACACCTTCCAAGCACAGAGTGCCACACCCGAGCTTCACCTTTCCTGGTGTGATAGAACAAGAATTAGAAGAAATTAATGTCTTTCTATTGAGAAAGTAGTACATATATATACAACCTTGTAGATACTAAAAATGAAGAAAATCATACAGCCTTGCAGATACAAAAAATGAAGAAAATCATACAGCTTTGCAGATACAAAAAAGGAAGAAAATCATATAGCCTTGCAGATACAAAAAAGGAAGAAAATCATACAGCCTTGTAGATACTAAAATAGGAAGAAAATCAAAGAAAGAATAATTCCTATAATCAAGCTATTCCTAATTAGGCAAACACTACATATTTACAGCCTATAATTTCGCAACACTCCCCCTCAAGATGGAGCATAGATGTCAATCATGCCCAGCTTGTTACAAATATAAGAAATCCGAGCTCCATTAAGAGCTTTTGTAAAGATATCTCCTAACTGCTCTCCAGTCTTCACATATGCTGTAGAGATCAAGTTTTGTTGAATTTTCTCACGAACGAAATGACAGTCTATCTCGATATGTTTAGTTCGTTCATGAAAAACTGGATTCGAAGCAATATGAATCGCAACTTGATTATCGCACCATAGCTTCGCTAGAACTAAGACTTTAAGACCGACCTCAATTAAGAGTTGAGAAACCCACATAACCTCACACGAAGCTTGTGCCATTGCTCTATACTCAGATTCTGCACTAGATCGCAACACCACATTTTGCTTCTTACACTTCCACGAAACCAGATTACCACCAACGAAAACACAATAGCTAGTAGTGGACCTTCGATCAATCTTGGAACTTGCCCAGTTTGCATCAGAAAAACACTCGATGTTACTGTGACCATGATTCCGATACAGTATCCCCCATCCAGGAGCTCCTTTCAAGTAACACAAGATTTGTTCTAAGGTTGCCCAATGATGCACTATAGGAGAGGACATAAATTGACTTACAATACTAACTGAGTAAGCAATGTCTGGACGAGTCATTGTGAGATAGTTCAACTTTCCAACTAATCTTCTATATCGTTCAGGATCATCAAAAGCATCTCCATCCTTTGTGAGTTGCTGGTTAGGAAGCATTGGAGTACTGCATGGTTTGACTCCCAGTTTCCCAGTTTCTGTTAATAGGTCCAAAACATACTTCCTCTGAGACAGGAAAATGCCTCTTTTACTCCTTGCCACCTCAATCCCCAAGAAGTATTTTAGGTGCCCCAAATCTTTAATATTGAATTGGCTCTACAAGAAGGATTTCAAGGATGAGATTCCCTTCGTGTCACTCCCAGTGATAACAATATCGTCTACATATACAACAAGTAGAATGATGCCAAATGTGGACTGCTTATAGAAAGCAGTATGGTCAGATTTGCACTTCCTCATCCCAAACCTCTCTACTGCCTGACTGAATTTTCCAAACCAAGCTCGAGGACTTTGTTTTAGTCCATACAGCGATTTTCGAAGACGACAAACTTTCCCAGACTTCCCCTGAACAACAAACCCAGGTGGTTGCTCCATATAAACCTCCTCCTGAAAAACTCCATGCAGGAAAGCATTTTTAATATCAAGCTGGTAAAGTGGCCAATCATATGTAGCTGCTAGAGAAATAAATAATCGAACTGAAGTCAATTTTGCCACAGGGGAGAAAGTATCAGAATAGTCCACTCCATATGTCTGTGCATAGCCTTTGGCCACCAGGCAAGCCTTTAGGCGAGCCACTGATCCATCAGAATTAAATTTGACTGCAAAGACCCACTTGCATCCAACCGCTTTCTTACCAGCAGGTAAATCGACCAGATCCCAAGTACCATTCTCAGTCAAGGCATTCATTTCCTCAAGCATGGCATCACGCCACCCAGGATGGGATAAAAGCCTGGTGAACAGTTTTGGGAATCCATACAGAATCAAGAGAGGCAACAAACGAACAAGAAGTAGAGGACAAACGATCATAGGTAACATAAGAGGAAATTGGATAAGTACATTGACGTTTACCTTTCCGAAGAGCAATAGGTAGATCAATATCACTGGGCATTGGATCTGATGACGAAGAAGAGACCGGTGCCGGACTTGTCACAGGAGGATTAGGTCGTCGAGAATAGACTTGAGTAATAGGTAGTTTTGGTTGAGAAGGTGGGGGGGGGGGTATTGGAACAACACTAACATCTGGACCGGTGACATGATACACTAGTAGATCATCATCCTCTTGTGAACACACAGGTGTAGATGGAGCAGTAAAGAAAGGAAGATGTTCATGGAATGTAACATCAGCTGACACAAGGTACCTGTTCAAGAGAGTAGAAAAACACTTGTACCCTTTTTGGAGACGAGAGTATCCCAAGAAGACACATTTTAATGACTTGGGGTCCAATTTGGAAACCTGCGGACAAACATCACGAACAAAACAAGAACATCCAAAGATACGAGGTTTAACAAGAAACACAAATTTATTAGGAAACAAAATCTTATAAGGGATCTGATAATTTAGAACAGTGGAAGGCATGCGATTAATCAAAAAACACGCTGTAGAAACAGCATCAGCCCAAAACAGTTTAGGAACATGTGTTTGAAATAAAAGAGCCCTGGCAGTTTCAAGAAGACGTCTATTTTTTCTCTCAGCCACTCCATTTTGAGATGGAGTATCAACACAAGATGATTGATGAAGAATTCCATTCTGAGTCATGTAAGTCTGGAAGGAATCAGAGAAATATTCTTTGGCATTATCACTTCGCAATATTTGTACAGACACATCAAACTGAGTTTTTATTTCAGCACAAAAGGTTTTAAAATGTGAAAGCAACTCAGAACGAGATTTCATTAAATAAAGCCAAGTCATACGAGAAAAATCATCCACAAAGGTAACAAAATATCGAAATCCAGTTTTAGACATAATAGGACAAGGTCCCCAAACATCTGAACGTACTAACTCAAAAGCATGACTAGCCCTTTTATTAACTCGAGAAACAGACGATAGACGATGATGTTTTGCAAACTGACAAGACTCACAATCTAAAGAAGATACATCATGAAACTAAGGAGATAACTTCTTTAACAAAGGTAAAGATGGATGCCCCAACCGACAATGAGCTTCAAAAGGAGATAAAGTACTGGAACAGGCAATGGTCTGAGGTTCCTGGGTATCCAAAATGTACAGACCTCCTGATTCTCGTCCTTTACCAATAATCCTCTTCGTCATAAGATCCTAAAACAGGCAATGATCAGGAAAGAATGAGATACAACAGTTAAGAGTACGAGTGAGTTTGCTAACAGATACCAAATTAAAAGAAAATTTTGGTAAACTCAATACAGATGACAAAGAAAGTGTTGGTGTGGGATTGATAGTGCCAGAACCAAGAACAGAAGAAATAGAACTGTTAGTAAACCCTAGCAGATTCTAGGTTGAAGTAGAGAAGAAGAAAGAAAAGAGAAAGAAGAAGAAGAAGAAGAAGAAGAAGAAGAAAGAAAGGTTCGGCCAGACTAGAAGAGAGTCAAAATCACACTCCCCTAGCTGACCCACTTGTATTTATTCAAAAACATAGAGTTACAGGAAAGACCGTTTTGTCCCTCATAGAAGATGGGACACATAACTTAAACTCAGATACAATAGACCTTTCACTCTCAAGCAGATAATCCAGAATGACCAAAATACCCCTGACTTGAGCATTCTAACACTCCCCCTCAAGCTGGAGAGTATATATCATATAGTCTCAGCTTGATACAAATGTAATCTATTCTTCCCCGAGACAATCCCTTTGTGAGGAGATCTGCCCACTAATTTCCTGAGCTCACATGAGATGTGGTTATCACCCCACTTATCACTTTATCTCTTACAAAGTGACAATCAACCTCAATATGCTTAGTTCTCTCATGAAAGACGGGATTGGAAGAGATGCTCAAGTCAGGGGTTATTTTGGTCCATGCTGTTCCAGAGCCATGTCATTATCTGTGCATCTACTTGTTCCCAGTCACTGAACCCAGGGGAATCAGAGGGAGGTTTCTCCTCTCTTACATGTTTTACCTTCCTCTTGGCCTTCAAGAACACCTCCACAGATTTTGCCCATGGTACATAATTCTCACCATTCAACTTGATAGATGTCATTTGAACACTTAGATAGTCTGGAGAAAGCATGACACCTGTTTTGTTATCATTCCCATTTTCAAATGAAGCCATCTTAATTATTTCACCTTCAAATATACAACACAACCTCACACTCTTTCACAAGACTTATCTCACTTATAACACCACCAATTCCAGCTTCTTTAAATACACATTACACACCACACACGAAGGCTGGAATCACTCAGTCTTCACATCAAACACCTGGGCTGCACACTGCAGAACCATTCACCATCAACACACCAAGACTGAAATCACTCAGTCCTCACATCAAACGCTTGGGCTACACACTGCAGAACTGATTACACACAAGGTATAGGAGATCACTTTTAAATATTTTGAAACATAGATACACCAATCACCACGACACAACCACCACCAATCTAGTGCTGTTGTGAACTTCAGCAGTCGACAACTCTTCTTTCAACATACATACGAAGAGAAATGCAGAGGAACACGACTGAGATGCATATCAGTCACATTGAGCACCACCACAACCAACTTTTGAAACAAAAAGAAACATTCACAGTCCCTTACTTGGACAAACAACAGTAGTGTTCATACCTGTCCACATTCAGCCCTCTTCGATACTGAATAGAGGGTTTAGTATACCACTCCAACGACCACCACAGCAACGACCGGAGGCATCCTCACCTCCAGGCCCACAAAACGATAGCTCCTTTTCAGCCCCTTATCGAACCTCCACTCAGGTCAGTCGAAAAGGAAGAAGATGACTGTGAAAGTTGGCGGTGAACCCAGAAAGAGAACAGCAGCAAGAAAGAAATGAGGATACGACCTTACAGCTCTGATACCATGTTAGTAAACCCTAGCAGATTCTAGGTCGAAGTAGAGAAGAAGAAAGAAAAGAGAAAGAAGAAGAAGAAGAAGAAAGAAAGGTTCGGCCAGACTAGAAGAGAGTCAAAATCACACTCCCCTAGCTGACCCACTTGTATTTATTCAAAAACATAGAGTTACAGGAAAGACCATTTTGTCCCTCATAGAAGATGGGACACATAACTTAAACTCAGATACAATAGACCTTTCACTCTCAAGCAGATAATCCAAAATGACCAAAATACCCCTGACTTGAGCATTCTAACAAGAACCATCTGCTAAGGTGACTGAAGAAGGAAAAGTGTGTGATTGGAAAGTGGAAAAGAGACTAGGATTACCTGTCATATGATCTGTTGCACCAGAATCAATGACCCACTGAGAGGAAGAAGAAAGAAGACATGTATTGGTTTTACCTGACTCAGCAAGGGCAGTGATGGACTGAAAGGAGTTCTTTAATGCCTCTTGATACTGGGTAAATTTCGCATACTCATCTGCAGAAATTGTAATGGTCTGACTTGACGATGGATGAGGAGCATCACTCGTAGTTACAACATGAGCTGACTGAGACCCAGAAGACTTCTGGTTTTTCTTTAGCAATTTCTGGCAAGTCCTTTTAGTGTGTCCTGATTCATGACAATAGTAGCAAACTACACCCCCTATGGCCTAAGTTCCAGCATTCCAACCACTATTGCTGCCACCTCTGCTACTATTCTGAGAACGAGACCAGCCAGTTGATCCACTATTCTGACTGACAAGTGCACTAGGTTGTTGTACAGGTGAGGTATGGGAACCAGTATCTGTACGAAGGACCCTAGTAAAGACCTCTTTTAAAGAGGTAATCTCAGGATTAGACAAAATCTGTGACTTAGCACCATCAAATTGAGGATTAAGGCCAGCCAGAAAACTCATAATAGCCATCTGTTCACGTTGAGTCTGCTGAACTTTGATATCAGTACTGAAAGGTAACAAGGCGTTCAAATCTTCATAAGTGCGCTTGAAATTCATGAAATAGGTCTGAAGAGACTGATCCTGTTGTTCAGCCCGATAAAATGTCTTGCAAACATAAAAAATACGGGAAATATTTTCTTTACCAGAGAACAGAAAAGCCAAATATTCCATTAGTTCTTTTACAAACTCACAGTGAGAGACATGACCGACGTACTCATTCTCAATAGAATTGCGGATTTGCAAAAACAATTGAGCGTCAATCCTTAGTCATTCAGTGCGGGTCTCATCAGTAGAAGGGTCCTTAGTCAGATGGTTGTCCTTAGAGATACTCCATAAATACAAACGAACAGTCTTACTCCAGTCTAAATAATTAGTTCCGTGTAGTTTTTGTTCAGTGATCTTAGACAGAATGGGGATAACACTAGGCATAGCCAAGTTCTTTTGTTCAATCGCCATCATAAACACAGGAAAATAAACTTTTAATCAACCAGCAAAGCCAATAAAATAGGATCGACAGCAGATGCAACACCCAAACAGCAAGAAACCACAACTGGCAGCACCGAAATATCAACTGTATAAAAAGAACAGAGAAGAAAGACTTTCCTGATGGGCAAACAAACACCACAGGAGTAACACCGAGGCTGCTGTGCTACTCCCCGACCTGTTGCAGACTTGAAAGCCCTCTCCCGATCGAAGTGAAGAAGAGATGGGTGAAGGTGGGTAGGCCGATCTGAGATTCCGCTTCCACTGGTAAGGGCGGTGAGATGCAAATGTCACTCGGAATGGGTGACCTAGAGATCGCAGCTTCTGCTCACTTGGGCAACGTAAAGAATTCAAAGCTGCTCACTTGGGCAGCAAAGGGAAGAAAACCAGAAATTAGTTTCAGACTGGAATTGGTGTCTCCAACTCTGATAC